>NC_081847.1:90134545-90507045 GCF_963259705.1 Myotis daubentonii
AAAAGCCTCAGGGGATTTTCAACAGGATGTTTGCAAATGCCACCCGTGGGAGGCTGGGGCAGGGCCTGAGGGAATGGGGTTCAGAAACAGTGACCCTCCCCTGCGGGCTGAGGAGGAGGGGATCCCTGTCCTGGAGGGAACAGGGATCCCATCAGGCTGGCTGTGGGGAGGGGATCCCTGTCCCCGAGGGAAGCTGAGTCCAAGGTCACTGGCGGCAGCAGATGACAGGCCAGATAGAAGGACCTAGAATGGGCGCTCGGAGCGCGAGCAGCAGCATCTCAGGGCGCTCCCTTGGTGTGGGGATCCTCGCGGTGGGGTGACTGCATGGGCCTCGTTCCCGGGGCACCGATTTGACAGCTTGACTCTCAGGGCCAGACCCGACTTCCTCATGTCCAAGTTCCTCCGCTGTTCAGAGGACTGAGGCCGTGCCATTCAATGCCATCTTGCTGGAGCCCGAACCTACAGGGACCAAGAAATGACAGAACTTACTGGAACAGTGACTTGTCACTCCTGCTCCCGTCCGCCCCTCGCCCTCCTTGGTCCTGTTTGCCCACCACACACAGCTCCACCCACACACAGCTCTACAGCAGGGCAGGTGAATGATACTTCACCCCCGAGGGTCCCCTCTGCCCTCTGCACACAGTGGGTCCCCTCTGCCCTCTGCACACAGTGGGTCCTCCTCCGCCCTCTGCACAAGGCAGCGACCACCCCGGCAGGACTTGGTGGAAACAAGTGTCCTGGCCAGACAGGAGCTTCTGGAAGGCTGGCTCAGGGCCGGGGCGGAGGAGGACCCCACCATGTGCACTGTCCTCCTAGGATCACTGTTGGCAGCGGCAGCGCCTCCGAAAGGCCCACTTATTCTGGAGGAGACTTGAAGTGAGGACTTTAATTTGTAGAACAGTTTTAGTTTTGAAAGCTGAGTTTGGGCCTCTGGGTAACTGGAGCAGACCCTGCGGACCCTAAGTGTTGCTGGGCAACAATTTAGGAAACAGCTTAGAGTTTAGTTGGAGTGCATTGTAAGGGTTAGTGGGTAGCTTTGTTCATTTCAAAACATTAGAATTTCTTAGGGATAAGTCCCTTTCGTGAGTGTGGAACATTGTGTTTGCATGTATCTTGAAATAATGTGACTAGTGTGTAAAAGAAGGAACCCAAATTCAATAACAATTCTCAATAAGCAGGTTACAGATTTAATAGCAAATGTGCTTTCTGGAGGTCACATAGATGTGCACTGAGGAAGAACATTATTAGAGAGAGCGGCGTCGTTTGGCAGTCAGCTATTGCGAGGCACCCCACCATGACTGGCAGATGCTGCGACGTGGTCCTGGGAATGGGAATGGGGCTCCCCGCGCCACTAAGGTGTGTCATACCCCAGCGCAGCAGCCGTGTCTCCCCGCAGCTCTCTCAGGGCGACACAGGGAGAGGTGAGCGGCCTCTCCAGACTGTAAAGGCTGTGACTCAGCCCTGAGGACAAAGTGCAAGAAGGTGGGAGAGGCCCACAATCATATTTTGTAAAACAAATAAATGATAGATGATAGATAGATAGATAGATAGATAGATAGTAGATAGATAGAAAGAACTAGGGAAATTTGGTAAGAAAGAAACAGCTAAAAGTTCGTGCCAACTTATTTCATGATGAGAGAATTGGGGGGGAAACTCAGGATAATTCTCTAGGATTGTATGTAGGAAATTAGCATCAGAATTCTTTATCTGGAGAGCTCATGTGCTAACCTGCTTTTTAAAAAAGTATATTTTGTTTATTTTTGTATCAACTCCTCCTCCCCTACCCCTCTCATACATTTTAATAAACATTTTTGTCAATACGCAAATAAGAAAAGTACGCAAATCATAAGTGTGCAGTTCAATGAATTTTTACACAATGAGCACACCACTCAGAGAGAGAAATAAATACCCCCCCAGCCCAGAGGCCTCCCAGGACCTCTCATCCCATCGCCCCTCCTCCTCCGAAAGTGACAGTCCTGACTTGTAGCACAATTGTTAGTTTTGCCTAATTGTTAATCATATATGTACACATATATATACCAATTAATTATATATATAATTATATATTTATATATATAATTATATATATATACAATATCCTATATAATAAAAGGCCAGACCATAAGTGTAATGACCAGAACGACCGCTCAACCTGTCGCTATGAGGTGGGGGGCCGGCGGCGGCGATGGTGCAGGAGGAGGGCCTGTGAGGGGAACCAGGTGGTTGGTGGTGGCAGTGGGGCCCGATGAGGGAAACTGGCTGGTTGGTGGCGGCGGCAGCAGCGGCCAGGGACTGGAGAGCAGGTGGAAATGGCCCTGATCGCAGGCTAGGCCTAGGGACCCTAACCACGCACGATTTTGTGCACTGGGCCTCTAATATATATATATATATATATATATATATATCATTATATATATATATATATATATATATATATATATATATATATATATATATATATATATATCAATCATATATATATATAATGATAGTATGTACCCATTTGTGTCTGATTTCTTTCACTCAACATTTTTTCTGAGGTTTGCTCATGTTATTGCTCAGAGCAGTGGTTTGTTCATTTCCATTAATTGAGGAATTCCATTGTGTGAATGTGCCCATCCTATTGTTGACAGACAACGGGGTTGTTAGCAGTTTTGAACAGTTATGAATACTGCTGCTATAAACATGCAGAGATGTGTACATGTACACTTTGGTGAACCTATGTACGCATTTCTGCTAGGATGGAATTGCTGAGTCACAGGGGTACGCATCTAGTGTTCTGTTTTAGTAGGCGCAGTGGTTTTCCAAAGAGCTTGTCCCAATTTACAACCCCATCAGCAGGTTGTGAAAATCCCAGTTGCTCCACCTTTTAATCAGCATTTGGTTTCTCAATCTTTTCCATTTTAGCCTTTCTAATGAGGAAGTAGTGTTATTCCATAGTAGTTTTAATTTTAATTTTCTTGGTGACTAATGATACCAGGCACTTTCTCACCTATGTCCTGGATTGTCAAAATGGGTACTCACTATTATGAAGTACTTGTTAAAGTTCTTTGCCCATTTTTTTTCTATTGGGTTACCTGTGTTTTTTATTATTGATTCTTAGACATTGCTTATCTATTCTACATGTAAGTACTTTGTTGGTTATATTGCAAATATCTCCTCCATGGCTTAACATTTTACTGTGTCAGTGATATGTTTCGATAAATTATAATCTTGTTCAATATTTTGCTTAATGCTTACTGCTTTTTGTACCATGTTTAAGAAATATTTACCATCCCCAAGATCATGACTATCTTTTTTCTGGATACCTTCAAGAAACTTTAATAGTCTAGCTTTCCTATTTAAGCCTGCAATCATGCCGAGATTGATTTTTGTTTATAACAAGTTTCTCAGTCTTGACACTATTGACATTTCGACCAGATAATTCTTTGTTGTGTGGAACTATCCTGTGCATTACAGGACGTTTAGCAGTCCCTCACCTGTACCCACTGGATGCCAGTAGTATATACATCCTCAGTCATGACAATAATGTCTCCAGACATTCCTGGATGTCCCTGGGGGTAAGGGAGCCAACATCACCCCTATTGAGAACCACTGATTTGGGGTATTAAATGGGGATTAAGATATACCAGATATGCCCAGCATTTTTATAGGAAAAGCATGCTTTTTCCACAATCTTCAGTGTCACCAATGTCACAAATCCAGAGACCCATATGTTGTCAAGAGAATGTGGAGTCCTTTCTGGAGTCTGTTCTGTTGATTGAAGAGTCTATCTTATGTCAGTTCCACGGTCTCATCATAAAGCTATGGTAATGAGCTCTGGATGTCTAGCACCATGTCCATTCCAATTCTGTCCTTCATGATTTTTTTATTCCTGCATTTTGCATTTTCATATACATTTTATAATCAACTTATTGATTTCTATCATTCCTCACCCCACCCCCTCAAAAAATTTACTGGAATTTTGACTTAGGTTGCATTAGATAATAAATCAAGTTGGAGAAAATTGACAATTTATTGAGTCTTTTAATTCTGAGCTATAATTTGTCTACCCATTTGATTAAAACTTTCATTTCAATGTTTTATGGTTTTCAGTATATATTTCTTTCATCTTTCTATAGATTTAGTTCAAAGTATTTGACTCTGATGATGCTACTGTAAATAATATCTTTTCTTGCATGTATCCTTTCACATTGTTTTTTAACAGTTAGTGTCTAGTATATAGGAATACAGCTGATGTTTTATAATGAGCTTGTACTAGTTACCTAGCTAAATTTATTTACTTATTCAAATACTAGATCTTTGAAATATTTTACTTTATGGAGCAATATATGTTCAATTTTGGTAGATGTTGTAAATGCACTTAAAAGCATGTACATTTTGCAGTTGTGTTGAGTAGTGTCCTATAGAGGTCAGCCAGGTTAAGAGCGTGAATTGTATTAGTCCAACTTCCCATATCCTCATCAAGTTTTCTTCATGCTTGCTGTCTTAGTTATTAAAGGAAATGTGTTTTCATCTATTTCTATGACTATGGACATGCCAACTTCTTGTAATTCTGTTGAATTGGCTTTATGTCATTTGAGGCTTTGCTATGGTGCATTCAAATTTGGAATTCCTATTTCTTCCTGGTGAAGTGATGCTCTGTCATGATGTCTTAGTACTTTTATCTTAAAGCCCACTTTCTCTGAAATGAGTGTCATCACTCCGGCTATCTTTTCTCTTTGGTTGACAGAGTGTTACTATCACAGTTATTTGAAAGCCCATGTCCTGTGTCCCCATTATCCGACTCACCTGTCAGTGTTCGTTTTGTTTATTGTTTTCTCTACACTTTTTTGAAACTTGGTGTTGTCTCCTGGTCTTTTCCTTCCTGGTAATTAGTTGTTGTCGAACAGCAGATGCTGTGAATGATGGTTTGAAGCTCTGAATGATGCCATCCTCTTGGAGAGATGCTATACATTGGCTTCTGGGAAGCAGTGAGAACAGGGAGTTTATATGAATCCAAGTTCGGATGGATTTGAAATAAAGCTGCATTTCTATTTTGTGGGCTCCCCCCCACCCCCATCTCTCCTGATGGAGTGAGGACTTTGGGTCTCAGTGGAAAACTGGCACGTTTCCTAGGTGCTGCTTTCCTGGTGGGCCCTGCCTGTAACTGTGTTTCCCTGGGATCGCAGGACTGCTACCAGTTAACTCTGCTTCCCATCCTCTTAGCCAGCGGTTCTCAACCTCCCTAATGCCGCGACCCTTTAATACAGTTCCTCATGTTGTGGTGACCCCCAATTTCACTGTTACAAATTAAACATAATTAAAGCATAGTGATTAATCACAAAAACAATATGGAATTATATATGTGTTTTCTGATGGTCTTAGGCGACCCCTGTGAAAGGGTCGCGACCCACAGGTTGAGAACCGCTGCTAGCGGAAGGTTTCCTCTTGGCTGTTCAACCTCTGAGTTGATACTAATAAATTAGCAAATGCCACTATTCTACGGGACTTTGACTTCTCAAGTTCTGGCTGCCCCCCGAGCCCTGGACTCCAGTTTTCATCTTCCCGGCTTGCAAACAAAAAATTCTTCTCAGTTTTTTGGCTCTCAGGCGTACCCTCCTATGAATCGGCATATGCACAGAGGGAGAATGTTGCACGAGATATTGGGACAACCTCCATGCACTTCCTTTCCCTGCAGTCATGGCTGCCTTAGCGCTCCCTAAGCCTGAGCCTAACCCTAACCCTAATCCTAACCCTAATCTCAAGCCTCCAATCAGGGGGTTAATACCTGCAGTCAGAGACTTTTGAGCAGCCGTGGGCAAACTACGGCCCGCGGGCCGGATGCGGCCCGTTTGAAATGAATAAAACTAAAAAAAAAAAAGACCCTACCCTTTTATGTCATGATGTTTACTTTGAATTTATATTAGTTCACACAAACACTCCATCCATGCTTTTGTTCCGGCCCTCCGGTCCAGTTTAAGAACCCATTGTGGCCCTCGAGTCAGAAAGTTTGCCCACCCCTGCTTTTGAGTCTTCTTCCGGTTTCTCTGCTGGTACTGACAGAGGGCTGTTATAATACAGGACAGTGTCCGCGACAGAAGCACCACTCACACACTTCTGAACTAACATTACTTTAGAAAATTTCAGTATCCCTTAGCTGTGCTAAGGTGAGTGGAAATTACAAAAGGATTGTTTGGGATTTAAAAAAAAAAATACTATTGCAGCCTACTCCCCAGTCTGGCTAAAGTGATGAACATTTGATTCCAGTGAGAAAACCCTGGAAGGAAAATGTTAAGGGAAACTTAATTGTCGATGTTTCCGCCATCCCTGTCCATCCAGAGATAACGAGATAGAAAGCATAACTCACACGCGATGCCTCTAATGTGGCAGGCGTCGTTGCTGAGGACTGGAATAGGCAATGCGTGAGAATCCTCCTCAGGCAGATCTCCTAAGTCAGAAATGTGGTGGGGGGGGGGTGGGGGGGGGGTTATACAGACATGGCATTGTGATGGTGGGGCACAGGGAGACTTTACACTGAAGAAAAACATTTGTGATTTCAAGGCTGGTTCTGTAACTGGCCATTCCCCACGCCCAGCCTCTGCCTAGCCCTCCTCTCACGTGGCCTGCCTGTGTGACCCGCCCGCCCCTTGGCAAGATCCAGCCCAATGCAAGTGCTCTAGTTCCCTGGCTCCTCTGGGCGCCTAACACACCTGCCCTGGGCCGCCTTCCTGGCACTTACGTTGCCTGACTGCCATTGTATTTGTGAATGGATGCTCCCTCCCGCTCAGAATGAAATCGCATCGCCCTCGGAGACTGCAACGTTTTCATCTGTGCATCCCCTGAAGTGCTGTGTGTGTGTACACATAGTTGTTGGCAAAATAATTATCTGGAAAAGCCTAACTCTAATGAAGGTCTGCATGGCATTCAGTGTAAATCAAAGTGCAAAAAGAATTCTCTCCCCTTGTAGTCATGGCTAGTTCACTAGACCAGAATGTAAAAGATACATAATGAAAATAAAAGTAAAGGATAGTTGCACTACAATTGCAGTGCGTGTGTGAGTGCACGTGTGTGTTGGGAGAAACATCCTTTCCAGCTAACAGTGGACAGCCAATTGCTGGTCATCAATGCTGACAAATTCATGCTTCATTGGTAATCACCTCTGTTTATTTGCATAAAAACAATTCAAGCAAAATCAACAATCATCTTGTTTGAGTTCCTACAATGCAAGACGCTGTGTTGTCTATTCTGAGAACCGCAAAGGAGTATATACAAGGGTGGGGCTAAAACAGGTTTACAGTTGTTCATATGGAAAATAATGCAAGTATCAAGAAGTAAATAATAACAGAAGAATAAACTCTGTGTTTCCCCAGACTCACAACTGTAAACCTACTTTGGCCCCACCCTGGAGAGTGCACCCTGCCCTCAAGAGGGAACATTCTGAGGTATTGAGACATTGAAAATAAAAATATTGATAAAAGAATTTAAAAAAAAAAACCATCGAAGGGATGTAACCAAGCGATACATGATTAATCGCCTAATGAATTGTAGAGGCAGCCATCGCTTTAGGAATTGGCTGCAGGGCGAGCGTGTCCTGAGGAGGCGGTGGACGGGGCTGCCCGGGGGGAAGAACATTTCTGTTCTGCATGGAGAGCCCAGGTGGGCTGGGGGCGGGGCAGCCGCGATCCAACCCCAGCTCCAGGAACCAGGCCTTCTGCCCGATGCCTCCTGCTTCCAGCTGGAGGGGGAGGCCTTTTCTTTAGGCCCACAGAGATGGAGGGTGAGCCGGGGGACTCCGAGTGGGGTTTTAAGAAAGGTGCGAGATTTTAATGACTTTGAGTACTAGTGCAACTTGTTGGAATTCCAGATGAAAAGTACCGCAGCTGTGTTTGGGGGCCACTAGGGTGGGGAGACTAAAAAGAAGACCAAGTAAAAATTAAATGAGCAATTTCTGCACCTCTGAGGGTGCAGATATAAGCAGCATTCACATTAGTAGCCCAGTGTTTGGCCCAAGTACAAGATCAGCAGTGGGTTTATTTTTTTCAGTGTATAATGGACACAGGGCAGACACTGGACTCAGGTTTATGTCCAGTCACTAGTCTACTGGACTTCATAGGACAGGCACCAGGCCACAGTGAGAATCTCCCTGAGGACTTGAAATAACCTTTTGCCCTTGAACCTCCTTAGGAGAAGGTCTTCCCGGAGAGATCACCTTATCCTGGCCCACTTTGGGCAGCTCTACCTCCAGAAGCATGTCAACATCTTGGTAAATACAACATGGGCTCCAGGTGGCATTCTTTGTCCAGTTGGTTCACAGAGAAAGATTTTGACTCTTTTCTGGAAAGAATCAAATTTATCAAAACAAATATTAATGTGAGGAGGTATGTTTTCCTATCAAAAGAAAGCTAGGCAATGAACAAGAAAAAAAAAAAAAACTGTGGAGGCATTAGAGAAATAAAAGTCGTCCATGTGACGCAATTTCAAGCCCCTGACAATGACTGATAGGCCACAGGAATGGAGTCAGATGGAGGCTTGTCTCTGAGTGCGCTGCAAAAATGTTCCCTCACACAGCTTGTGGAGCAATCAACAGGACCAGGGGCGATTCTGGACTTAGTCCAAGGAAATGGAAGTGGGTGAAATGAATACTGTACCGTGAAGCTAATAAACCCCTAGGGAGAGTTATCATAATATCACCAGATTGGAACACACTTCTGAGAATATTTGTGAATGGTAATAGAAGTAGAAAAATATTGGAAATGTGGAATGAGTTAAAAAAAAAGAAGTTGATTGGAATGAACTAGTGTGCACTATAATGGAAAGGTATACAGTGCTGAGAAAGAACATGTCATTTGCTATCCTGAAATTCAATTCTAATAACAGAAGTCAATGCAGCCTCATAAAAATGTAGTAATGGAAATCAAAAACAATGTCCTTATTTAAAAACACTATCAGTTTTGATATAGGATTAGATTCTGAAAATTAAAATGAAGGAGAAAGTCACAAGCAAACTTCAAACATGTATTTAAAGTGTAGTTTCAAAGGAAGCAGAATGGAATTGCAGGAAGAGCAAGGCCTGTGCAGTCCGACTGGCCCAACCTCATGGCATTGAGCAATTCCTTTCTCTCATTCCCCTCTATGCAAGGACACAGGAATACCTGCTCTCATGCCACCATTGCCCACAGGAAGTCAGATCAGTCATGTGCAAGGATTGAGTAGGTGCTTAGTAAACACTGCCTCCATCCCTTTACCCCCCTTCCTGTCCGTGGCCAACAGTGTCCTGGACGTTAGCTCTCCCTTCTCATGTTCATCCTTCCACCAAGGTAGTAGTATCCCCACTGCCAGGTCAACTCTTAAGGTCTGATGGTCCGGTGGGATGATGGAAGAGTAGAAAGACCTTGAGGGATTAAGAGGGAATAAAACATACAAATGAACCACATTATAGGAAGTGCCTTTCCCCATCTGGCAAACATTGATTAGGGTAGCTGTAAAATATGAAATATATCAGCAGTGGATTGCTTTTTTTCCCCAGTATATAATGGAGACAATGCATACATTAGATGGGTGAGATCAAATCATTTCCAATTATCTTCCAACCCCTTTCTTCTGATTCAAGCATGATTAACATGTTCTTACAAATCTGGCTTCCTGGCAGTAGGGTTGATGAACCATGGCAGCCTCCTCAGATCTGTGGCCCCTAAAAGGTAGGCAGCACAGCCTTTGGAACACAGGAGTGGTTTTCAAAAGCTACCAACATTGTACATTTTTAACATGAGAACTCTGTTCAAGGTTACCAAAGGACATACACAATAAAATCAGGAGTCATCTCTCTTATCTGCTGTTTTTACCATGTTCAGCTTATGCGGTATATTCAAAATGTTACTGTATATTGGTCTTCCCTCTCCCTTTAAAATGTACTCAATGGGGCAAAATGTCCCCTGCCGTTGAATACCCTCTTCAACATCTCCCTTTAGTTGTTTTTACTGTTTAGTAATAGATGGTTCTCGATTCACTTGAGGTTCAATAGTCAGATGTCCATTGCTGGTAATTAGTCAACTTCTGAACTTGATTTTGAGTGAAATCCTCTCCTGTCTACCAGCTGGGCCAGTTGGAGAGCTGCCTCACCTATAGGGTAGGCCACTCCTTTGTCTAGTCTGACTCTTCCGCCCCTCCTATCATACCCGCTAGCTATGGTTTCCTACCACTCCCAGGTAGCAACAAGGGGAGCTGGAAGCAGAAAGGTAGGTGGGAAGTTTCTTTTATGAGTTGGTGTCGCTGTAAGCTGACTTTCTGCTTTCTGCTCCAAGAAGAGGTTTACGCCAACTCTTTCTCTCATGGAGGCAATAGTAGCTAACTTGGCAAGGCCGCTGCTGGTCACCTCTAGTTTATGCTTCTCTAGTTTATGCTCCACACACACCCTCACGCCCACCCCAGCCTTAGCCCTGGTTCTCAGATGGTCCATCCTATGGAGATTTTTCTCTGCTGGAACCTCATTGCCTCTTCCACACCAGCTTCTCTGCCGGGACATAAAAGGGCCTCAGGCCATTCCTACATCAGCTCCCTTTCTGGCCACTGGGGTTTTACCTCTTTGAACTTGTGGCAAGAGAAGTCACTTTCTGGATGCAGCCGAGACTCACCTCTGCTCAGCTGCCAAACCAGCTCTCCAGCACTTCTGGCTGCTCTTCGATTTCCAGACCCAGTCCATCAGGGCACAGACCCAGAGGAGGGAGAAGAAGCAATCCTCGGAGTTGCCCCTTACTCTGAGGGAGGGCAGGTATGTCCCCGGCCCTCCTCCCCTAGGGAAAGAGGAGGCTGTCACTGTCGCTTTCCTGAGAAATGTCCTGAAATGCTGCCTCTTTCTGTCAGCATTTACTCGTCTTTCACTCAGGTCAGTCCTCCCTTATTGTCGAGCTCCGCATTTTGAAGCCACCTTTTCGTCTGCTTTGAATATGCGCATTTCGATCTAGCCCCTCACTTTGGTGCGCAACATCTATTGCATCATCCAGCTTTGCTCAAAACAAATTTTAACTTCCTATCCCATATACACCTATCAACTTAAAAATAAACACTAGATAAAGCAAAATATCCACCATTTTAGTGTTAGAGGAATATTGCACCGAAGTATGGGAAGCTACTCACCTACAACTGAAATACTGAGGCTTCCCTGTGTTCATTCATTCATTTTATTCAGTATGTAATTGAACATATATCATATGTAGGTGCCGTGCTAGGCTCTGCAACCACAATGGTGATAAAAAAAAAAAATCATGGTCCCGATAATGGACTGCACAGTCTGCAAGGAAGGCATCTGTCCCCATATTCATTTGCCGCCCCCCCTCCCCCGCCCCTTATTTTTCAAATAGGGACTTTATTAAGCTCTTGTCCTCTTGGTTCAACTTTGAAATCACACAACTTTCATCAATGTTTGCCTGTAAGAGGCAATTAAGTATATATATATATATATATATATATATATATATATATATATATATATATTAACCAGTTCTTGCCAAAAATAACTGGAGTATATGATAGGAGGTTGTTGCCTTAAGTCCTTGCCAACGTTTTGTGTTATTGGAACCTGAAAGTTCACTTAGTCAGAAGTACTTCTTGGTGGAGCACCATGGGTCAGTAGGTGAAGCGCTGGCATGGAAAGGACTCTGCGAACATGAATTTTAATTTGGTTCTGCCTCTGACTGCGACCTTGATCAAGTCCCCAAACTGGTATCTCAGTTTCCCTGCTGTAAGAGCAGGAGGGGCTTAGAATAAAATTGGTTGAGTCTTGTGCTCTGTTTTCTTTAAAAAAAACCACGTTTTTATTGATTTTTTTTTTTTTGAGGGAGAAGAGAGAGGGAGAGACAGATAGAAACATCAATGAGAGAGAAACATCAACATTGATTGGCTGCTTCCTGCATGTCCCCTACTGGGGACTGAGCCCACAACCTAGGCATGTGCCCTAACCAGGAAGTGAACCGGTGACCTCTCGATGCATGGGTTGACACTCAACCACTGAGCCACACCGGCTTGGCAGTGCTCTGTTTTCTTTACATTTAGAGAAGGCAAGTTAACACCAGAATATCTGTTCTGTGTATATTGAAAACTGAGCTACCAAAAAAATAAATAAATAAAAGGATTTTTCTGGATTCATACGGTGACTAAGAAGCCATTCAAAAGTTGGAACTGAGAGTCTGTAACTCCCCAGTCTCTTATCTTGGTAATATTCTTGGCAGTGTTAAACACGAGTTCAGCTTTAGTGTTTCTGTTTTGATTTCTTTCTACTATCTTCCACAGAAAGGTTCTATCTTCACACCTTCCCATCCTTCAGTGTACAAACCATGATCACTCAGGGCTTCTGGCTGTGGAGCGCTTACTACATGCTGAGTGCTTTAAGCAGATTGTTCTTTTAATTATCAGAACAGCCCCTGTAGGGTAATAAACCACTGCTTTACAGATGATAAAACTAAGGCTCAGAGTGGTCAAACATCTCTTCCAAGATCACACAACAAGTAAGTGGAGAAAGCGGAAGTTTTCCCCAAAGCTTCTAACTCCAGAGTCCATATTCTTAGCCACTAACATACTCTGCCTTCCAAAGATGAATAAGATTAGATAGGACCTCCTGTGAAGCAATTCACGGATGAATGGAGGAGAAAGAGTCATAAATAACTGCGATGGCAGTTCAGGGAAATATGCAATTAAACTTGTTTAGGGCTGGAGCAAATGGGTATGTGAGAAAGCGTTTCAAGGGAGACAGCATATGACCTTGGAGGGCAAAGGAGGGGTTACAGAGAAGCATTCCAGAGGCAACCATATGGGCTATGATACTGTGCATCTCTAAGACAGACTGGGGAGGAACTCTGAGCAGTTGAGTGTAGCTTGTTGGTGTGGAATTGGCTCTGTGTCCACTCTTAGGCCTTTCAATGGCTGTACCAAACCTGAATGTGGACCTCAGACTTCTCAGTACTCTGCCCTCCTGCCCAAAGCTGATAAGTTAAGAAGAATCTACAACTGCAAAGGTATTGCTAACTTCACGTCAAGCACCAAGTAAGTATCCACACAACCAGTTCCATTGTCCCCCAAGTAAAAGCATAAAATTCTGAGATAACCTTAATTAATCTACAAATGAATGAAATTTGTCTGGTTGTGGAGCCAGCAACAGACCGATGGTAGTTTTTAGGACAATGGCCTCCTTGTCTCAGCTTTCAAGTTGACCCCACAATGCATGTGACACCAACATATAGGCAACACAAATGAGTTAGGGTTCAGAAAAGTGTGCAGATAATGCAATTGAAGGTCAGGCAATGGGAAGGAATAAGTAGTAAAAATGATAATGCAAGCAGATATGATGGAAAAAGAGAAAATTCCATTCAAAAACTCTTATCAGCCCTAGCCTGTTTGACTCAGTGGATAGAGTGTCAGCCCACGGACTGAAGGGTCCTGGGTTCAATTCCAATCAAGGGCTATAACTCAGTTGCAAGATAGAGAAGGAGTTGGGTTTGCTATCCCTGGACGTCCAGTTTACCTGGTGTTTCAATTCATGTGACTAGATGACCATCTCTGAGCATAGGTTTCGAAACATTTTGTGTAGAGGTTTTAAATACATTTCCTTATAAGCTTGTGTTATTGCTACCTATTAAGCTTAATAAATAAAATAAGCAAAGACTTTCGGAAGAATCTTGGGGGAGGAAATCAATGGAAATAGCCAAACTGTTAACTTTGTAGGATATAATATTTGCATTCTGAGAGGGAAAAGGATAAAATTCCTGAATAAAAAAAATCCAGGTTTGTAATAATGAAGATCACGATAATAATAATAACATCCACAACTAATAATTTTGCATCTGCTGTTTTTAGATGTTCAATATTTTGCATGCTGAAATGGGTGTCATTCTTATTTTACACTTGAAGAAGCCATGCCTTTCAGAGGTTAAGTAACATACACAAGCTCACATAGAGAGTTCGCTGTCTTTAAGTGCTAAGACTGAATTTCAATTCTACATTTACTGCCTAAAATTTAAATGACAGATTTAATCCCCAAGGGATATGTAAACTCAGAAATCCAGATTCACAGATAGCTTCCAAATTCTATATTTCACTGCTCTCACAAAATACTTAATGATTTGCCCTCTCCTTCATCTATTCTAAAAACTGCCTGCTTGTGGCCTCAGGCAGCCATGCCCAGCCCTGGAACCAGCTTGGCCCTACTTCAGAGCCATGTGAGGGGCAGAGAGTCACAGGATCATTTCAGCATCGAACTCATGCCTTCCGTTCACATCTTGTGCCTTTTATTCAGACCTTTTTGAATGGCTCCTAATCCCTTGTTGTTGAGGGGCTTTGACCTGGACTCATGACCCCATGTTGCCAAACACTTCTTTTTCGCCCCCTGACATTGTGTGTTCGGAATCCTAACCTCAATGTCTGATCCCTATTGCCCGTCTCCCTGGATTCTGGTCCTTTTACTTGCTAATCTCTCCCTCAGTTGACCTCTCTGGCATGAATCAATGACCCACCTGCCAGTACCTTTTGTGTCTAATTAAACTCCCAGTCCTGGGCCTTCTGGCTTTATCTCTGGTCCATTGTCCCCCAAATCCTGTTAGAACATGCTTTGAAGGAAGAGTCTGATTTTCCAAGAAGCAAAATCAGTTTGAAGCTTTCTAAAACAGGAGCCTTAGAAATACACATACCTGCAAAACCCCAAATCTGAAGATATTGGCATGCTTATCAGAAGTCAATTTACAATGGTGCCAGTCCTGAGTCTGAAGGTGAGCAGGCAGGCAAACAGAAGAAATCAAGCAACTTGAATGGTGTGTTTTTTCAAACACATAATTGTCCATGTCTAGCTTATCTCCCTTAAATTACAGTCTCTTTGAAAGCACAGAGTTGAACTGCATTCCACTTTAAACCCTATCTAATGTCCAGTATAATGCCTGGCACCAGTTAACACTCATAAATACATATATTGAATTCATTAATTGATTGACTAGCGCTTAATGAATTCACCACCAACAGCCATTTGATCTGTTGGTCCTTAAAGACTATATTTAGCACCTTGATAAGCAAGTAAATAACGTCTGTCTCTACACCCTTTTTGTCCGTTCATTTTTCCTATGCTGTGAGGATTTTAGAAGCCAAGAAAGGACTAACACAATCTGTCTGTGGTCTGGCACTCATTTGCTCTTCCGGAAAAGATAGGAAAATTAAATAATAAATTAAAGACAGGCAAAGAGAATGACACTAATCCATATTGTTCAGGCCTATTTACAAAAAAACACACAAAACTTTCCAAGTATATCTGTATATGGATAGGTTAAAGTGAAGTACAACTCTAGGCAAAATTAAAAGAGAATAGAACATTCTACTCCCAACATCCACCTGGGAACAAATGGAAAAAAACACCAGGACTTTGAGAAGGACGGGAGTAGTCCTGTGGATTTCAAAATGGACGCCTGCCCTCCCCTCTGCCTGCACGAGGGCACCGAACAAAGGAACAAAGAGCTGAGGCCACCTTCCAGCCAAGAGCCACGTGTTTGCAGCAGGAAGGTGAGGGGCTGCGAGGAGGGGCTTAGAGAAGCGTTCGTATTGTTCACGGGGCCTTTCAGGCGTGGCCAGGGTGGAATTCCATCTGCTCAGCTCTGCTCAGCTCAGCTCAGCTCAGCTCAGTGAGCCGGTTCACTTGCAATGGTTCACTGAGCCATGACACCTGGTAGAAATTAAAGCCAGTGTTTTAAAAAAAAAAAAAACCCTCTCCATGATCACTTATGAAACGGTGGCATTTATGAAAGTTTACTTTCAGAAAGTTTTCAGCTCCTTGGGTTCCTGTTGTTTCCAGAGCATCTCTCCCTTGGTGGAAGAAATATATCTGTAGCATTAACAAATGCACTGAAAAAGAGGAATACCTCTGCTGAGCTCTGTTTTGAACACTGGCTTAATTGGTGCATGATCTCAGACAAACACAGGAAGTCACAAAGCTTTTGCTCAAGGTTTGGGTTCACCTGACCATGAGATCTCTCCCCAGAGAGCTGCGCATGCCCGCCTGCCCGGCAGCCTTTGCAGGAGCTTAGCAGATACTCTACCTGAGGAACAGGTAGAATTCCACTCTACTCGCTTGAATGACTCGCTGAACAATACGGAGTGATTACGTTTTTCAGTAGCGAGGTGATGGGGAGGGGGCTCCATCTGCTCTCTGCTCAGCGGCGTCTTACAAGTTGGAGTGCTTGCAGAAGTCTTTGCAGGAGGCCCTGTGCTAATCAGCAGTGATTACCATCTTAGATCATCATTTCCACTCACCCAGAGGAGAAGGAGTAAAGTGCTGAAATGATTCCATAACGTAGTATTGGTTATTCGCAGTCTATTTTGCACGTTGGGCATGATGAAGGCGAACCGTTGTAAGAAATTCAACAAATGACAGAAGACATTCTCACTACTTGGAGAAACCCGCCTCAAAGCTGCCTGACCTTTGTCACGGGGTGAAGCAAGCATGCAACCTTTTGGGAGGAAAAAAAGAGACGGAGAGAGGAATGCTTCAGAAGGATTCCCACTGCATGCACTGGAGATCTAAGAGAAATGGAAGTAAATCTCCAAGCCAGAGACCTAAGGCAGCAGGAGGTGCAAAGAGGCTGACCACGCGGGGCACCAAGTCCCCTTGATCATGTCTTCTTCATCAAATGCCCCTTTACTTTGTCTTATCCCGCACCATATGCTTCCTTTACTCCAAACAAAGCAGTCCCCGCATTTTCATCTGCTCAGCGCTCAGGAGAGGAAGGGGTTTATAACACAAAACAGAGCAGCGGCCCCTGAGTCTAAACCAGCGGTTCTCAACCTCCCTAACGCCGCGACCCTTTAATACAGTTCTCCTCATGTGGTGGTGACCCCCAACCATAAAATTATTTTCGTGGCTACTTCATCACTGTCATTTTGCTACTGTTATGAATCATCATGTAAATATCTGATATGCAGGATATATTTTCATTGTTACAAATTGAACATAATGAAAGCATAGTGATTAATCACAAAAACAATATGTAATTATATGTGTTTTCTGATGATCTTAGGCGACCCCTGTGAAAGGGTCGTTCGACCCCCAAAGGGGTCGCGACCCACAGGTTGAGAACCGCTGGTCTAAATAATAGCGAGCTCCCCATTGGAAATATCATTTCAGTAAATGAAAGGATTCTGATTTTTTTTTTTTTTTTGCCAACAAAGGAAAGAAAACAATTAAAAATTAAGGAGCTGGTTAGTGATACCTTGGCTGTTGTGTTACTTCCTGCACATCCCTCGGGTCGCTGTCTTATCAGCAGCTCAGTTTCCCATATTACTCATCCCGGGACTCCCTTTGGCACTGCGCTCCTGGCTCTCCAGCACCACTTCAGGGATCACCACCACAGGCGGGCAGAGAGACGGTCACCGCAAGGCACCATCTGATGTGAGCTTTGCTCTCCCCAGGCCCACTCGGATTTCTGACGAAATGTCTTCCTCTGGACGTCTTGGCTGTTGATTGTCTTTGTCTTGGCCATGACCATCTGCATTTGTCTCAGACTCTAACTCTCTTAACTGTCCTCGTCTTCCATCAGGGAGACTGGACGGCTACTTTTCAGCACGCAGTAAGATAGGACAACAGCATGAGCTCTGTTCATACTTAGAGCACTTGCTATTCTTGGTCTAAACTGCTGTGAGGCCACTTTCTCTTTAGTAATCTTCTTTTTTTCCAAGTCTTCTCCTTTTAAACATTGAACTCTGTTAAGCAAATGAGTTCTTATCAGGTGAAAACTAAGTGACTTAGGAAGCAGTGAGTAGGTTACCTGTGTTCACTTTACCTATCCACTTTTTTGGGGGGGGGGGGAGAAAAAAAACACAATATAAAATGATTTGCATGTTAATCACCCCAATAAAGAATAAGCACACAAGAATCTCTATAGTTAGGCCTGAATTTTTATTGAAATCTACATCAAAAAGAAGTACTTCTCTCTAGAAATAAAAAGAGAAAACCGACAAATATACCTTTTTTAAAAAATAAGGTACTTCTGTGTACTCTCTAAAAAGTAGAGATCAGCTATTTGTGCTCGTGGGTTCAATCTTTGTTTGAAACTGTTTCAGAAGCTAACGTGGGTGGCATTTAGAAAGTCACACCATGATTAGAGATTGCTGGCGTCTTTATAAAACGAAAAGGAGAAAAAGAGGAAGGTCGGGCCTCACTGACTCCTTGGAATTTCTGGAAGACACACTGACCGTGACCACCGGGAGAATAGAATGAGCATTCTAGTCTTACCATTTTTTTTTTAAAGAAAGCTTTTGATGGTGGTCCATGAGAGATGCTATGAACAGTTTTAAAACAGGCAAACTCATTAGGGTGTGGGGAAGAAGTTAGAAAATGTCCAGTCGCTCCCTGAAAAATGGGTCCATCTGCCCATTCAACTGTCAAAATGTGTGTGAAAATTTCTAAAAAAGAACAAGAAAAGAGGCATATATTGGACGCCTACTGTGTTCCAGGAATGTCACGTGCTTGCTCTCACTGCATCTTCCCTCCGCCCTCCAAGGGAGACACAAGTGTCCTCCTTTGCTGCATGAGAAGGTCGATGCTCCATGAGATTAAGTAGATGCCCTCAAGTCACCCGCCCGGAAGTGAGTGGGGGAGCAGGGACTCAAACTCAGCCCTCGCTGGCACCCACCGACCCACCCCACAGACTCCAGGGGCAACTCATGTTGGTGTCGCTGACCCCGCTCCCTTCAGCTCTCAGTCCTCCTTTCCCATGGGCTCCCTTCCAGATCCCAGTGGAATGGATCCTGGGTTTCTTCATTCACAGGAAGGGACAGATGCTCCAAACTAGGGTCTGGATCTCCCCCGGTTTCAGCCTGAACCCGCGGGGGGTTGTGCTAAGAGGTAGCTCTGGCATCTGCAGGGAGAGACGGAGGAGAGGCTCTGGACTGCTGGGCTCACTCCTGGCCTGCGCAGAGGCTCCCCTGCCCGTGTACACCTTTCACTGTGAGTGTGTGCAGCGCGCCGTGCCCAGTTCAGCAGCATCTTCTGGCTAACTAGCTGACATTTGGGTGCTTAATAAAAATGGACAGAGCCTGGGGGAGTCAATTACAATAAGGGTACTGGGCTAGAACCTCGCCGCGAAGGAAGAGGCAAAACAAAAGAACAAAGTTGGCTCGTATTGAAGGAAAACTGTAACAGGTGAGCTTCGGCAGTGCTTATATTTGTTCACAGCATAAGCATTGTCCCTCCAGCCATGGGATGCCTTTTCAGATTGCCATGTCCATCACCCCACAGCTAGTAAATTTTAGACACCACATTTAGTACACACACACACACACACACACACACACACACACACACCTCTAAAAAAACAGTCATAACTTCAATATTTATAAACCTTTCAAAATTAAAGCAAATTAACATTATTTGACACTGAAGGGGGCATTTTTATCATCCTCTCTCAAGGTCACTTTTTACATCCTGGGCACCACGGAATCCAAGCACCTCAGGCTCCAGTGCTAGGAGAACAAATGCCCTGAGGGACTTACTTGTAAGAGAGAATCGCTTTCTGGGGATCTTCAGGACGTCCCCTCAGCACCCCCGCCACACCCCCAGGGATCCCCATGACCTTCAACACAGCAGTTTTAACCTTGGCCTTTCGTGCCCAAGGTGACAAGATAGTTGAGACTTCCTAAGAGAATGTGAGGGGGAAATGGAGATGCTGCCAGCAGTAATTTTCACAGACTCCATGCCAGTGATTCTCATACCTTTGATTCAGGAACCTTTTACACTTTTAAAAAATATTGAGCTCCCCAAAGAGATTTTGTTACATTGGATACACCTATTGGTATTTAACATACTAGAAATGAAAAGGCAGATATATAATTCACAAAGATACGGATTAGTTTATTTTAAAATGACAGACCTGTTACAAGTTAAAATAAATCACAATTTTATGAAAAGTAACTATATTATCCAAAACAAACAAAAATTAGAATTGTGGCATTTAAAAAAAAATGTGTTTGCAAGGCATGTCAATGTCTGGCTTAGAACTGGATTCTCCTGTCTGCTTCTGCCTTCAATTTCTTAGAATATGTTGTTCTGGTAGAAGCATATGAAGACAATCCACACTCACACAGACATGTAATGAGAAAGAAAGAGTATTTTTGCAGCCATTTTAGATAATCTTGGATTTTTTTAATATTAAAATTGGACAAGTGGTAGTTTCCTTTGGATTAGTTATAGTATGGAATATGAAATTATATTAATTAACTTTCTATACAGTGTACTCTGTACATTAAAATCTATTGGTCTACCTTGCATTTTTTTATGAATTCTTTACCCATGTATGAGTTTGTATCATCAAGCATTAGTATTAGGAAAATATTGCTACACAGAATTAGGCAAAGCTTCTATGTTGACACATATCATTATACAATATTTTTTAAAAATGATCTATTAATAGTACCACCAAGTGCTGAAATCATGTTCATGGTGCTAAATGCTAGTTTTCCAAAATTCCGTTTTTCACTAGAAAGTTCAAAGTTTATCCTTGACAGTAAATATCAGATGTTTTTCTTGAAGTTACAAGTTCACCTTGTTCGTTGTCAGGAAAATTTCTGCCATCTATCTCAGATGTCTCTCAGTCATTCTTTCAGGTTAAATCATTTTTCATGAAAAAGCGGCTAGTTTAGCTTGCAACTCAAGCGGTTGTACAGGAACTTTTCCGTGGGACAACTATTCTACTTCGGTATACGGGAGAACTCCCCATTTGTCACACAGAAGTTAAACAGATATGTATTCGAGGTAAAGGGCATCTTTGATTCATCAAAGATGTCCTAAGCGAAACTGACAATCTTTTTAAACTAGAAGTGCACAGCATTTAAGAATACAATGACTACTCCTTCAATTTGGTGCCACCGCCTAGATTCTTACGAAGGCACCAGCAGTTTTACACCATTGCCTCTCCACCATCAGTACAAATGTCAACATGGTAAAAAAAAAAAAAAAAAAAGTGCAGATCATGTCTTTTCTTAGCATAAAAATAGTTTTTACCTCATGGACCCTCAAAGAATTTCAGGCAACCCCAAGGGTCTATGGATCACACTTTAAGTATGACTATTCTATATAAATAATTCCTTATGCTTATAACTATAAGAAACTTGAGGAAACTGAGAGCTACTAGAAGTTCTACATCCTTGCCTTCAGCCTTCTCTGAGTGGTTCATCGGTGGTATTGTTTATAAAGTGTATAAATGTTAGCGTGAAGGTTCCTCACGGCGAATGAGTGTGTTTTCGTTAGTGCTTTGTCTGCTCGCTACTTTCACTGGCCTGACTTTAGCCCCATATTCAACAATTACTCAGGTTCTTATAGCTATCTGACTGTCTCTTATGTCCTGCAGAATTGGGTTGCTTAATTGTTCCAGAGCAGATATTGTGTCTTAATTCATCTTCAAGTTCCTAACACATGACTCTTTGGAAGTGCTCAGGAAAGGCTGAGGTTCAGTGAGTTAAAGGATCCAGGGTGATATTGGTTCATCGTTATTTTATTGCAGATCATTCAGGGTAAGTGGTTGATGGTGATGTGGAAATTACCTAAAAACCTAAGGCAGGATCATGTGAGGCACTGTCACTACCTTTCTTTGTCATCTTTATTTTTTATTTTTCTCTTTAAAAAGTCAATGCCACAGTCATGTTGCTAGCAGACATGCAGGCTATCCGACTCTGCCTGCCTAGCTCCTTGTCTTTTAGCACCTGAGAATTTAAGAGCAGCTTTCTTTTGAATTGGTAAGAAATTGTATATGGCTTTTCCTCAAACAAATTGATAGAACACCTTGATATTTCCTCAGATTTTATATGAATCTTTAGTGCAGTAACTGAAGAAAATCTTGTAATCAAGCAGGTATGAATTTTCCAATATATGCTTAAAAAAAACATGTCCCCCCAACTGTCATCATTTCACTTTGTCTTTGGCAAAGAGTAAGAGATCAACCAACATTGATATTCCCTTTTATGTTTTAAAAATTATTTCATGTATATTCAAAATAACAAGAACGATTCTTTTATTTGCCAGTTTCTAGTCTGGGAAGTTAACACACATACTAGTAGTTCTGTTTGATGGGAACAAAGGTTCTATGAGGCAGGTATTATTATCACTCCCAATTTACAGATGAGGAAACTGAGGCTCGGTGGCATAAATAAGTTGGTGTTCTGGCTAGTTAATTACAGAGCTGGAATTTGGCCTAGTTTTCTAACTCCAAAGCGTGAGTCTTTTCCACTAAAGCATACTCCTGGAAATTTAATTTTAAGTTATTCTGATTGAAAATAATCCAAATTCTTTATCAGAAGTTTGCTTTAAAATACTGTGGTTTGGGATTCGCTGGTTTGGGAACGCTTGTGAAAAGATTTAGAGTCTTAGGTTTGATGCTATTTTTTGAATCTTAGAGCTAAGAAAAAGCATAATCAAACCCTGAAGTATTTGGTTGGGATGATAATCCTGAAATATTAATAAAGGTACTTGATTAATACTTTTAATAAACTTAGCACTTAACTAGGTGCCAGATTTTTAAGAGGTTTTTTGTTTTATTTCCCCCATTTTCTCAAACTATTTTTAATATTTAAACATACTATTTAAGTCATATTTAATAAAATAACATAGCATAATAACCCAATTTTTATTATTTTATTGGTATAATAAAAATGGTTTTAAGAATCATTTAAATCAATTCCTAAATATTATAAGTATGTTCTTGAAAAATTATATTCTCCCCCCTCATAGTATTTCACAATGACACAAAGAATATTGGCCTCATGAGTGTGACCTAGCAGCTACCTTAGGTTTAAGTTTTCTACTCAAATAAAGACAATAAGTTGGTCTCTACAGTGTGTCTGTAAGTCAGTGAGTGTTAACCTTTGTCACATATCTTAGTGTCAAACATGTAGTTAGGAAATGGAAATGTTTTTCATCAAGTTCTCTCTTCATCTAAATGGATTAGGTCGAAAACTCTGTAGATTCATTAGCAAAGTATACTTAAATATTATTCATCTAGGTGTTCATTCACTTAATATTTACCTTATCAAGTGTAGTTTCTGCTGCCAGAGAACCAGAGATATGACGACAAAGAAAAGAATGAAGCCTGGGCCTGCAATCGTTTGTGTTTATTCTTTTCTCGCAATTAAATTGCACTGGCTCAGATGGTATATTTGAATCCATTGTGTCATCAAATGAAATTTTAAATGTGTCAGCACTTTGAAGACTGAAAAAATACTATACAGTGTTGGCTGTTATTATTATCAGTGCTGTTTTAGCACAAATTGAGTCTTCTTATTGCCTGGCCCAGTTATCTGTAGGCTGAAGGTAGAGGAGATAAAAGTGATGTAATTAAATGTTCATCAGCCAACATGCAGGAGTCTCTAAGATTTCACGTGTGTGGAAACATTAAGAAATATGAGCCCTTAAGCATTTTTGGTGGCTTGATTTGAAGATACTAGGCTTGCTCTGAAACACTGGTCTCACACTGGAACAATCAGAATCACCCACAAGGCGTGTACAATCACACATCGTTGGGCCCCAGCAGCAGAGTTTCTGATTTAGTGGATCTCAGGTGGGAGCCAAGAACTTGCAACTTTGACAAGTTCTCGGGTGATGCTGATGCTACTGGTTGGGTGGCCATTCGTGGGGAACCCCTGTTGTAACATAAGATGTTGGAATGTGGCCCTGGCTGGTTTGGCCCAGTGGATAGAGCGTCGGCCTGGGGATGAAGCTCTGAGGTTCCATTCCGGTCAAGGGCACATGTCAGGTTTTCGGGCTTCATCCCCAGTAGGGGGTGTGCAGGAGGCAGCTGATCAATGATTCTCTCTCATCATTGATATTTCTATCTCTCTCCCTCTCCCTTCCTCTCTCTGAAATCAATAAAAATATATATATTTTTTAAAAAAGATGTTGGAATGTCAAATTTAGTAACAAATGATTTGTGCAAGTGGAATCTGCAGCCATCCCATTAATCAATGTATCAATAAAGGCAATCACATTAAAGGCTATAACCATGTTGACAGCAGAATGAGGGAGAAGAGGAAAATGGAGGAAAGGCTCTACTAAATAATGTCAGTAACTGAGCCAACGTCAGGGAAGCAAACAGAGAACCTGGCTCTGCTGACTGCAGTTGGACATCACTTTATGAGTCATGACCGTGAGGGTTGGAAGTGCTACAAAGCTCATGACTTGATAGCATCAGATCTGGGAACAGGAGAAATAAAAGCATCAACAGGAGGGAAGAAATGCCACCTTTTCTTCCTCAAGGTAAAAGGCACACTTTAAGGCAGCGTCGCGTCTCTTTAAGATGCTGTGTTTCATCCACATGCAGCAGTCCTGGCCTTAGGTCGGAGAAAGGTTACCTTCATGGAGCATGGAGGGCACCACTAAGCGATCAATTGCTTTACCGGACAATCGAGATTCGCGCACGCACACCTGTCCTTGGGCGGCTGCTCTTCCTGGGATCCTGTGGCCACTTAGCCACCGCCCACCTGCCACCTCCTACAGACACCAGCTAGAAGCACACACGACCTTCCTGAAATCCTCAGCAAGACCAGGGTCGCCCCCTGACCTGACTCTTAAACCCACAGAAACACAACGCGGTCGCTGTGCGTGTTCAGACACAAGGCGCACCCTCGCGGTCTGTAATAATACCTGGGGACAGCCGGGTCATCGCCAGTGGGAGGCTTTTGCCTGGAGCGAACTCATAACCCTACCTGGGGTCTGCAGCAGTTAGCGTGCTCACTCAGCTCTGAACCACCGTGACTCCTGTCCCCCAGGAAGGGATTAAACACACGGGCTCTGTTGTCTCAGATAAGAGATGCGCTCATAGGCAGCCCAGAACCAGTGTGCCGGTTTCTCGAAACCATCAGGGCCCCAGGCCCCTGAGGCTCTCGCCCCCCACGCGCCCCTGAGGGTCCAGCGGATGTAGACACGTTCCTGGCAGCAGACGGGAGTGAAGGAAGAAGAGGGCTTGCTTCTCCCTTCAAGGGGAGCATTTCCATGTCCCACACAAAAGCCCTCTTGAGTCTAGTCGTCAGAGGGCTGGGGATGATAATGGGCAGCAAGGGCTCAGGTGAGAATTAAGGTCTTATTATGAAAGAGAAAGAGAAAGATGGATATTGAGTGAGCTAATGGTAACTGGCATCAGGTCCAAGACCATTGAAATTTCTATTTTCCACCGTAGAAAGCAGTGGAGGGGAAACATGCCCACGTTACATGTGCGGCTCTGACACGTTGGAGGACAGGAGGGCTCCTCAGGTGCTTGCTGCGGTTCAGATGTTGGCTCCCCAGAGAGTCTGTGTTGGTGCTCCAATGTGGTTCCTGTGACGTGGGAGGTACCAGCCCCAGACTTTGAGAAACACCGCTTTACAAGTTCATTACCATTAGTCACCCTTCTGTCTGCTGCCGCCTGCAATACGGGTGCTCATCCCTCCATCACCAACTCTGTTGCGTCCTCTCTTACTCTCCTGTTCTCTCTGATGAGATCTGGCACATGGATGGACTCCTCCCCACATAGCTGTCCCATCAGTGCAGCAAGGTGGGGGCGATAGTGACAGGTGAGTCACTGCCATGCCACAGCCCCTCCCTGAGGCACAGGGTGAAGGTCCTCCCCAGGGAGTTAACTTGGGCTCCGGAGTGGAGGAGCGCCAGGCCGTGTCCTGTCCTTCGGTGGCTCCGATGGCCGGAAGCAGCCGGATGGGGCGCAGCAGTCAATCTAACCGAGTGATGAATAGCCAGGCAGAGTCCCCGGGGCCTTGTTCCCCAGGCCTTGGCCTGCGTCCTCTTTAACACTCAGGTAGATGTCAGGAGTGGCCCAGGGATTATGGCCGCCCCGGGGGAAATGGCTTTATGTCGTCCTGCAAAGGTGAAGGTGTCCCGGGCTCCGCGGGAAGCCCCAATTTCCAGGAGCCATCAATCCGCCCTGCACGGGGAGCAGCGGGCATATTTATGGCTGCAGTCACTAAAGGGTGAAATAAAGATTCGTTTTTAGTTAGGAACGCAAAGCTTTGGAGATCAATACAGACTCACTGCAGAAATCAATCTAAAAGTTTGGAATTTTTAAGTAAAGATTTACTGGGCTTCCTGGTACAGTTAATTTTCCGAAGGGAAAATAAACTCAGACATGTAACATAGCGATCAAATTGAGTCAACACTAGTTTGTAAACCGACCTTGGTTTATGCACACATCAAATAAGTGCGTAAAACAATAAAAATGCCCACAATATAGATTGTAAATTTGCCAATAACCAGGTAAAACCCAAATACGCATATAGATTTGCTTGATAAAATTACTAGCAGCTACATTTGCCTATTTGAAAATGTAAATAATCAATAGATATTAATAATGAAGCTGTTCGTGCGTTTCCTTCTTACTGTGCATATTAAGTGTTTCAATTATTTCTACTTAGTTTTGATAGATAAATGTATAGCCCTATTTTACAAAAGACTTTGATAAGGGTATAGAATTGTTCTTGAAAACAGCAGCTACAGTTTGGAGGAAAGAGCAAGTGGACTGGAAATACATAGCTTGTTATACTCCTCTCGTGTTCATGTTTGATGCATGTATACAATTTATTATGCAATTTCTTGAGATTTGACGGAGTAATTGTCTGGCAAACCATAGCTTTGAAGATTTTCTTCTGTTCATATGAAAAGACGGTAGGTATTTTGGGGGAATGGTTTAATAGATCAGCGTCTATAAGCTCTCTTTTGCTTGTTATGTGTCTGCAAGTTGTGGATATTTCAGAAGGAGTGTGAGTCCATGTAGTAAATTCATTTTCTTCAGCAGAGTAAGTGCATGAAAGCCGACAGTACGCTATAACCTGGGAAATTACTTAGCTCCCCGTGGGCCCTCAGAGTGGAACTGCGCGTCTTCTCAGCAGAGCCTGTGGGAGAGGAAGCAGGAGAGGCTCCAACAGGAAGGGGTGCTGGAGGCAGGCCCGGCCTCCAGGGAGCTCCTGACCAGGCTGTTGTGATGGGTGACAGACTGGGGTCTGTACACACCTGTTAACTGTCATACATACGTGGTTGTTAGGAGGTGGAACGATCAACCACACCGAAGTGATCTGCAGCTCAGATTGGTTTGCCTGCTCTGGCTGCCAGGAGGCCAGAGATGGGCTCTGACCGCCCATTTGCCTTTCCCTCCCACTCACTCCAAGCCACAGAGCGGAGCTATGCAAGAACTTGAATCCTGGGGACTTATGTTGCCCCCTCTAAAGTATTTATAAAGTAGAGCAACATTTTTCAGTCTGCCAGCCGGTGCCCAGCCGTGGGAAATGCACAGAGCCATCCAGCCAAAGTGTGTATCTGTTCTTAAACAGTAGAATCCACGTGGGTTCTACTATATAGGAGAGAGGCGATCGTTTTTACTCCACTAAAGCTAGTTCGCAGGTCCTAAAGCAACATTTTAGTAGATTTTTAGTAGATCGTATACCTTCTAAGGATGGGCAAAGTAAATCCTAAGTTTTACAACGTGCATATAGAGTAATTAGATATGTGTATATCTATATATGTATATGTATGTAAATATGTAATTCGTATTTAGGGGGCTGTACAAACAGAAAAAGAAATGCTCTAAGACTCTTACCTCTTTGTTTCAAAGGAGAAGATTCCTAAAATCTAAAAGGAAATTTATATGCAGTGCTGCATCTTTGTGCATCAGAAAAATCCACCCACTTTCATGGCTACTTGTTACAGACTTGATAGGACTCTCAAAGAAGCAACTATGAGGTACGTACAGGGGACAGATACTCTTCTCTTGTGCCTAAAATAACAAATTTTTAAAAACCTGCCCTAACTGGTTTGGCTCAGTGGATAGAGCGTCGGTCTGTGGACTGAAAGGTCCCAGGTTTGATTCCAGTCAAGGGCATGTACCTTGGTTGCAGGCACATCCCCAGTGGGAGGTGTGCAGGAGGCAGCTGATCGATGTTTCTCTCTCATTGATGTTTCTAACTCTCTATCCCTCTCCCTTCCTCTCTGTAAAAAATCAATAAAATATATTTTTTAAAAAAATAAATAAAAACTAGCAATACCACACCATTACAAAATCCACAAAAACATAACATAATTTTAACTAAATAACTGCCTAAGACACCCCTGTATACTCTCTTTTCCCTGAAATTTTGGCCTCATAGTCCTCAATTGTAGAGTGGCAAAGATTTTGTTATATCATTTTCTAGGGAAAAAAATAGATCACTTAGTCCTTCTAATATTTCTTCTAACATGATTGATCAAAATGTGTTTTTTTTTTTATCATTAATGGCTAGAAAATGTCTTTCAACTTCCCAATTTGTATGTGTCCATAATATAATGTATTTGGGGGAAACTCTCTAAGTTTCTTTCATATGCAAGTTACAAGACTTCAAATTTTCTTGTTCAAGGAACCTTCTTAAATTCCCGCATATTCTTCAAGGGCTATTGCAATAGTATACATGCATGTCACAACACAACATTCGCTCCAACATTTTCTTATCTTGATGCCGTATGAGTGGGAGAGGGGTGTGGGGGGGGGGCAGCGCATGGGGATTAGAATAGCCTGGTCGTCATTATTTCATTGGGCAGTCACTCTTTCTACATGGAAGTAATTGTGAGCACATGAACACATCCTACTGCATCCTACTCACTCAATTTACACTCAAGCCTCAGTTTCAACTTCCCTTTTGCCATACCTCAGAAATGTTTGTGGCCCCTCCAACACCATCTTACATGAGGGATAAGTCAAAGTGGAAACAGAAAGCAATCTTAATTGATGACAATTAAAATGTCGTATTTTGGGAAATTTTATGCATTGCTAGTTCCCTTCCCAGAACTCGTGCAAGTGACGGGCCTTCCCAGGGTACTGAGCTGGGGTGTAATTTATCTCTGGTTTCTCATTCCTAAATTGGGAGACCCAATCCCTCTACTTACTTCAAGAGAATTTAAAGCTCTGCATTATGAACCGGGAGTCCATACCCCATGCCTCAGTCAGCATTTTAAAGAAATAGAGATTCAGAATTCGAGAGTTAGACCTAAAAAATACACGAGCAACCATACACCCCCCCCACCACCACTCCATACAATACTTTTTGCGTTGTTTTATTAGTTCATACATTGTTTTCACATGTGTGAGCTTTCTTGGCTGTTACACTGCCCCTAAAAATATAAGTTTTTAAGAATTATTATTATCCCATTGTGCAGATGAGAAAACTAAGGTTTAGAGACACAGGGCCACTTGTTACTATTTCTCCAACAAATGATAGAGGTGATCCTCAAATCCACTTTTTTCTATTCCAAATCCCATGTTCTTTCTTTGTATTCTCACTGGACATTGAACCATGAGGTGAACTGTAGCTACAATCATCAGTGGTATAGGAACCTCCGTGGGTCATCAGGACCCATGACCTATAGGAGGACGGCCAGGCTAGGATGGGATGCTTTTTCTGAGCTGCCTCCATGGGCCTGAGCTCCCTCTAAGGTTACAGATTCCTGGCATCTCTCCTATTGAAAAGACATTGGGCTTTGAAAAGTCCATTTGAAGAGATGTTGGATTTCAGTAACGCAGTATTCGTTTTTCACATGTCACACGGGAAGCATTTGAAGTATAACCCTATTCAATAGTAAATCTGAAAATCTTTACTAAAGGATGTATTATTCCTCCATAAGAGCACCTCTTTACATCCTCTGGGTGCGAGGTATATGGGATTTCTCTGTACTATCTTCTCAATTTTCCTGTACATCCAAATCCATTCTAAAATAAACAGTTTATTTTAAAAGTACCTCTGTGTCTTAGAAGAAGACTCAATAAAATATTATATGAATAATAGTTTCCAAAGAAAATAAACTTGGAAATACTGACAGTTACCCATACTGAGGAATACTAACTTTGGAAAACAACAAATACACACACAGACACATAAGATTTCACCTTCAAAATGAAATACTGTACATATTACCTAAAATCATTATACTTGAGTTCCCCTACCTCCAACATCTATAGCACAGGTTCATTAAATGGGCAAATAGGCATTTACATATATGATTCAACTAACAAATTTTATCCACTTTAGAGATGCTGTAGAATTTTGTGTCGATAGTATATACATTTCAGTTTTATGCAGGCAGTTACAATGGAAAGCCTTTCTTAAAGGTGAGAATGCTGAAGATGTTCCTCTTACATAGTAGGACTGTTCTTGGCATTTTCCCTAGAAAGATTTGGTTTCCTTTGACTACTGTTAAGCTGAGAAAATTAATAAGGTAAAACTGGCCAAATATCCTTGCAGATGGGACTTAAGTCTCCACTGAGAACTTAAATCAGTCCTTCTCTTAACCCATGTTTTTATTCTCTTGTTGAGTTCAATAAGATGTCAAGACAAAATACAAAGATTCCAATTCAGATTTATCATATTATGCTAGCAAGAGCTGCATGGTATTATTGGATTTTGAGAAAATATATCCATTAATTAGTCAGTTTACTTAAAAAATAATAACAGCCCTAGCTGGTTTTGCTCAGTGGATAGAGTGTTGGCCTGTGAACTGAAGGGTCCCAGGTTCGATTCCAGTCAAGGGCACATACCTGGGTTGCGGGCTCAATCCCCAGTAGGGGGCATGCAGGAGGCAGCCGATCAATGATTCTCTCTCATCACTGATGTTTCCATTTCCCTCTCCCTTTCTCTCTGAAATCAATAAAAAAAATTTTAAATGACCAACAGAATTTTAAAATTATTGTTCACCTCGGTCAATCAACACCTAAAATTTATCCAAATTGTCAGACAATACTTCGATAATATCACCATATTCATTCATAGACTTTGAACAGCTTGGACAACTTTACTGAAATACCATGAAGTATTATAAAACAAATACAAGTAAAAATAAGATTGGGTATACTGGGGTGGAATGGAGAAATAAGGAAGATATGGAAAAGAAAGGTCATTGTGAAACTTGAAAAATTAGCACTAGTACAAAAAGGCTGGGAGCAAGAATAAATAGATATTTCGAGGTATAAATGCCATCTGTAAGGGAAACTGGACCTCAGTCAAGATGGGGTATCCTTGTAATGATGCCACAACATTTAATGATTAAGCATATAGATATTTGACTAAGGAACTTAGGTCCTTTTTCTCTACTAACTCTAAAAAATTCAATGAGCTAGTGAATATTTCAACACAGCAATACATACCTTCATTTTTAAGAATTAGTAAGAGGAAAGAAAAAATATTTCCACAAATTTAAAAAAATGATGGTGGAGACGATCAGAATAATTTGCAAATTTGGATGGTAACTCTTTATGATAAAGATGCATTGTCCTGGAATAATTCCATGCCTTTTTTATTTTTTATTTTTTTAAAAATATATTTTATTGATTTTTTACAGAGAGGAAGGGAGAGGGATAGAGAGTTAGAAACATCGATGAGAGAGAAACATCGATCAGCTGCCTCCTGCACATCCCGCACTGGGGATGTGCCCGCAACCAAGGTACATACCCTTGACCGGAATCGAACCTGGGACCTTTCAGTCCGCAGGCCGACGCTCTATCCACTGAGCCAAACAGGTTAGGGCCCATGCCTTTTTTAAATGAACATTCAGAATATGGCATTTCTAACGTAAAACAAATACTTTTCCATAAACTTCAACTTTGTGAAAACTTTTGATGCATATAAAATAATTTATTTATTAATGTAGCTAATACAATTTCTGCCATACACACAAAATACTTTCAATTTTTGACTTGTTGTTTGTATCTAACTGCTTTTACAGAGATGACTGGGTAATTACTTCTGGCCTCGAGCCCCTGAGCATATTTCAGGAGGAGGAGAATGTTTTTTCTTCTTCTGTTATTGTCTAAACATTCATCTTACTCCACGAGTCACTAGGAAAGTTCCCCATTGTTCTTTGGGGAATATTCATTCTAGTCACTTCTCCTCAATGCAACTCTACACAGCAGTGAAATAAAAGAAATTGCATCTCTCTCAGATGATGGGAAAATTGAGACCTGAAGAAGAAAAGTGATTTGTCCAGAGTCACAGTCACAGACAATGTCAAAGACCGATGCTGAAACACAGCCCCCTCTCTCATGTCCGTCCTTGGCATGAAGGCCCACTACCTAAAAGCTAGTGTTCAGAGTCAGACTATATTCTGCAACTTATCATGAAACTATCCTTAGTAACAAAGACCCTTACTTTCTTATAATATCAATTACCTAAGAATGTGCCCCAAGATAAAAGAATGATGGTTTTGAAAACTATAGTTACATTTTTAAAACTATAGGTGAACAAACAAACAGAAAATACCCAAAGAGAAGGTCAAGATGAGTGGTATTGTTGTTAAAGTAACCAGTTGCCTCTTGAATATCATCCTGAATCATGGCAACTCTAAGAAAAGGGATTTCTTTCTTTGTTTTTTCTTTGTTGTGTTAGTGCTCACTTGGGGATATTTTTCCACTGATTCTTAGAGAGAGTGAAAGGGAGAGAGAGAGCAACATCGATGTGAGAGAGACACATCAATTGGTTGCCTTCGCAATGTCCCTGACCGGGGCTGGAGATCGAGCCTGCAATGGTAGTACATGCCCTTGACCAGAATTGAACCTGGGACTCTTCAGTCTGTACGCCAATGCTCTTTCCACTGAGCCAAACTGGCTAGGGTGAAAGCGATTTCTTTATTCCTGCCTTCCTCCAATATTTATTGAGATCTCTCCAGCTACATATGTTTAATTTTTATTTAACTAATATTTACATGGCACTCATTGTGCACCTGACATTGTTCTAAGCACTTTTACAAATATTTACAAAAATGTAATCATCATAAAACCCTAGGAAGTGGTACCATAATTATCTCCATTCTCAGATGAGGAGCCTGGGAGAGAGCAGTCACTTGCCCAGGGTCACAGAGCTAAGATTCAAGCACAGGTGGCTCTGCTCCCAGAACCCGTGCTTAGAACCAGGACTCTGTGCTACCCTCGCTTGGTCATTTAACTAATATTTCCATAAAAGTAACTGCTCTCTTCAAATGTTCACAGCACTTTGCTGAGTGATGGATGCCATGGGTGAAGGGTTTGAGGGAAGCACTCACTAAGGTCCCATCGAGCTTTTATCTATGTATTGTGAACAATAAGTTGTTTATTTCACAATATAATAAAGATTGATTCCGTTTTAGACAGTAGATCAGTATAATCAAGAGACTGAGTCACAGCAATTTGGCTAAATGCCCAATACAGTCTCTTATTGTTAAACCAGAGGCCTGGTGCATGAAATTCATGCACTCAGGGTGGTCTCTCAGCCCGGCCTGTGCCCTCTCACAGTCCGGGAGCCCTCGGGGGATGTCCTACTGATGGCTGGCAGTCAGACATCCTTAGAGCTGCTGCAGAGGCAGGAGAGGCTCCCGCCACCGCCGCTGCACTCACTAGTCATAAGCCCGGCTTCTGGCTGAGCGGTGCCCCCCTATGGGAGCACACTGACCACCAGGGGGCAGCTCCTGCATTGAGCATCTACCCCCTGGTGGTCACTGCATGTCATAGCAACTGGTCGTTCTGCCATTCGGTTGATTTGAATATTAGCCTTTTATTATATAGGATACCCACTTGTTCTTTCTGCTGTTATCCTAATAAATTTGAAAATTCACCTTTAATCATCCATCTACTGTGGGCAAGGTACAGAGCTATGTATCATGGGAGGCATTCCCACACACAAGGCTCTTTCTCCCCAGAAGCTTATAATCTAGTTGAAATCATAAAATATATCTCCCTAAATAAGCAGCTAGTGATAAAAAGCAGTAAGTAATAAGTGTCAAAAGTATTACAGATAGTAAGTGCTATAAAGAAGTTAGTGGCCTACATCTTCCTACTCAAGTAGTTCATTGTATATACCCTTATTAGAACAATGATCACATTGTAGTTATCCGCTCGCTGGGTCGAATTTACCTTCCTGTCTCTCCTATGAGAACGTCCTTGAGGGCAAGGATGCAGTGCTATTTGTACTTGTATCTACAATGTTTAGCAATGTGTCTGTTATGTAGGAAATGCTGAATGAATGAATGAAGTTCACCGGCGGCAGGCATTTCCTTTGTGACCAGCGTCGCAGAATAGTTCACCTCTGGGGTCAGGCTATACTGGTTTAAATCTCAGTTATACCTTTGAAAAACTGTGTGACCCTGAACATGTTAGACTTCTCTGCACTTCATCTTGCTCATTGGTAAAATTACACTAGTCCGTTCTTGGTCAGCTTATTTTACTATGGAACAACTCACCCTCAAAACAAATGGCTTGAAACAGCAGGCATCTACAGTTTAGCTCGGAGTCCGTGGGTCAGTAATTCAAACTATGTTGGTTCTCCTGTCGGGGCCGGGCTCATTCAGACATCCGAGTGCAGCTGTGAGGTCAGCTGGAGAAGGGCTGGTCCGTGTGGCATCTCACCTGCCACCAGGCCAACCTGGGCTTCCTCATACAACAGCTGGCAGGGCTCAAGGAGGGGTAGTCGAAGTAGTCACGGACTCTTGAGGCTCAGACTTGGAGATGACACAAAGCCACTATTGGCACATCCTATTGGTCAAAGCCAGTCATGGACAGCTCCCATTGGTAGGGTGGGGAACTAGACTGTACCCTGATAGGGAACAGCAGCAACACCATATGACTCTGGGGTGTTTATCCCAAGAAGGACCATTGGCCGTGCTCTCACATAGGATTAGCAAGCGGACTAAGAAAATAAAACTTCTAAAGCAGTGGTTCTCAACCTTCAGGCCCTTTAAATACAGTTCCTCATGTTGTGACCCAACCATAAAATTATTTCCGTTGCTACTTCACAGCTGTCATGTTGCTACTGTGATGAATCGTCATGTAAGTATCTGGTATGCAGGATGGTCTTAGGCGACCCCTGTGAAAGGGTCGTTCGAACACCAAAGGGGTCGCGACCCACAGGTTGAGAACCACTGCTCTAAAGGCTTTAGACCAGTGCCCACCACACAAGTGATGAGCTCGGAACGTATTAACTAGAATCGTTCTGCTCGAGGCCACCAGGGAAAGTTTCTCAATGGAAATGGAAAGAACCCCGCGTTTAATCCTGAGAGACAGGTGCGATTCTATCTGTACGGAACCGAGGCCTCTCGTAAGGACACAACGGAAGCACAGGCACTTGGGCGTGAAAGTGGGGTGTGGTTAGAAAACAGCGAACAACAGACCCCCCAGAGGAGCCAGAACCAGATCCCGGGGACCCAGACGTTTGCCAGGAAATCAGGGTGGACCTTGGGCAACAGTAAGTCACTGGCTTTCGACAAAGTGCTAGGCGGTAGCACCACTTCTTCTCCATTAGTGTCATTTCAGATTTGTGTGTTCTTCAGTAAGCTCCGTGGTGCTGAAGGCTCTGTGCTCCCTCTGGCCACGCCCCCCAAGACTGAAAAGAAAACACTAGAAATTAGGAGTTTTGTCTGGGTTGGGCCACTTCCTGGATGTGAGGATGCTATGAGGTTTTTCTTAAGTTTATACCATCAGTAAAATGGGATCTTGTCTCTCTTTACTCACCCATTTTATTTTTTAAAATATATTTTTATTGAATTCAGAGAGGAAGGGAGAGGGAGAGAGAGATAGAAACATCAACAATGAGAGAGAAGCATTGATCGGCTGCCTCCTGCACGACCCCCCCCCCCCCCCCGACACACACACACACACACACACTGGGGATCCAGCCTGCAACCCAGGTACGTGCCCTGACTGGGAATTGAACCTGGGACCCTTCAGTCCGCAGGCCGATGCTCTATGCACTGAGCCAAACCAGTTAGGGCATATTCACCCATTTTACACTGTTAACAATTCTAACGGTCAGGCCACAAAGAGTAGGATTTACTCAAGAAAAGAAACCCAGAGGAGGCCAGGCCCTGACATGTGTGCGCCTGGGTCTTAAGCAGGCCAGTCCCGCGTGGGGAAAAGAAGTTTCACTGTGTCTGCCCTGTCATGGTAGGCAGCAAAACTGTAGAGCTGCCCTGAAGACCACCTTGAGTCCGTCCAGACCTGTGGGATGGTCCTGGGCTCCATTCTAAATGGGGAATTCCCGATTTCTGAACCAAACAGTGGCCACTGAGCAGTCTACCTAAGGCTGCCACTAGCTGAGCAAACTGCTCACCCGGTGGCAGCCCTACGTGGACTGCTCAGTGGCCACTGTTTCAGCACCTTCCCACTGTCCACAGTTTAGATGCAGGTTCACCAGTGAGGAATTCTGACCACCCTGCCCAGGAGGAAGGCTGCAGCATTAGATGACTACACGGATGTATTTAATTTTTTTGTAAGACAATTCTGGCTTCTCTCCTGCCACGTGAGAGCCGTCCTGCTGCGTGCTCTGGACTAGTCACGTCCGTCCTTCGTGCCATTTTAAAAACAATCGTGGCAGAGAGGCCAGCTGCTGGCGGTGCTCAGCAGGACAGATCAAACGCGCAGATGCAATTTCTGTATACGTGAAACAGCCAAGTAGGATAAAATTCAGACACTTACAATCACTTAGGAGCGAGCATCCAATTCCTGCAAATTGAATCCTTCCCAACAGGATTTATTATTGTCGATAGTGTCGTGTCATTTGTAAGTTCTGCAATAATTTCAGTCAAAACCAGTGCAAGGTGTTGAAGGTGTGAGATTTACGTGACATATATGCTAGTTTATGCACCGATTATGAAGGGATTTTTTTTTTTACTATCAATATTATTTTTTCATTGCTTTCAACATGGCCCTAGCTGTAATTTTTTTCTCTGGAATTTTAAACATCCTCAAATAGTGCAACTTTAAAGCCCAGAAGCAACAGCCTAGACCCGTGGTCGGCAAACTGCGGCTCGCGAGCCACATGCGGCTCTTTGGCCCCTTGAGTGTGGCTCTTCCTAAGCCTTAGGAGTACCCTAATTAAGTTAATAACAATGTACCTACCTATATAGTTTAAGTTTAAAAAATAAGCCAAATGTCTATCTACAGGATAAATAAATAAAATAAAAAATAAATAAAAATAAAATAAAAAATTTGGCTCTCAAAAGAAATTTCAATCGTTGTACTGTTGATATTTGGCTCTGTTGACTAATGAGTTTGCCAACCACTGGCCTAGACCAGTGGTTCTCAACCTTGGCTGCACATTAGAATCATCTGGGAATCTTTTTAAAATCCTGATTTCTGAGCCTCATCCTCTGGAAATTCTGTTTCTTTGTTACTAATGTTGTGGCCCCACCCCATCACAAAGAAACAGAATTTCCGGAGGATGAGGCCCAGAAATCAGGATTTTAAAAAGATTCCCAGATGATTCTAATGTGCAGCCAAGGTTGAGAACCGCTGGCCTAGACACTTCCCAATGTGCAGCCAAGGTTGAGAACCGCTGGCCTAGACACTTCCCAATGTGCAGCCCAGGTGGAGAACCGCTGGCCTAGACACTTCCTTTTAGCAACTGTTTTGGAATTGCAAGGTCCCTTGAGGTTGTTAAGTAAGCATTAAAATGATAGGTAGTCAAATTTTTTGAAATGCGGCGTTTTTATATTATTTGGAAGCAACAAAGATCCTAGTAATCATAATTAGTGTTCAATATATCCTATCAGGGAAAAAAAAAGAAATTCAAAACTGAGATATTTTGAAGTCTACAAAACATACCTAAATTCCTTTATTATAGAATGGGAAGATGGCGATAATTTAAGAGATCAATACTCTCATCCGCCTTCGGATTTAGTTCCAAATACTTCATTGGAAGCTCATCAAAGATCAAGCTCAAAGCATACAATACAAATTGTGCTTCGCGTGTGTGAGAATTTGGTGACATTCCTTCCACATACTTGGTAGCTTTAATTGCTGATGAACCGGAACCTCCGAAAGGTGCTATATTATAGTCACAGGATCTTCCTATTCAAGACCTAAATAAGGGAACTTCAAAGAAGAAAGACAAATCAAAACAAAGTAGGGCCCGTGGACTTGGTCTAAACAAACAAACAAAAAAATCCTTTTTTCTCATTTTACCATATATTGGGGCCTTTCGACTGTAAATATGAATAAGAGAATGTAGCAAGGTCTGAGTAAAGAAGTCTGACTCTCAGATCATCTAGGATTTCATAGAAAAAGGCCTCGGTGAGGGGTAAATACTTCAGACGGACCCTTTATGTAAGAGGAAATGTCTACCATTCTAAATGGGGAATTCCCTATTTCTGAACCAAAGCATTTCAGTTTTCCCCACCCTTAAGCAGGTGACTTTCCATCTCTCACAAACCAAAGGGGAAGGTGAAAAGCCAGCCTTCCGGGGGTGCCCTGACGAGTATTTCAATAAGTTTAGTAATCAGAGCACATATGGATTAGAACGAGTTACGTTCGTATGTTTACTAGCAAACAGAACTCCATTTAACTCGTGTCTAGCTTTCTTCCATGTTCATTTTGTTCAAGGGCATACCTTCCTGTTTCTGCTTTTTTCTTTCTTTCTTTCTTTCTTGGACACCTCCAACCCCCACTGACAACCAAAATGCAGGGCCATAAATGTAAGGGCGCCATACATCATGAGCTAAGTCTGGGGAATGTGTCCTCTACCAAAATGCACATGAATCCTGGCCCAGCTGAGATCCTGGACTCCCGCTGGGGTCCGTTTTGCATGCTAAGCAGGGTCAGAAATGTGAGCTCTCTGTGGTTGACCTGATTTATCAGATGAACTCCAAAGTTGAAAGGTTACCTTTGTGAAATTGCAGCTGAGTTTCCTAGCGCTTGATTCTAGCGGCTAGCCCCTGTAAATCAAAGACTCCTAATGGGAAGACAAATCTGACACTAAGATAATCTTCCAATAAAAAAAAAAAATGTGACTTCTGAACCCTTATCTGTGGAACTGACAGTGAAGTTTAGAGATGGTTGTTTAATCACACAAAACGATAGAGAAAATATGTTTCCCAACAAGCTCACAGAGCTTGAATCGTGCAGGGAAGCAAAGTAAAGCAAAGGGCTGTCCTCTGTTCTGTCTACCAGTTCTGCTTCCCCATCCCCCACCCCCCTTAGGCAAAGGCTAGTGTCTTCAGACTCACACCCCAAATATGGAGACATGGTAAAGTGGCACCTTGGCATACTTTGAATCAGGCGGTTTCTGCATTTCACGGTGTGTGTGTGGGGGGGGGGGGGGCGGGCGGCGAGCTGCATACCACTATAGTGAAATCTGGAAACAACAGCTTATATACAGATACACACAAAAAAAGTTTGCATATTGCACAGAGCGCTTGAAGATCATAAATCTATGCATGAGAAAGATGTGGTGGAAATTTTGGGGGGGATTAGAGTTTATTTTTGTCATCTCTGTGAGACAGCTACTCATTCATCCAGATCACAGCTAAGAAAAAAGCTGGTCACAGAAATTAGCAGTTTCAGCTCAGCAGCGAAGTCGCCAGCCTGTGAAGGCAGAGAGAAATTGACTAATTAGCAATGCGCACTAAAACTTGACGGTTCTTTATAGAGAGAGAGAGAAGAGAGAGGGAGAGAGAGGGAGAGGGAGGGAGGGGGGGCTCGCTTTTTCCCCTTCTTTCTTCCAAAGATGTTTGAAATCGCAGTCATTTACGCTCGACAATTTTTACAATAGCCTTGAGCCATAATTTTGCGAGTCTCTCCAGCATCCATCCCCCTGTATGGTCGCTCTCCACCGGCCAAGCACGACCGTTTCTCTCCCCAACCGTGGATTTCCTATTACTCTCGTTACGACTCACTGAGCCCCAGGCCCAAGGATAATGATGTGTTGTTTCTTGGTAGCATAATTTGTCACACGTACATTTTTTCTTCTTCTTCTCTTGCAGAAAGCTCTGCACCCTCTCTCTCTCTCCCCCTCTCTCTCCCTCTCTCTCTCTCTCTCCCTCTCTCTTTCTCTCTTTTCTCCCTCTCCTACATTTTCTTGCTGTTGCTAATTCATGGTGATCAAATGATGTACGACAAAATAAATTGTAGAGAGTGACTGCCTGGAGTCGGGAAGCAGAAGGGTTTTTTCCCTCCCGAGGAGAGAACAACCCTTCAAAAAGGAAGGACAATTGATTTTTTGGGGGGAAGCTTAAGTGAGCCTTGACTTTGCAGCTGGTTGAAAGCAGGTAAGTTCTGGCCTTGTGGCTGTCTGCCTTGTGTGTATGTGGTTGTCTCTGGGGCTGTTGGCGGGGGAAGGGTGGGGAGGGAGTTTTGGGGAGGGGGGTGGGTAGTCGTGTGGCCAGCGCTCATAAAGATGAAAACTATTGCAAGAAATCAGCAGACGAGGGGGAAGGCGAGGGGGAAGCAGAAGGAAGGGGAACAGGAAAAGATGGGGGGGGGGGGGGAGACGACGAAGCGGAGAGAGGAGAGAGGTCTGACCAGGTCCACTTAGACACAGAGGTTCTGGGGGACGGTTCAGGGAAGCCAGCCAGCGCTTTGGGGGCGAGTGTGAGGGGGTGCCGCGGGGGTGAGGGTGGGGGGCGAGCTCCAGGGGGGCTGGGGTCCACCTGGAACGGGATGGTAAAGTGAGTGCCGAGGAGCCCAGTCCGGTTTGAACGGGAAGCTGGCGATCCGGGACCGCGCCGGGCGGGCGGGCGGGCGAGCGGGCGCCGTGAGCCGCAGTGAAGGGGCTGATCCGGCGGGTCCCTCGGAGCCGGGGCGGCAGAGGCGGCGGCCGGTGCCCCCCACGGGCGGCGCGGGGGGCGGGGGGCAGAGAGGGCCCCTTGCTGCTCAGCCCTGGAAGGTGCAATTACAGGTTAAGGACCCGGCGTATCAGCCGCCCAGCCTCCCCCACCTGCCCGCCTCCGCCTGGAGGTGGGAGGCTCAGACTTTTTGCAGAAGTCGTCCCGGGGCCGGGGAAGTGGGGGTCCCCGAGTGTGTGCGAGTGGCGGGGGGTGGGGGGGGCGCTGGGGGCTGCACCGGGGGGGAGGGGCTCGAAGGGGAGCCGCGGCGGAGGCGCCGAGGGGGTGCGAGGCAGAGACACCGGGAGGCGCTGCGCCCCCCGCCGCCCCCTCGGCGCGGCCCCCGCCCCTCCCCGCACCTGCCTGCTCACTCGAACTTCGCGCAGTTGCTGGAGTTAAAGCCCTCGCGCCCGGGGTGCTGGAGGGGGGTCTTCGGCTCCCACCCCAGGAGCCCCTCTTCCTTCCTCCCCCTCCTCCTCCTCCTCCTCCTCCTCCTCCTCCTCCTCCTCCTCCTCCTCCTCCTCCTCCTCCTCCTCCTCCTCCATGCTGCCCCGCGGGGAAGGGGGACACCCGTCGGAACTTCCGAGCCCCGAAATGCGGGGGGCTGAGGAGGGGCCGGGTGGGGGGCTGGCGGGAGCCTCCCGCGGGTTTGGAGGCCCCTCTGGAAAATGAGTGCAGCGAGCGGCGCCGGGGAAGCCCAGTGCGGGGCGGGGGGGGGGGGGGGGAGGGGAGCGGCGGGGCCGGGCCGGTGGGGGGGGGGAGCGGGAGGGATCGGCCGCCCCCCCCGCCCCCCGCGGCACTTTCCCGGGCGGAGACAGGGCTGGACCTGTGCCCCAGAGTTTCTCGGGGCGCCACGGATCACCGACAGGGCGCCCCGCTTTCGGGAGGCGAAGACGCGCCCACCCGCGCGCTGGTCGGAGCCCCTTTCCTCCTCCCCCTCCGCCCCCCTAAAAGAAAAGGGGGGACCCGCTGCGAAACGCAGAGCGTCGGCCACACGCGGACCGGAGCCTCCGTCGGTGGCCCCCACCCCGGCCTCTCCCCGCGCCCGGCCCGGCATGGGCGCCGGCCCACGAGGCGCCTCGGCCTCCGCCGCCACTTTGCCGTCGCTGCCGCCGCCGGGGCCGCTGCCCGGAGCCCGGCCGGGGTGCCTGTAGGAAAGTGGGGGGCGAAGGGTGTGGGCGGCGGCCGGGGGAGCGGCGGAGAGCGGACGGGCGCCCAGACCCGGACGGGGCCCTGGGGGTGGCGCTCGCGGATCCCCGGGGTCCGGGTCGGGGTCCGAGGCGCGCGCGGGGCAGCAGCCGGGCCGAGCACTGATCGCTGTTTTCCGCCCTCCCCTCCCCTCCCCTCCCCTCCACACCCTTCCCCACCCCGCCACCCCCACCCCGCCGCTCCCCGCGCCTCGCCTCCCGCCCCCACCCCCGTCCGCCAGGCTGGAGGAGGGTTTAAAGCCAGGTGCGCCCAGCCCGCTCGCCATGTCCAGATCCGGGGACAGGACCTCCACCTTCGACCCCAGCCACAGCGACAACCTGCTGCACGGCCTCAACCTGCTGTGGCGCAAGCAGCTGTTTTGCGACGTGACCCTGACGGCCCAGGGCCAGCAGTTCCACTGCCACAAGGCCGTGCTGGCCTCCTGCTCGCAGTACTTCCGCTCGCTCTTCTCCAGCCCCCCGCCGCTCGGGGGAGGGGGCGTCGGCCAGGACGGCCTGGGGGCCCCCAAGGACCCGCCGCAGCCGCCGCAGCCGCACCCGCCGCAGCAGCCGCCGCCGCCGCCGCCGCAGGAGGAGCCCGGGACGCCCGCCTCCTCCCCCGACGACAAGCTGCTGACCAGCCCGCGGGCCATCAACAACCTGGTGCTGCAGGGCTGCTCGTCCGTCGGCCTGCGCCTGGTGCTCGAGTACCTCTACACGGCCAACGTGACCCTGTCCCTGGACACGGCGGAGGAGGTGCTGTCGGTCAGCAAGATCCTGCACATCCCGCAGGTCACCAAGCTCTGCGTGCAGTTCCTCAACGACCAGATCTCGGTGCAGAACTACAAGCAGGTGTGCCGGATCGCGGCGCTGCACGGCCTGGAGGAGACCAAGAAGCTGGCCAACAAGTACCTGGTGGAGGATGTGCTGCTGCTCAACTTCGAGGAGCTGCGCGCCCTGCTGGACGCGCTGCCGCCGCCCGTGGAGTCGGAGCTGGCGCTCTTCCAGATGTCCGTGCTGTGGCTGGAGCACGACCGCGAGGCCCGCATGCCGCACGCGCCCGACCTCATGAAGCGCCTCCGCTTCGCGCTCATCCCGGCCCCCGAGCTGGTGGAGCGCGTGCAGTCGGTGGACTTCATGCGCAGCGACCCCGTCTGCCAGAAGCTGCTGCTGGACGCCATGAACTACCACCTGATGCCCTTCCGGCAGCACTGCCGGCAGAGCCTGGCCAGCAGGTAGGCGACGGCGAAGGGGAGAGCTGGGGGGGGGGGGGGCGGGGGGGGGGTGAGAGGCCGCAGGGAGGGGAGGGGAGAGGAGGGCGATGGGATAGAGTGGAGGAGGGGCGGGGGAGCTGGGCCGGGGGCTCTGGCAGGCTCCAAACTCATGTAAACAAACAATCCAGACTGTGGGGAAAGTTGATGGCAGGGTCCCTGAAAGGTCCCCAGGCTCTGGGTAGCCAGGTTCCCAGCGCCCCCTGAGCGGGAAAGGTGGGACTCATGGAGCGAAATTGGCAGGCAGGTGTGGCCAAAGGCCGGGGCAGTTAAAGTGCCGCCCTGGAGCCCTCTCCATCCAGCTGCACTTGAACTCAAATCAAAGTGAGTGGATGCTGCCTCGAGGAGTTCCCTCCAGCTTCACCTCGCCCCCTGCCCTGAGCCATCCGAAGCACCTGGCAGCTGGGAGAGGCCGGCTCCCATCCTTCCATCAGGTGCTCAAGTGGTTTCCTGGTTTGGGGCGCCGTGGGGTCTGCTCCCTTAGGAGGTGAGAGCCCCCTCCCCCCCCCCAGTGCTTTGTCTATGAGGGTGGCTACTGGAAAGGCAGGCATCACATGCCCAGCAAACTTTTCTGTCTCCTAGGAAGCCTTTCCTTGTCACTTTCAAAGGAGAGCAGAGCCAGAGGTGACAGGGTGTGTGTGGGTGGATCACGCCCAGTGGCCCCCATCTCAAAGGGGAGGTCTTGAAAATGGGGAGGAAGGGAGCAGGGCTGTGTGCCTGCCCAGGGGCCACAGGGAGCTGGGGATTGGTTGTTGTGGCTGTTGCTGCTCCTTGCAATCTGTCCCTGGTGTGTATTGCAAATCAGATTTCATGTCCAAGGGAAGAGAAAAAGGATGCCTTTTTACAGTGCTGCTGAGATGAAAACAAACCAAAAAGAAAATACTGTAGGATCTGACAATCGTGTTTTACTGGCTCCTTTTTTAAAACCCTTTTTAATGAGCCCAAGACTAAGGATGCTTCCTTTTTTTTCGAAAAGAAGCAGCAGTATCTGTTCAGTTTCCCGTGATGGAACATCAGGATCCCAGACGCCAGGCTACCCCAGCCTAACCCACTGAGGTGTTACATCAGGAAAGGCAGGGTTCAGGCGCCCATCCTGGCACTTTCCCGTTCCGGAGGATGTCTGAGGGGCTGGGCCCACGCTGTGCAGCCTTGTGGAACTCGGTGTCTATTTTTCCCGTCATGGCGTTTCTGCCAGACCCCGGTGGCTAAAGTTTTAAGACATGGAAGGTATTCTCTGCAGTTGCTCAGGCAGCCTGGTGCTCGGGTGAGGCCCACGGGAGGCATGGAAAACCTTGGAGTTAGGAACCTTGTCAGTTGATTTTTCTCATATTATTAACTCATATTTGTGAGATGAGTTAATAATCTGGGGTGGCAAAAGATGACAGTAAGACAATAACACAAGCAGGAATGCAAACCCCTGTGTGCTTAAGTAGTGAACACAGACAGCATCCAAGTGAGAAGACGATGAAATGTACATTTATTTTGTAGGAGTTTTTCATGTGTTTAAAGATCAAAATGGTGAGCTTTAGTGTGATGGGCAAATGGCATCGCACAATGGGCACTGGTGATTAATATTCTATTATTTAACCTTTATCCTGCCAGCATACTTAATTTAGCATACACATATAGATTCAAGACTCACACAACACAGTTATAGTCCTGAATGTACATGTACCCATATTTTAAAAAATATGTACTATCTAGTATGAATTCAGAAAGCCAGAAGGATAATAACATTAAGAGTTAACTTGTTCTAAGAGTAATTTTTGGAAATGAGCTTTATACATGTGGTCCAATCAATCGTTTCTGAGGCCCTCTGTGCACTTGTATGGAATAAGTATGTCCCAGGAGTCAGTGTTACAAGGGCGGACTTTCAAAATGCAAAGTCACATTTGCCACCTTCGTCTGGCTGCAGCACGCCAGCCGGGCCTGCGGCTCTGTCCTGGCGGATGGCTGCGCTCCCAGGCTGCCGGCTCCATGGGGACGCCTCCCAGCTTCACTGGGCCATGTCATTTGAAGGATCTGTGGTGGTGTCTGACCACCGAGTGCTTACAAGTGTCATGGATGCTGCAAGAATCTAATCCTCCGCACAGTGAGAAACCGTATTTTCCTGTCAGAGAGAAAGATACAGAAAATAGTTCGTGGGAATCTATTGTTGATCTCAAAGAAACACAATCGAGATTCTGTTACATTATTGCTAACTATAGCATGTTAATTTTAGGGACTAATGGCATTATTCTAATCTTAATTCACAAAAAGAATGTAGGGATAAGCATCAAGTTACTAACTTTAATGTAGAAAATGCTGTGAGTTGCAGCCAATAGCATTACATCAGCCCATTTATTATGGTATCAGCATAATATGAGAATGTTCTTTCAGCCTTATGTGTGGTTTAACAGGGAGGTAAATGCGTTAAGCCATTGTTTTTGCAATTGCATCACTTTTATTGAAGACAATTGAATGGGAGGGCATCCATTGTATTTATTTTTTGTTCACCTGTAGTTCTTAAAGTCTAAATAGTTCCCCAAATTCAGAGGAGGTGGAAAATTAAAATTGACCAGTCTGTGGAAATAAGAACAAAATAGAATAACTTCAAAGAGAATTTACTTGTTAAGAATATGTTATCTATAGAAAATAGGTCTATTAATATAACAAAATTTAAACATGTTTGTAAATATTAAGTAATTCTGCATTTTTATTAAGTCTAGAAAAATAAAGCAACCCAAGCATAAAGACTTTATAAATAACCAAATTAACTTTTAATTTTTGCTCTCATTGCTTTGTTTTTTGAGTGTGTCATTTATGTTCAGATTCATATTTTATTGTAGCAAACTAAGCATTTAGGGTAATAAGTTTAAAAATAAGAGCTTTACTTTCTTATATTCAAATGTATACATAACTAAGACAAGACGCGAGTAGACAAAAATCAAAATATTTTGAAGTCCTCTTTCTTCATTATTTTTGTTTTGTTTTCTTGTAAGAAATATAAAACTTAAGAAAGAAGTTCTTGAAAAGTTTTGGAAAAGTCATTATTAAAGATTTCTAAAGCATAAAAATTTAATTTAGTCAAGGGACATGACATGCAATGTGTAGGACATTAAAAAGGAAACAATAGGAGACTTATAATCTAAGTTTATCTTAAGCAACCCAAAATTTCTTTTTTATTTTGATTTCTTACATTTTAAGGCAGAATTTAGTCATTGTCCCAAATAAATAAAATTGGACTGGATTAATTAATTTCTCTTTTGCATTTTCATTGCACCTTCCACAATGGAAGAGTTAAATAAATGTCAATTGAAAGTTGAAGGAATAAGGTTATGGAATTAAAAAGCCTCAGCATTGCACTTCACCAATCTCTTTCTCAGTGGACGTTACTATTGTACATGACAAAAGGCCATCGAACCTCCTCCAGAAACACCTGTAGTGGAAATGCATTCATGGGAATGATCACATTTTTTAAACATTTGACCACCAGGCGTTGCAGTCCCGTGCAGAGTTCTGTATTAATGTATAGTTTTCAAGATATGATGTTTTATAGCAGATAGAAGACTACCCTATAAAGATTTCACTTTCTACAAAACATAGCCTGTTCAAAGATTTCACATAAATGAATGTAAACATCAGACATGCTAATTACCCATTTGCTACAATGACCTGCAATGATTAAAAAGCTGTTAGATTTTCTCATCCACAGTGTTGATTCCTGGCTTGGTGTTCAGGAAGTGTTTCTCTAACTGCGAGGCACAGTTTTCTATTGGCTCGCTTTCTCAGAACTGATCACAGCCTTAACACAACAAACTAAGCTTGTAACCGCGCATTCCCCAAAGTGTCCCTCCCCTTTATACCAATTTGATATCCCCAGATTGGCAGTTGTTAAGTAGTTAGCTTTTGTATCAGAATTAACTCAACCATTCAGAATACAATTTGTTTATTATCTGAAACAGGACCATTGATTGCAAAATTATACCACTGGTTTGGGAGACAAATAGTTACATCTTCCAATCAAAAAGCAATTAGAGTAGATATGAATGCATGTTATTGGCTTAGAGTGCGTGCTGACAAAAGTGGACGCGTTCACGTTTTACTTCTTGCTTATATTTTTTCCCATATTTAGAAACATGATGAGGTTTACTTATGATCTTAGCTAATTTCTAAGTATCTCCATTTTCTTGACATAAACATGCAGTAAAAAATGTTTGTTTCTAACAGCTACTTCATACCAGGTTACATGTTAATTTATCTAATGCTCATAATAGCCATAAGTGATGGGTACCATCATTAGCCTCATTTTATAGATGGGAGACTGATGCACAGAGAAGGTAAGCATTTTGCTGAGGGCTGCACAGCTGGTGGGTGGCGGAGCCCGTCGGAGCCCCGGTAGTGGGTCCTTTGTGTCTGTGTCTCATCCAGGGTGTTCTGCTTCTGCCGTGAGCCTCTCTATGCTAGGATATGATCTGGTGGTTGTTCTTAGAGTTATACATAGACTAGACTTTCTTTTCAAAAAGAAACTTGTGAGGGTTGAATATTAATGTATCTGACTTTAAAAGAAGTTGAGAGGAATTGTTCTAGGCCTGGGGCCTGCATCCCCCCCACCCCCATAAAAGACCAAATAGTAATTATTTTTGGCTTGTGGGGTGGGAGGTGGAGCAAGTTGAAACTTCTCCACTCTTTCCCTGTAGCACAAAAAGAGCCATGGACAACGCATTAATGAACGAGCATGGCTGGGTGACAGGAACACGTCATTTGTAGACAAGAAATTTCATGTTGCACGTGTCATGACATATTATTATTCCCCTTTTGATTTTTTCAACCATTTTTGAATGTAAAACCCATGCTGTCTGCGTGGGCTGCATAGAAACAGGAGGTAGGCTGGAGTTTTTCTCTGAGTCACAGTTGGCCAACCCCCGTTCGGGGCACTAGGGAGCCATCACTGAACAAAACGGACACAAAATTTTGTCCTCATTCTAGTGGGAAGGGCCCCATTGGTCTTTCTCCCGCTCGGAGATAATGTCGGTCTACATAAATCTGCCATGCTAAGTTAAAATTTCAACTTCCCATAGTAAGGCTTAAGAATTTCAATAGTGATTCCAGGGAGGTAAATAGTAATTAATTAAAACAGTGACTGAGGTGCTCATTTTTTTCAAACATAGATGCTTAGATATTGAACCAACTACCATAGATTGGTCAGTATTCAGAAGAGGGTTACATAGTATTTCTATGGTATTTTAATAACTTCTAGTTGGAAATTCAGGGACATTTAACCCACTGCTTCCTGAGATGGACATGCATATATTCAGCCAACTCATCTAGGCATATAAGTGAGCACGTGAACAATTATTTTTCTAAATACCAACCTGTATGTCCCGCTGCTCTGAATATTTGTAATCAAAGCACTTAACTCACCATCTGACCTTGATCCAAAAATATGAGTTCCAGATGAAACGGCGTTTGTCTTAAACACAACTGAGGTCAGCATTTAGGGTCTAGCTCAGTTTAGTGTGAGAGAAGAGCCCGACTTCTTCTCCACTGGCCCACCATGCTTAGCCATCAGTTCCAAGGTGAGGGGGCTAAATTATGGGGTTGCTGAGATTTGTCCCTATGATAGGGACTTACTGAAAAACAGGGTGGGCCAACATATTTTTCATACATCTATGAAAATAAGAACTTTTCGTTTAACCATGCAAAGATGGCTGTGGAAGCAAAACAAACTAAAACAAAGCCTTAATGCTTGGATTTGAACCCAGAAGCCCCTGCCCCCAGACTTCTGTGCCCTGAAGTACCAATGACATCAGCCTTGTTTCCATGGGGACCATGGAGAGCTAAGCATGTGAGAGATCCCTACAGGTGATGAATACAACAGGTAGCAGCCAGAAGGACCAAAACGCCTGTATACTTTAAGAACACAAAGCAAGACCCTTCTAATTGGAAATTTATTCTGTTTATGTGTTGTTTCAAGAAAATCATTTGAACAATTGTTGTGCCATAAATGTTTATGCCTTCTGTTGTTCATTTAGAATTTCAGAAAATATATGTATTGCAATGTCCTTTCCATTCACTTCCAAGATGGTTCATGAGGCATGAATTAGTACTGCTGAGTGCTTTAAAGCAAACAAACAAACAAAAACAACAAACACGTGATGAAATGGGCGGGAGCGTGAGTTAACTGGGGAAAGGACTCTCAGTTGTAAGGGATGATACAGTGAGTATGTCCATTTTACTGTGAACATCAGAAGGGCTTACATATTCACAATTAATATTAGTGAACATAGGTTTAGAACCATTTGCAACATGAAAAGCAGAAAGGTACTAGACTAAACCTACAATTGTAAGAACAATGAAAATAGCAACTACTTACGATGCGAAGAAAGAAAACAAATCACAGGGAAGTGGAAGGGAAGAAAAACAAGGAGTAAGGAAAATGCAAGAAAACATGGGAAATCAAAGAAATGATGAAGAGATGTGTCAATGTGGATTCATCAATTGTAGCAAAAGCCCCGCTCTGTGGGGGTGTTGAGGTGATGCCTGGGTGGGAGCAGGGGCTATATGGGAAGTCTCTGTGCCGTCCTCTCAGTTTTGCTGTGAATCTAAAACTGCTCTAAAAAAACAAAGTCTTTAAAAAGTAAATTAACATCATTAAAAAAGGAGAGAGAGATAAGCCGTCTGAACAAGAAAGAGAAAAAAAACTAGCAGCAGAGAAGGATGGGCAAGGAAATTCTAGAACGTGGAGAGCAGCTGTTCAATATTTGTTGGACAAATAATTACAAATTCAGAAGCATTTAAATCACTGCACACCCAACTTATATAATTTACAGAGTGAAGCATGGAGTTCCATTAAACAGTGAAAAATTCAGTCCTCAAAAAAAAAAAAAAATGTTTCCAAAAGAAAAATGTCAATTGTGGTAACTTCACTCCTCTAATCTGATTCAGTTCGATAATTCCATGTGTGTAATCTAGGTCCATCAAGATGTGTAATAAAAAGCTCTTTGCTGTTGTGCGAAATGCAGGCTTTTCGGAAGTGTCAGGGTTCAAAGGGCACAGCCCGTTGTGCCAAGGGAGGAGAGGAAACGTTACTGCGTTCTTTGCAACAATCTGAATTCCCAGCGGAACTGGAACGGACAGCAGACTGAGAAGCAAGGGGCCGCCCCTCCGCCACCTGGACCCGGTGCCCATGACCCTGCCACGCCCACCGATGCACTGCATTTACCACTGCCAGCAAGTTCTGCTATGGACTAGCCCCAGCTTTGTACTGAGCAGATGTCATGCTCCAAGCTCTGTGCTCGGTGGTGAGATACAGAGTGGGGTAAGACAGGCACGTTCCTGACTTCACGTAGTTTACAGTATAAGGAAAAAGAGGAAATAATTACACAGGTGCCCTGTGCGGGAGGCCGGGGATCAGGGCTGCAACCGTGTCCCAGTGGCCAAGAAGGTTGTCTACGGAAGAGGCTAAGATGAGCCTTGGACGATTCCATCGCCAGGCCGGGGGCGGGGACCAAAAGCATTGCTGAGGGGCCAGCACCTGCGTGAGCATCTAGCACAGCAGTTCTCAACCTGTGGGTCGCGACCCCTTTGGCTGTCGAACGACCCTTTCACAGGGGTCGCCTAAGACCATCCTGCATATTACATGACGATTCATCACAGTAGCAACATGACAGTTATGAAGTAGCCACAAAAATAATTTTATGGTTGGGTCACAATATGAGGGACTGTATTTAAAGAGCCAGAAGGTTGAGAACCACTGATCTAGCAGAAGAGAGTTCGGTGCCTTCCAGGAACCGAGAGAAGGTGCCTGTGGCTAGAGATGGCGCAGGCAGTGTGGTCCGGATCAGGGAGGAAGCTGTAGGCTCCGCTCAGGATTAGCTAAGCCAGGGGTGAATTCCGCAGTGCAACCCCGCATGTGTCCTACCTGGACTGTGGTGGGAACACTGCTGCCTTCGAAGCCATAACCCTACAGGCCTGTTCTACCTCCGCGGGAGCTGAGTCCCACGTCAGCAAAATGGGTTGATAAGTGTAGTTATAACAAACCGGCGTCTTGGGAACAATCAGCGGAGATGAGGGAAAAAGCTATATAAACAGGAAACGCTCTTTGAAATTCAGTGATTGTCGGTGCCAGGAGATACATTAAGCAGAACGTACCTGGATACACGATTGCCCAGCAGGAGAACTCTCGGACATGTCTGTGACCCCACGGATGGCACAGAATTAATTCATCGGGAACTTATAACACAAGGAGAATGAGGTCAAAGGACCCTGAAGGTGAAGGCAAGGGCATCAGAAGGAAGTGGGGAAACCAGCAATTCTGCTTGCCCTCTGCAGTGTTCATTCCTGAGAGGGGAAACGGTGGCCTTTTTAGCTACAGAAGTCTTCCCGTGCTTGCTTTCCCTCCTCCTTTTCACCCCATGAACTCGAGCTCAGAGGCCTCCCTTTCTGCTGCTCCCAGAGCCACCCTCCCACACTCCTGGGCCCAGCTCTCGGCTCCCAGCGCGCTGCCTGCCTGCGAGGGCTGGTCCATTGCACCTGCGCGGGGACTGGAACTTCCAGCTCAGCTGGGCCACCGTATGGAGACTGGCTCACTGGAGGCCACAGAGAAGTGAACTGGAGAATTGCAGGCGGTTTCACTTCCCCGCCTTATGTGCCTCCAGGTGCCTCTGAGACAGGCGAGGCCAGTGAGATGGAGAAGAGGAGGAAGGGAGAAAGCGCCAGGGTTAGAGAATGAAAGAAGGAAGAGTCCTTTATGGAGAGGCATTGTTGGAACATGTGGATAGGTGTGTGTGTGTGTGTGTGTGTGTGTGTGTGTGTGTGTGTGTGTCCGCAGTCAGCATGCATAGTATTGGGTTCCAGCTTTAAATTTTCTGCCCAGTGACTCTGAGGTGTGTGTGTGTGTGTGTGTGTGTGTGTGTGTGTGTCCGCAGTCAGCATGCATAGTATTGGGTTCCAGCTTTAAATTTTCTGCCCAGTGACTCTGAGGTGTGTGTGTGTGTGTGTGTGTGTGTGTTTTATCAGATAAAGGTCTATTTTGTATGTGAAGATGGGGATGGGACAGTCAATTTTATGTTCTGGCACCGAGTGAGGAATCGTTGGGTTTGGAAGAGCAATTTTTTGCCCAAAGAGAAAATAGTCACATTTATAAATCCTGCCCAGAACAAAGCAGCAGACCACGTCTGGTCCTGGTTTTTAGCACCCCTTCAACTGACCCCACCAGAACTTCATGGGCAAAGGAAAAGGGGGAGGAGAGGGGATGTATAACCTGTGAGTCAGAGAGGGAAACTTTGAAGGGAAAATGTAATGCTTTAAAGATGCACAGTAGGCCCTCAGCACTTCCTATCGCATATGCATTAACAAGGGTTCAGTGACACTATGAGGGATCCCAGCCAATATCGGTGTATTACAGAGGCAGAAGTGTGTGCCTCAGAGCACAGACCAATTTGGTGGATTGGTTACTATGACAACTGTACCACTACTGTCAGTGGCAATTCCTGTAGTCTCCCTGTCATAAGGTTTTCACAAGTGTTCACTCTAGAATGACGTTTGTAGGTAGGCACTGCAAAGAAAAGCTAGGAAATATAGCTATGGATGAGGATAGATACAGATGTAGATGTAGAGATAGAAATAGAGATAGATAGATGAATGAGAGAAAATATGGCATAACAGGAGGTACAAATAGAAAGATTATGTTAAAATGCAAATATCTTAAATAGGTCTATTGCATAGTAATTAAGACCTAAAAGTCAGACAGATGCAAGTCAAACCCCACCCTGACCACTTATGAACTGGCTTTCGCTTGGTAATTCTCATGACTTATTTTCAGATTGCTTTTCTATAAAATGTACATAACAATACCCATTTCATTAGGGCACTTCGGACTATTGGGAGAATATGTGTATAACAGAACATAGTGTCTGGCTGTGAATACTTAATAGCTTTTATTTTTGTAGGCGTAGTTCTATTTATATCTAATTGCCTTTCTATTTGCCTGTTAAGACTTCTAATTCCATAGCATGCGTTCCTCCTAGAGCTGGATTCTCACAGCCTGAGTTCCCAGGGCTGCTCTGAACAGATAGTGTTTCTGCTGACAGTATCCCTTCTACCCACCTTGGTCCGAGCTACGGAGCTGGGACCAGTCCCGCAGCCTGGTCCATCTGCTTCATCTGTCCATGTCAGCAAGTGGAAAGGTTGGAAAGACTGTGGTGGATTTGTATGAAACATTTCATTGAGATGTAGCTTACATATCATTCAATTCACCCATTTAAAGAGTAAAATCCGATGGTTTTAATATATTCACAGAGTTGTGCAGCCATCCCCACAATTAATTGTAGACCATTTTACCACCCCCCAAAAGACCCCATACCTGTTAGCAATCAGCCTCCATTCCTCCCACCCCCACCCCCTCAGCCTAGGCAACCACTAGCCTACTCTCTGTCTCCATAGACGCATGGATTTGCTTATTCTGGACATTTTATATAAATAGAATCATACAGTATGTGGTGTTCTGTCTGGCTTCTTTCATGTAGCATAATGTTGTTCAAGTCCATCCATGTTGTAACATGTAGTACTTCATTCCTTTTTATGGCTAAACAGTATTCCATTGTATGGATAGGCCACATTTTAGTCATTCATCGGTTGATGGACATTTGTATAAAATAATGGTTGGGTCACAACCAAGCTCTGTGCTGGGTGGTGAGATACAGAGTGGAATAAGACAGACGCGTTCCTGACTTCATGTAATTATTTCCTCTTTTTCCACATTTGTTATAAAATTTTGTCCTGATGGACAAAAAGTTGCCACTTTTTGCTATTATAAATAATGCTGCCATGAGCATTCATGAGTGTACAGGTTTCTGCATGGACATATGCTTTCATTTCTCTTGGGCGTAGACCTAGGAGAGAAATTGCTGGGTCATGTAGTATTCGGTTGACATTGAACACATGTTGGACCCTTTGAGGAACTGTCAGATTATTTTCCAAAGCAGCCCCACCATTTGGCATTCTCACCAGCAAGTATATAATGGTTCGCATTTCGCCATATCCTCACCAACACTTGCTATCAGTCTTTTTGACTGTAGCCATTCTAGTGGGTACGAAGTTAGCTCTCATTGTGGTTGGCATGTCACTAGTGGCTGATGTTGTTGAGAGCATCTCTTCATGTGCTTATTGGCCACTTGTACTTTTTTTCAATGTCTAGTCAAATTCTTTGGTCATTTTTTGGTTGTTGCTGTTTTTTTTTTTTCTTATTGAAGTGGTGAGAGTCCTTCAAGCAAGTTTAGTAGGGCTTATTGTGTTTCCTAGATCACAGCTGGCCCACCTTCTGTAGGAATTAGGGGTTCCATTTGACAAAAGTGAAAAGAAAATGCACTCAGATGGACAGTGGAAAATTCTCGGATACTTCTAATTGGCACCTGTTCTAGTATTTTAAAATCTTGGTGTTTGGTGGTCGATGTTGGTGTCGTTTGTTTTCTTCGTGTCACTGTGTGGGCCTTATGTTGACTTAAGCATGATATTTCTTAAGTGATGGCCTGGACTTGGTTTAGCAAATATTTTACTGAAAGAAAAAACATCGTTACTAAAATTATTTGCTTACATTTTCTTATAGGCACATAAGGAATTTTTTATTCAAACTATATTTATACAGTGATGTTTTTAGGGATATGAGTTAAAATTCTTTGACTGCCAAGACAGTGATAACTCATAAGATCCACTGCAGAAGAAGAATATGTGTGTTTTTTTAAAAAAAGGCAAACTTACAAACCAGACACTCTCAGTTGAAAGAGAATAACGGTTCCTTATGGGATCAGCAGGAAACAGCCAGCCTGGGATTGTCAGTGGTGGCTGAGATTCAACTGAGGGCTTCACTTCATATGTCGCCCAGGCGTTCCTGACATGGAAAAGTTAGTCATGATAATAACTCGTTCGGTTTCATCTTCCTTTGTTACAGTCTCCTTGCAATTCTCCTTAGCAACCAAAAAATATGTGCAGCTCTTGGTAAGAAATTCCTTTTACCAATCTTAGTAGGCAGGTACTATTACTTCACTAACTGTTGCTTTGAGTGTATAGATATGGAAGAATGCTTAGCAAACTTATTTCCAAGCTTAATGTTTATGCTTCTGGACAGAACAATTTCTATATTGATTATGAACATCTTTGAACAATCAAAGTCTGGATTTCTGTTAAAAGATTTACTTTTCTATAACAAAGATGACTTTGGGCCGCCATCATAGATCTGAGTGCAAAAATGGTAGGAATTTGAACAAGGATTTCTTTATCTGGATATTCAAGAGGTCAAAGTGTTATCAAAGGTATCTGATAATTTTATGCCCGGGCGGCGTGGCTCAGTGGTTGAGCATTGACCTATGAACCAGGAGGTCACGGTTTGATTCCCGGTCAGGGCACATAATCAGGTTGCGGGCTCCATCCCCAGTGTGGGGTGTGCAGGAGGCAGCCCATCAATGATTCTCATCACTGATGTTTCTATCTCTCTCTCTCTCTCCTCTCTCTCCCTCTCTCTTCCTCTCTGAAATCAATAAAAATAAATAAATAAGGTATCTGATAATTTTATAGTTTTTAGTATACACTACCAGGAGAGCCCAAGAAAGCAGATAACCTCTCTAAATTGGTCGTGTGTGTGTGTGTGTGTGTGTGTGTGTGTGTGTGTGTGTGTATGTAGAAGGCAAGCATCTTCCTCTCCTGGCGGAAGTCTCGGTCCCATCGAGAAGGTACCTCAGTCTAGGCAGTCACTTCAGAACTCCTGGAAGCCTACCAAACTTCAGCTGTCACTCATTTTTATGTTCAAAATTTGGAAAGAGAAAAAGCAGACAAAGCAAAACTGAACTATTAACCACCACTTAAATGCACTCAAATAAATTCAAGGCTTGCACTTTCTCCAGGTGGGAAGCAGCCGGCCTACCTAGCAGCAAGTAGTGCAAGTACAATCCATTCCACAGGGAATGCACAGGGCCACCCGGACGGGAGGGAGCCCCCCAGCCCCCACCAGCCTCGTCCCACTGAGAGCCCAGGTCCCAGGAAGCAATCGTCTTGTTGACCTGGAGAGAAGAACCTCACCCCAGAAAGATGTTTCTGGAGAATTGCTTCGCACTTTTTATGACAAGGAAACTTTAGAGTCTCGGAGCATAAGAAACACTGAAAATTCCTGGAAGCAGGAAGAGATTTATGGCTTTAGCTTTGGAGACACTAATTAAAGTCTGCCACACAAGCTTATGCAAAACGCCTCTCTCCATGTAGCCGTGCCTGTGCTGACTCCTCCGCGCTGCCCTTCCTCCATCGGACCATTGCTCTCGTTAGCGTCTCCCGCAGGTGGACAGTGGCTGGGCCCCACACAGCAAGCGGGTCGGGAGCCTGCTCCCATATTCCCAGTTCCCATGACAGAGGCAGTGGTAGGCTGCTTCCCCATGTCATGCTGTGTAGTGGAAACTAGGAGGCCCCTCTCTCAAGGTGCCTGCATAGAGGCTCCTTCTCCAGTGGCAATTCCCCAAAGTGGCTGTGAGGCTCACTGGCCTTTTTCCGCCCCACGTTCTTGTCGCTTCTGCCCTACGTTTCTTGTCGCTTCTGCCCTACGTTTCTTGTCGGCTGGATAGCTTTGGTAAGCAGGGCTGCAGTAGTCAGCCTGAGCTGCCATAGTGGAATAACACAGACTGGGAAGCCTGAACAGCAGAAGCTGGTTTTGTCATAGCTCTGGAGGCTAGAAGTCACAGTGCCGCCAGAGTTGGTTTCTGGTGATGCCTCTCTTCCTGGCTTGCAGACAGCCTCATTCCCCCTCTGTCCTCACATGGCCTCGTCTCTGTGAGCTCAGGGAGGGAAGGAGGAAGGGAGAGAGGGAGAAAGAGAGAGAGAGAGAGAGAGAGAGAGAGAGAGAGAGAGAGAGAGAGAGAGATCCAGTGTTTCTTACTCTTCTTATAAGGACTCTAGTCCTTATAAGAGCCCATCCTATAACCTCATTTAACCTTAATAGCCTCCTAGTGGCCCTATCTCCAAACATAGTCATAGCAGGGGTTTAAGGCTTCAACATGTAAATTGGGGGAGACCCAATTCAATTCATAACAAGGGTCAAGAATAGGACACAAGGAATTAGAAAATAAGTTAGGGAAATTAACTGAGATGTTACTTTTCAACTGGATTTATACAGGCAGTTGAGCAATTATCCAAGTCAGCAACATACCAATAGCTCCTCAGGTAACACAAAGCTGGAAGAGGAAGAAAACACGGGGCCTGTTCCCTGGGCCCCGGAGAATCGTGCCTAACTCAGTCATTCTCTTAAGGATCAGCCATAGAGCTTTTTTTTTTTTTTTTTAATAAAACAGATCTTCCCCAGCCCTACCCTAGAGATTCTTAATAAATGGACCTGTAATGTGTGCCCAGAAACCTGCGTACTTAGCTACATCCGAGGAGGGTTTGCTGCCAGTGGTTTTTAAACCACACTTTGAAAATCCTGGGACTAAACAAACGATGGCTTGTTTTCCAATTTGCTACATATCAATAGAAGAGGAGGGAAAACACTGACTTACGGAAAGATAAGTTTGAAGAAAATTGGTTATAAAATTAAAAGAAATCTGATTAACTGACGTGAAGAAAAACAAAGAAATGAGACATTGGGAAAGTGATGGGCATTTCCAGACTCTAGGATTTACTTCCCGATGATGGAATTTGGGTACCTAGAGAATGTTCAGGACGATTCAAGCCACACCATATTAGGGCCACAATTCAGCTTCAGAGAATGCAGTGAATTTCCCCAGAGTAATTGGTTTCCGCCTGTCCACGAGCTGATCATGGGACGGAGGCTGTCACGGATTGGCTGGGCGTGTGGGGCTTGGAGGCCTCCACACACGTCCCTTGGGGTGATGGGTATTGGAGGGTATCCTAGAGCCTGCAGAGCCCTGGAGCCCAGGTTTCCATCGGCACTGAGCCCCTGGGGGTGGTGAAGCAGCAAGGAACAGAGAGAACTGGTGCCCCCCCCCCGCCCCCCCCCCCCAGGAGGGAGAGGCAAAGGGGAGGAGGAGAGCTTCTTATTCCTCCCCCAGGGGCAGGGTGTCCCTGAGCAGGATCCCACAAGCCACACCTCACTGTCTCCACCGCACACACACCCCAGCCCTGCCTCGGTCCCTCGTTGCTTATCTACCCAGAATAAGCAGCCTTCCTCGTTGATCCTAACCCCGGGATGGTTCCAGAGACTTCTTCTTCCCCTAAAAACAACCCCGGCCCATTTAGAAGCTGTGGGCTGAAACTCCCTTTTCTTGAAGACAGGCGCCTATTTGTTGCCACGAATATTCCCAGAGCAGCCTGGAGTCATGGATCCGGTTACTGACTAACTTTCCTCGCTGTGTCCCTGCACGGCTCTTCCTGCAGTGACTCCCCACCCGAAACAGCCTGCGTGCAGGGGCCGGCTGAGTTCCTCAGAACCTGCCCCCTGGTTTCCCCACCAGAAATCTCTCCCCGGAGTCAGAGGAGTGGATAGAACCCGTCTCTAGATCATGGGGATGGGATCTGGCCTGGCTTCCCGTCAGCATCGGCATCCTGAATGGCTGAACTGCTTTCTTTGGACTGTGGCTTTGTAAACACTCATTTTTACTCTTATGTCCTACACACGAGGCAAGTCCTTTTGGGGGATGTGATAGCCTAGACTTGACCTTTCGACATCAGTCTGTCTTCCTGCCTTTCTGCGTCTTTTCTCGTGCAGCAGGGACCGAGGTTTCCTTAGGTCAGGAAGTCACTCGTCTCTTCCAAAAGCAGCCAGATGGGAGGCAGGGAGAGAGAGGAGCCTCGGTAATGAGGTTGGCTCTCAGGAGGCAGCAGAGTCTAATCAGTGGGCTTTATTGGGAGGTGACTGCCGACATCACTTATGAGTTCATCCCTAACTTGGGAGGGATGCTGTGTCTCCTCTGGTCGCTAGGCGACGGGGCTGGGATGGCTCCTTCCGACAGGCTGCACGGAACCTCTTGACCCTCTTGAACAGGAGAAGGGCTTGCTGTCACACAAACATGACCGGTCCCCGCCAGCGCGGTGGGCAGCAGGCTTACGTGCTCCCTAGCAGTGAGACCCTGCGTCCCACTTGCAGGAGGATTAGTCCAAGAGGTGATACTCGCCACGCAGCTTCCTCCCGGGGTTGGGGGAGGATTAGAGAGATGCTATTTCCACGGCAATTTATGCTCGTCAGAAGAAAGGCGCTAAGTACTAGGTATTAGAATTAGGGATTATATAGGCAATCAAGCAAAGAGGATATTCAACTGCTTTGTAGCTACTAAAGGAAGTTTTCACCTGGGAGGAGGGGAAGGAGGACAATGCAGGGAGTATGACGTTGGCTGGGTGCCATTGTCCCTCATGAAGCATAGGGACAATGAAGTGTGAAGGGCTTTGTCCACCATCAGTCCTGCTCTGGCCCTTGAGACTTATGGTCTAAGTCTTGGGAAAACTTACATGTCATAGACGAAGGCTATTTTGTCATTTCTGTCTCTGCCATCATTAGCCAGTCTACAGATATGGCGTCCAGAGGAACGTAGCAAAAACGTAGGTGAACTGCATACGTATGCTGGAGGACACAGTAATATCCTGGAATTAGTATATGTCAGGGAAGACCCTGGTGTGCTACGGGGCTTGGGGTGAAGAGCGAAGGGGCGGAAGATGGTTAATTATTACAATATGCAAAGCTGCAGTCAATACAGATGTGGATCTCGTAGTCAAACATGTAAGTGGCAGAGTTGGAATTAACGAGGGTTTCAGAGGTTCAGATTTTAAAATCCTGGTTTATTGCAGTGAGCCCTGCACTACGGTTTACCTCCCACTGGTAGGTTGTGAGACAATTTCACGTGGTACACAAGAAGCCATTTTTTAAATTTATTTTAATAGTTAGGTATTACTATATTTTACTGTATTACTAGGCTTTCACATGCACCAGAAATAAAACACAATTAACCCAGGAGGCCCATGATTCATAAATAAAATTGCTCAGAACAGTGATTCTCAGTGCGGTTGCCCATGAGAATCACACAGAAAGCTTTTTGCAAAACCCACCAATGACCAGGCTCACCCGCCATCATTAAATCAGGACTTCTGACAGCTGTCCTTATCCTGGATACATTTCCTAAAGGTCCTTCCAGGTGACTCTAAAGAGCAGCCAGAGGTGGGAACCACAAGGATGGACTGGGATTAATCTTTTCTAAAGTGAGCAATTTTAAATAAGATATTAAGTAATATCATAATACGTGGATATGGCAAATATCACAAAGGTCCTATAGCGTGCTAATAACAGATTTGGTAAACTTCCCCCTATCAGGAGTAGCTCCCACTCATCCTAGGAAACAACTCTGATCCTGAAGAACAGAGAGAAAAACAGAGCTATCCAGTAAGAACAAGGGATGTGGGGCCTGGCAACAGCAGGCTGTCATGTAGGGGTGGAGGACAGGGGGCTTGGGGCAGGGCAGAGGAGAGGGAGCAGGTTAGATTTGGGGGTTAGTCAACAGGACTGTCCATTCCCAACATATTGCCCTCTGACTCTTCCACCCTCTAGTTCAGAAATGTGCCTTGTCCATGTTCCCTTTTGCCTTCTGACCCCACCACACTCATTGGTTGGACCTTAAAACAGATGGGGGGTGGGGCAGGGCGGGGGGGGGGGGAGAAGGATGGTAAGAATCTCCAAGGACATATTCCTGAATAGTTCCTGGGATTACCAGTGACTTTGACTCTTTTCACCCATTCATTTTTTTTTTTAATTTATCATTTCTCCATTCATACAGAAAGCATTTACTGAGCACCTACCATGCTGCATTTAAGTATAGTCAGACTATTCCTCAGTGAGCATGCATTGTCTTTATGATATGACCAAACCAATCATAAAGTTACTTCCGTTTTAGAAAAACTAAATCATGTACGTGACTGACCATTCTCCAGTCACAGCACAGCCAGGCTCAATGCGGGAGAAGGGATGACTCGGATGTCAGATGACAAGCAGCAGAGCGCTCTTCACACCCGGGAATCACAGAAGGTGGCACGGAAAGGCCCCAGAGGTAGTTCCTCTGTGACACGGAGGAAACAAACCCCATTCTGAGACACTGGAACGGGTGCCCGAGCCCCCTTCCCTCTCTTCTCTCCCCTGTTAAATGGGGATAATGATGCCCTGTGCTTACCTACCTCAGAGAGGCATTTCAGGGCTGTTTAAAAGCTCTTCCCAGGAAAGCCGCTGTGTAATTACCAAGAACAGCTATGATAAAGAAACCCAAACACAGCAGCAAGTCAGCTGCCACGGAGTCTCAAGGGAGTTTGCTTCTCTGGAAAATTTTAAGAAAAGGGGAGCAGCTCTCCTCTGGAGCCTTTGGGTACCATTCTGACTGGGCGTTCAGGGACGGTTGCCTGCTCTTCATAGTCTCCTCCTGGCTCATCACTCAGGATCCTCTCTGCTTACTTCCCCGTGGTCAAGATCATTTCCATCGGAAGTTCCTCTCTCACGTTTTTCCAGACCTTAACTCAGAAGCTCTTAAACCTGAAAAGAATCTCAAGTAAGGCATCTATCTGTGAGAGCAAGAGAGAGAGACAGAGGCAGAGAGAGAAGGAAGATTATAAATGTGCATTTTATAAATGGTAGGAAATAGGGAATTCTTTAATCGTTTTTGAAAAAGGGCATTAAAGTCATTGATCACTAATGTTTTGTTGGAATTCATTAGACAAGGTAGGTAGGTAGGTTAGAGGGAGCAGGAGCCCAGATGGCCAGGACAGCCCACTAGGACAGCTCCGGGAGAGCCACCCCCTGAATGGAGCTAATGGAAGTTTGGTTGGGATGAAGAGATAGATCAATGGCTCAAAGACACATCACAGCGCTAGAATTCACAGGACTGGGCAAAACATGGAATATAGCAAGAAAATGGGAGGAGAGTCAAGATTACCACCATAACACTTGGTGGCTTGGATATCATAAGGTCTGATGACTTCCGGAACAGAGAGAGATGGCAGTCAAGAGAGTGAATCAGTCGAATTTGTGAATGAGATCTGGGTCAGTACCACTGTAGGAAGTCTAGTGGTTTTATATTTTTGTGAAGCGTGTTTATGCAGTGAATACAGGGTGGGGCAAAAATAGGTTTACAGTTGTCCCTATGAAAAATACCACAATAGTTAATAAATAATAATACAAGACTAAACTCTGTGTTTCGAGTAAACCTCCTTTGGTCCCGCCCTGAGTTCTGGCTCTTCATAAACGGTGTAACCTCTGGAGCCTGCAAGGCTGCCAAGCAAAAGAAAAAATGCCAAAATGGCAAAGATTGGTCTTCAAATGAGTGATTTGTAAGGTTTATAGTTATCATGTGTCAATCGATTACTATGGTTAACTACATAAATGTTTTTCATGCGCAACCTAGATGTCAGCTGGTGGTTTCCCAGATCTGGTAAAGCTCTGATAAATTTGTAACAAAACTCTACAACCGCATGGCCTGTGGGAATCCCAAACCCATCCATTTCTGGGCGCCGCTGGGTCTGCATCTTCCTGGCGGTTCCTGCCTCCCACATCACTTCTGTATCTCATTGCCCATCCGCTCACTGCTTGTATGAAACACTGAGCCTTCCCAGGTTGAGTCAAGTCCACTGGAATTGGAAAGGCATGGGAAAGAATCATCACTTCTTCACGTCTTCTCCTGCTGGGTTACCTTGGACGTGTTGCTTTTTATCTCCCTTCATTATGCAGAGAGGAACCAGCAGCACGATGTGGCTTTTATTTGTTGAAGAAGGTGGTTTCATTTACAAGCCCGTTTATTTTTCAATTACACTTAGATGACTTCATTTAACCGTCAAAACATTCCCACTTTACGGATGAGGCAACCGAGGCTTAATGAGGTTGACTGCCAGCCCAAAGATATAAAAGTCTGAATGGTAGAAAGAGAATTTAGATCCAGGTCTGGCTGACTCTTACCATGAGCTTGGCCTTGGAAGGAGGGGATGACGATTATCCACCCCAGTTTTCTTTGCCCCTTGACAACTGCTTAGTGTTTTCATCAAATATTTATGTTTCCAAAAAAGGCCATAGGCTCCTGAAGAGCAGGTATGGGGAATTAGAGAGTAAAAATCTTGGCGATTGAAGATTATTTCAGAGATAAAGGGTTAGGATAATTAAACTGTCTGAACAATAGGAATGCAGCTCTGTTATTTTTAAGTCATAAAACTTGGGTGGGGACATAGGCCACTTGATTGTCAAACCTGCAATTACTCAAATGAATAATGTTGATGATGGTGATAAGGATAAGGAGGAGGATAGCTTTAGTTAGCACTGTTATAAATGCTTTACATAGACATTTCCTTTAATCCTGAAAGTTAATAAAACCTATGCCTTAGGTCTGTTGTTATTCCTATTTTACAAATGAGGTCAAAGAGGCTATGTCAAGGTCACTCCGTTCAGTAAAGCTGAAGCCAGGCGTCTCCGTTAGGTGTGAGGACAACCAGGTTGTCCTGCTTCAGGAATCGTGATGTTCTCAATAGATTTCCCCACCAGGATGGAAGTGCCCCCAGGAACAAGGCATTTATTTCTCTTGTCCCCACCAATACCTCTGGTGTGCTTAGAACAGTACCTGGAATATAGTAGGAACTTAATGAATAATTGCTAAAGAAAAATGAATGAAAATAAAGCATCTAAATCAGTAGAGAACATAAAACATTAAAAATAGGTATGCATTTGACATCTAAAATTCTTAGGAGAAAGCTAGGATAGGAAAACCTGGCTTGAAACATTTGGTTTAAAAAAAAATCAGTATTTGTAGTGAGCTGGAAGCTAACAGAACCCAGCTCTGCGCTGTGACTGATGAATGACGATTGTGATTTTTAAAAAGCCTTTAAAAATCAGATACGTCATATTGCATGTCACATTTGTTATATTGTGTGTAATTCTGACCTTCGCATTTTTAGAGGGACAGTGATAGTGTAGAGAAACTCAGAGGAGGTGAACAGTATGGTAAGGAAAGCGGAAAGTTTTCAGGAAAAAAAAAGTGGGGATTTGCAATGTGGGAAAGAGAAGACACATGGTAGCTTCTGCCAGTGTTTGAAGAGCTCCCGTGACACAGCGGTGGGAACCGGCTCGTGTTCTCTAGAAGTCTTAGGTACATTTTCAGCTCAGCATAAGGAGAAAAGAAATATCTAACACCACCGTCCTACAGCTTTCTTCAGTGGAGGGGATTTAAAAAATGAAAGTGTATCTCATTATAAATCTTTAACGAATAAGAATAATTACTTATGAAAAAAAAACCTTTGAAAGGATTTCTGCATTAAATAGAAAACCAGACCGAGTCTGGCTGTGTGTTAGAATCAACTGGGAGGCCGTGCAACTGTTGATTTTTAAGGCCCCATCCCCTTGGGTCATAATCTCTGGGAATGGGGCCCTGAGAATTTACACTAAGAATCTAAATGTTGTCATTCCCTCAGGGGCCCTGGTGACCAGACTTGGGGGTCACTGAAGTAGGTACTTCTATGTCCTCTTCTAAGTCCTGATTCCACGATGCTTAGAACATGGCTGGATATTTTCTTGAATAAATAAGTGAGAACTATGTATAATTTGGACAATGAATTTAGTCCAAATGTATATTAGTAGCTCTAAAGTGCCAGCAGACCACCTGATTTCTTAAATAGCTTAACACTTTCCTTTCAGTCTAGTCCAGCGGTTCTCAACCTGTGGGCCGCGACCCCTTTGGGGGTTGAACGACCCTTTCACAGGGGTCGCCTAAATACATCCTGCATATCAGATATTTACATGACGATTCATAACAGTAGCAACATTACAGTTATGAAGTAGCAACGAAAATAATTTTATGGTTGGGGGTCACCACAACATGAGGAACTGTATTATAGGGTCGCGGCATTAGGAAGGTTGAGAACCACTGGTAGTCAGTGAAAACTTACTTATGTATCACGGAAGGAAAAACTTCATCTGGCCTGTATCCCAATTATTAAGGTTCCAAATCACTGAAATAAAAATAAATGAGACTTTGCTGCATTTAGAAAACCAGTATGATGAAAAATTTGTTTACACCAGGAGGTTTTAGGTCATCCTTCAATCACTCATCCAGGGAACCAAAGTGCGTGTGCGCACGGGTACACACACATACATATGCACGCACACACGCGCAGATGTGACACATGGTAAATGTTGGGCAATTACTGAGCTGGAACAAAGGGAGCCTCAGGTTCCATCTCCTTTTTAACCTTATATTTGTCTATGCAAGAATCTAGGAACTAAAATCAAAGGCATCCAAATATTATTATTCATCATGACATGCTCAGCTATTTAATTTTACCTAATTCCTTACCTTTTAAATACATTACTTTAGTCAAAATGGTGCTAAGATGATGAGCAAAAAGAATTATTTTAAAAATATTAGTACATTTGAAGAGAACGTAGTAATTTTGGCTAACTTTCTCCCCTATGTAAAGAACTTCTAAAAAGCATGCCGTGTTGCCATATGAAGGAACCCTATGGCAGCAGCGCTATGTTCGTAGATTTTGCCGAATCTAAAAATAAACCTGCACGGCTCTGCTGGAATTATTTAGGAAAGAATAATTGAAACCCACTTTAGCAGGTTAATTTAGACTCTCCTAATTTTACTTATCTAGTTCACAAGGTACCTTTTTCTCATGGTGTTTTCAAATTGAATTTCGCATACGTCAAACGAATAGCATGATAATTAGAGTTTTCAATATCCAATACACATCATTATTATCTGTCATTATTGTCATTGTCACTATTATAATTGCAATTGTAAAAAGAATGGAAGCTTTTCTACAGGAATTATTCACATGTATTACTTTCTAGGAGTAATTGAATAGTTGACATTGCACTTACATCAATGTAAAATATGTGATGGTTTTTCTCATTTGTTTTGTTCTTAGGAAATGTTCTTATTAGGTTCCTTTATTTGGATCCAGGAAGGTTCTTAGTTTTATGTAATGTCCAAATGCATACTTTCTTATAACAAGGCTCAAAAGATAGCCAATATAATTAAAGTAATATTTTTCTAAGAACATAATTATAAGATAACAACTGGGTAATGAAGTCCTCTTAATTAGCTTGTATTTGTACACATAAACTCAATAAGAATCTCAGTGAAAAATATTACTTTTCTTTTTTAACTACTTAATAAGATTTGGCATGTTGAAAGAAAGCCCACATTATATTGTCAATATCTAAAGACTGGTTAATAATAATTTCCTTTAGAGTTTACACAGAACTTTTCAGTTCATTGTTTTATACAGTCCTCATGACAATCCTTTGAGCAGGAAGGCTAGAGTTTATTCATCTACTTAAAGCTAAGAAAACATAGTTTCCAAGAAGCCAAGTAATTTATACAAAGTCACTCTGATGAATAGCAAAATTAGCACTGGAAGCTGGGTCATCTGGGTCTAAATTAGAAGCTATAGTAAAATAAATTCTAAAGAATGAATTTGAATTTTTAAAAAAATGTTTTTATTGATTTTTAGAGAGGAAGGGAGAGGGATAGGGAGATAGAAACATTGATGAGAGAGAAACATTGATTGGCTGCCTCCTGCATGCCCCCCACTGGGGATCACGCCTGCAAGGGGGGCATGTGCCCTAACTGGGAATCGAACTGGTGACCTCTTAGTTCATGGGTCAACGCTCAAACCACTGAACCACACTGGCCGGGCATAAATTTGAATTTTAAAAAGATATTGGCCCAGTACAGTGCCTGGGCTTTGTTTCTGCCTCTTGGTTTGACTATGGGAACTTTCTCGCCTCTCTGCACAATGGAGTTATTGTACCCACCACATAGGGCCGTTTTGAGAGTCTACGGAGCAAATAGTGAGGAAAACACTCCAGTGTGGTTTGTTACTTTATGTCTTCCTTCTTCTGTACTATGCTACTTCTCACATGTTATCCTAGTTTTGGTTTTTGTGTGATCATCTTCACAAGGTAGAGTTTTAAACTTTAGAGTTAAATAGCATCAAGAGGGGATTGGAAAATTGTGTGACAAGTTTTAGAAACAAAATCCTCCCAGTGAAATGCCATAAGAAATTTGAATGAGTGCTGATATAAAAACAACGCGAAAGACGCGGAGTGTGTCTTCCCTCACGAAGAAGTCCACACATAATGCATTCACAGTCCTGGTCCCTCACACACAGCACAGCCAGTGGGCAGGTGGGACTTCCTTACTTACTTCATGTAATTCCCCTCACGCTCCTGGGGGAGGTCTGGGTGGTTTAGAGATTTATGCTGGTTTGTGTAGAGCTTTCCTTGCTGCTATGCTAGCTAGCCCTTTGAATCAGGTCATGATTGGTGGGATAGGGGTTACATTTGCCAGCTCTTTGGTGGCTTTCATATTGGTAGGCTCAGTCCAGTTCTTAGAGGACAGGTGGTAATGACTCGGGCAGAGAAGACAAAGACTCTAGATTCTGTCTTCATCTGCAGAGATGGTCCATTTAAGTCGGGGTTGGAAATCACCAGTGGGATTGGTCCAGGGAAGTTGGCCTGATCAATGAATAAAACGGCCTTACACACACACTTGAGCCATGTAGTTATCGCCCTTTGTCACTCATGAACCACATTTTAAAAGCAGCATATTAATCTAACTATTAAGATAAGGATTAAATTATATTGCTCTGGTGGCACCACTTCAGTGAGTTCTTTCCTCTGTGTCTCACTGGCAGATATTGGTCCATCTGCCCTCACCTGTGTCTGGCAGCACATACATGTGTGATGTCACGATGGCCACAGAATCGTGACTTGCAGTTGAACAGGTCTGTCTACACGTGGTAACTGACAGCAACCTAAAAAAATATTTCTTATCATCTTGACTTCTCTCACAGAGTCACTGCTTATTTGGGCTAAAACTATAGTAAAAAAAAAAAAAAAAAAAAAAAGTTTTATATTAGTTCTGTAACCAAGCATTTAGGAGATTATATGATACATCAATTATGTGTGTATCGCTTCAAAGTAAATGAGATACTACACTGAGTTCCCTTAACCCCTCTTGACAAACCACCCCAATCATTGAAGCCCTCAATTTATGGAGCTCTTTGCTATTGAATTCTGTTTTCATCTCCCAACTACTGGTCTGTAAGGGCACTAATCCAAAGTACTTTAAATTCAAAGAAGTTGGGGTATTTTTTGTTTGTGGCAAAATTAATATTGCAAGCTGGTCCTATGTTAGGCATTCTTCTATAAGCGTGGCCCCTCCTACCCATGAGTTCCTAATAGAAGTTTCTTCAGACGTATTTTTCCTACTGAGGCATACACAATGCATTCAATGGCACCGGAGTTTCATTAAAGGAATTCTCTTGTTCCCTTCCTTCCCATGGAAGCACCATTAACTGTTTTAAGTTAACTCTCCGAATGTTAGGTTCTTAACCAACAAACTGCTTCTCCCACAAGGGCATGCTTCTCCAAGCGTCCTTGAATCTGAGCGACCTGCCTGCGGAATACGTAACAATAGAATCAGAGCCGCCCTGCGGGTTGGGATCCTATTTAAGAGGCACTCTTTTGTATTTATTGACTTTTTCCTTCCATCCTGGTTTCCATTTCTCTCACCACCACCTTCAGCCTTTCAGGTGGATGAAAAGGTCAATTATATGTAAAGCACCCCTTAAACCAGCAGGCCCCTTGTAGGGGTCTGGGCCTCCCCTCCCTGCTCCACTGGCAAGTGTGCTCAGCCCATTCCTGCTCCCCAGGAAGTGCATCCATCCATCAGGCCGCGTCTGCTGGCCAGGGTGCCTCTTACAGCTTTTACTGCATCTGAGACTGGCAGGCCTGCTCTCAGGAACTGCCGGGCAGACTGGGAATCGCAGTCACGGTGAATAGCAGCGAATTGCCAGCTCTTGATGGGTGGGTAGTCACTTCTTTCGGTGGTTGCCCCCTGGGGGAGAAGGTAGGAAAACAGAGGGAGGGAATTGGAGTGACTTTGCACAGCTGAGCAGGTTCCTGCCGCTGGAGCAGTGGCAAGCACTGGCAGGGCTCCACTCTGGGGAGGCTCCAAACAACCTCACAGTCTCATTTCCACCGATTGGTGCTGCTGTGTCGCCAGCAGCGCCCCAGGATGGGGTGGCAGGCGGGGCAGAGAGGGGAGGGGGCGCTGGGAAGGGGTAAAGGCTCAGCTAAGTTACACAAATAAAAAGTCCCCATCCGACTGGCTCACCCACCCCAGTGAGCCCTGAGCTACTAATTGTACCAAACTTGTATTTTAAGTTCCCCGGGTGATTAAAGAGCTGGCTCACAAACTCTCTGCATAACCTTAATTTTTTCAAGGTTCTTTGAGTGGAGAATGGCTTATAATAATGATTTTGACTAATACGATTTTTGACATGCAACTTTAATGCTTAACCTTAGTACAACTCCAGAGCATTTCATGTGTACTCAGCTGTAAAGAGGGATGATTTAAAGGGATAATATAAGAAAAAGGTCGTTCTAGAATGAACTTCTAACAAATTGCATAAAGGGAGCTTATTATTCTGTGAGTATGGGGATATGCCTCTCTCCTGATCATTTTTCTGCTTGGTTCAAAAAAAAAAAAAATCGTGGAGACACGAATGGGAGAAGAAACAGGAAAAAATGAAATAGAAATCTGCAAGCAAGGAATATTCTTCTGATGGTTATGATTTCGTTGCCACTCAGAAGGCTCTGCAATAATGTGCTTCTTCATCTCCTCATTTGTTTTGGGTGAAGAATTCGCTCGAACAAGAAAATGCTGCTATTGGTCGGAGGCTTGCCTCCCGGGCCAGACCGCCTGCCCAGCAACCTGGTTCAGTACTACGACGACGAAAAGAAGACGTGGAAAATTCTCACAAGTGAGTGCCCTTCCTTATTTACTTACCCGCCTGTTGATTTCACGTGAGAGCTGTCTGGAGAATTGGAAACCCTGGCTAATCAAATTAGACATGTTATTGATTTGTTACCCTTCGGACGTCTGTGTATAGAGCACTGGGGGTTTGGAGTCAAAGACTAAATGAACCTGCTCAGGTGGCCACGGAGATAGTCGAGTCGAGGGGCCTAAGTTAAAACTGGCCTAACATCACCGCGAGCATTTGTGTGTCTGTCTGCGCTGAGGTGGAGGGGGAGGTGACCCCGATCTTCCAAAAGAAACTCTGCAGTGACGTTTCGTTCATCGGGAAGTGAAAGGTTGGCGAATAGCGCTAAGGGAATTTTCTCACATCAAATTGGTCGTTCGGTTCATTGCCTCAGTCACTGTCTCATTCCTTTGGCTTTTTAGGCATTTTGCTCATTAATCTTTAGTTTGGGGCACTGGGTCTTTAGAGAAACACCCCCCTCTGTCGCTCCCCAGTTTCGATGGACAGATATGGTCGCAGCCCAAAGCCCATGAAGTTGCGCCTTCAAACTTCCACCCAAGGTCCTAGCCCTCCCTCCTTAAGGGCGATTGTGTTTTACAGCAAACCTCTTGCCTTGGGCACTGGGATCTGGAACTTACTGTTATATCGGCTACGATTCCCCATCTGACACAGTCATGGAATCAAGCTCATTGCTTCCGCGTGCAGCAGGCTGTGGGCACAGGCCCCTCGCGGGCACAGCGGCTGCACTGGTCAATAAAACCACATTCTAGCTGTCAGCACTGCCCAGAGCCGGGAGATAAAATAACGAAGGGGCAGTTTTGATCCATAAATCAAAGCTGTACATTTAAAACCAACAAAAGTGAGAGGTAGGCTTTCTTGCTGCATGTATCTTTTAAGCAGCTATATAGTCTATCAGTTTTTTAAAAAATCATTTCCTTTTACTGCAAGTTCTTTAAAATAGTGGAAATGGGACAGCAGTTTGCCCACAATAGCAGATGAGGATCAAAGACATGTGAGGCGGGGCTTGAATAATGCATTTCGGAGCCGCCCCCCCCTCACTCATCCCCCCGCCCCCCCCCGCGCCCCCCCCCCCCCCCCCAGCCTGCAGTGGCCTTGTCCTGGGTCTGTGACAGGAGGAAGCTCCCGGACACCCAGCCACACGGTTGCAGTCAAGAAGTGGCAGAATAGCAGCAGCGAGATTAAGGGGAAGAAAGAAAGAAAGCTAAGAGATGCCTTAAAATGGTGTTTCATCTCTTTTTGACAAAAACAGTGACTTAAACATGTGTAAATGCACGGCCAAAGTCAAGCTAAAGTAAAACTAAATTCATCTTGTAACACTTGACCAATAGAGAAAGCCTACACACCAGGAGACAGGACTACTAGGAGGAGGAGTGAGGAAGGACAAAGGGTCTGAAAGGGAGCTGCTAGGGAAGCAGGCTGAGGGAGGGGGAAGATTAGACCTGCAGTGAATGACGTGCCAGGCCAGGTCCAAGGAGCTGTTTGTTTGAAGGCCTTCATTAGAGGCAAAAAGATTCATTAGCCTGGTACGAACGGCATCTCAGAAAAGTCTGTGTCCATTTTGAACCATGTTCTGAGATGGGTGATCACCCAGCTTATTGTCCAAACTGGGACACCATAGAGCAGGGTGGGGGGCCTTTTCCTGCCAGGGGCCTTCTGGATATTTATAACGGCACTCGAGGGCCATACAGAACTATCACCTTACACATTAGCCTGCTGGATTTGGTCAAACATTTAATTGGCTCACCCCTCCTGCCTTGGTAGGGCCTGACCAAATATAGCCTGCAGGCCGGCGGTTCCCCACCCCAGCTTAGAGCATGAAATGGGGATCTATTCATTACACTGGGAGAGCAGGTATGGACTGGAACATGTAGTCACCCTACTCAAATGTTTTACACTGCCCGACATAACTCTCAACTAGAGGGATGCTCTAAGAAAGTATGAACTTAATGCAGTCACGCCTGGGTTCAAACTCATGTCTATGACCTTTCAGCCAGCCATACCCACATCTTGAGTCATGGGTGCTTCATTAGATCATCACAAGTTGAGTGTTTTCTCAATAAAACGTGATTTTTGTAAATCACCTAGCTCAGTGGTCAGCAAACTGCGGCCCCTTGAGTGTGGCTCTTCCACAAAATACCACGTGCGGGCGCGCACATACAGTGCGATTGAAACTTCGTGGCCACACTCAAGGGGCCAAAGAGCCGCCTGTGGCTCGCGAGCCGCAGTCTGCCGACCACTGACCTAGCTCACAGCATGAACTCAGTGCACTGCAAGTATGTTGCTATTATTGTAACAGCACCAGCACTATTAGCACGAGGACCCACAGACCCTTCTGCCTTAGAGGCACAGCCCACTCGAGCTCGCCACAGAGAGAGGAGAAGACCACGACACACACGGGCCTCGCTGCGCCGGGGCAGGGAGCCTGTTTGCTATCGCTTTCCTGTGTTGCATGTAATAACCTACTCAGGCGTAAAGGTGACTGAGCATCTGTGGCTCCATACTCCACATCGGACATGGAAGGACATAGACATTCATGTACAGGGAAGTGCTTACCTGTGAACAGATTCAAAGATCTTGACCTTTTTCCTAGACTCAGGCACAACCATAGCTTTGAAATAAATGTCTGCTCTAGTCAGAGTCTTTATTGCCCAGTGACTTCTACTTGAAAAAATAGAGTTTATTACCTGCTGGGCTGTGACTGCGGGGCCCCACGCGAAGGCATATTTTTCAGGTTTGTTGGAGAAATATAGACAGTTTATCTGGGTGATTTCTGCTGTGGGTTTGAGTGTTGTTGTTTTTTAATTAAGGCATTGGATTTGGCTACGTTGACTAAAGAGTGAAAGATTTCCACACTATTTGGACCATCTAGTGATAAATGAAGAAATGTTTCTCATTGGAATAAGAAAATAGCCCAATTCTCCCCAAATCCAGAGACGCACTAGGATAGCAGGGCTTCCCGCTGCCTCACCTTTGACCCGGAACAACTGCTTCGCTAGTTGGCAGGGAGGTGAGGGACCCAGTTCCAGGTTTGGGGTCAGCTGAGTGATTGAATGACCGGCTCCATATAAACTAACAAATACACTAACGAGCAAAACCCCAAACCCCGAGGTTGGCTAGGGCCTCGGAATCTTAGGGTCCCTGCCACTTGGCCTGAGCGTGTTTCACAGCCTGTCACACAGACACGCTCTCTTACAAAGAGGCGAGCCCAACCCCACTGCGGGAGCTGTGCTGTCCACAGACAGAATAGAATTAAAAGGAAGGCCAGCCATCATTTCCCTTAAGTCTGATCCCATTATGTTACTTATATTTTAGAAACACTATGGTAATAATCAACAGTTAGATAATCGAATCGAGTGGAGGTGAATAGAAATGAAAAAAAGAATAGGACTCTATAATATAAAGAAAACAAAATTCAACAATCAGCTAACCAGTGGTGTGACCCACCCGAACAGCAAGAAGAACTACTGCTCTCATGGTAAAGACTGTTTTGGTAACATGCTGGCACAGACTGCATTTCTGTCCTCCTCTTTGGAAAAATCATTTAATAAAACATTATAAAATTAATCTCAAGAATAGTGACAAAGCTCCCCAGTCTCTGTCAGAAAAAAAAAAAAAAAAAAACATTGAAAAATAACATGTTGCCCTAACTGGTTTGGCTCAGTGGATCCAAACTGAAGGGTCCTAGGTTCGATTCCGGTCAAAGGCATGTACCTTGGTTGCGGGCACATCCCCGGTGCGGGGCGTGCAAGAGGCAGCTGATCAATGTTTCTATCTCATCGGTGTTTCTAACTCTCTATCCCTCTCCCTTCCTCTCTGTAAAAAAATCAATAAGAATATTTTTTTAAAAAGAAAAATAACATGTACAAGTGAGTGGAAAGCCCTTTTGTAAGTGAAGTGTTCAGTAGTAACAATGAAATCGGCATTGTTGTTCTCCTGGCTGTTGAGAATAGACGGGAAGTGCAGATGCACTTTCATTCATTTCTATTTTATGGGACTGCTTTTCCTGCATTTCTCACTCCTGCATGCAGTCTCCCGTTTCATTCTTAACTTATTAGAAAGCAGTGCAGGAGACATGAATACTAAAATGGCCAATGCAAAAAGCGTGCCTCCTGCACGTTGCAGGCCCTAAATTCTTGGTGCAAATATCAGGCAAAACCTCCCCAGCTCCTGCGTACTTTCTGTCCTATGTTTCTTACATCTCAAAGTTTCTAGGAAGCCCAAGTGTGGGGGCAGCTTCCCTTCCTCCCCAGGAGAGCGCTGCGGGGCTGTCACTTCTACTTGCTTTTCAGTGTTTCCCAGGATCTGACTTCCTTTGTCCTACATTTCAGATCAGAGACCTTACTTGCTTCTTGCTTTCTCTGAGCAATGACAGGAAAGGGGATTTCAAAATATAGGTTTATCCTTCCATGTGCCAACAATGACTTCCCGCTAATCACATCACAATGAACATTGAGAGAGCTGTTAGAAAGACTGTTAGTTCCCTCTGCTAGAGGCAGGGGAAATCCCTTTTTCCCCCTCTTCCTTTCCTTTGGTTTGTAACTCTGTCTTCTATTGATGTGCAAGGATTTGGGAACTAGTATTTTTAAGTCATAGAAAATAAAGGAGCCCAGCCCGTGTGACTCAGTGGTTGAACATCAACTTATGAATTAAGAGGTCATGGGTTCGATTCCTGGTCAGGGCACATGCCCGAGCTGAGAGCTCGATTCCCAGTAGGAGGCGTGCAGGAGGCAGCCAATCAATGATGTTTCCCTCACATCGCGGTTTCTATCCCTCTCTCTCTCTCTCTTCCTCTCTCTAAAAGAAGTCAATAAAAACATTTTTAAAAAGAAAATAAAGGAAACCATTGTTTAGAAGTTCTCTGGGTTGTCTCCTCTAGCCCATGGAGGACCGTTAACTTGATCACCTCCAGGAAGGGTCCTGGAGCTGGGGGGGGGGTCATTAATTGGTTGTAGGAGAGTCACAAAGATCAGAGGCTGGCCCCAGCTGGTTTGGCTCAGTGCATCAGCCTGCAGACAGAAGGGTCCCAGGTTCAATTCTTGCCAAGGGCATGTGCCTGGGTTCCGGGCTCGATATCCAGTAGGGGGTGTGCAGGAGGCAGCTGATCAATGATTCTCTGTCATCATTGATGTTTTTATCTCTCCCTTCCTCTCTGAAATCAGTATATATACATATCAGAGGCTGGTGCACACTTCACACTTTTTAAAAAATATACTTTCTATAAGTTTTAAAGGAAAAATACAGAAAAAACAAATCTTCCATAAGAAATTGAGCTTCAGTTCCAAAAGCTAAGTATAGGTTTGATCATATCCAATATCTGAGCAATGAAGAATGTTTTAATTGCTGCTTACTCAGAGAATAATAAAACTGCACACCGATACATTCAATTGGACTTCTTTTCTTGTCCCTTCTCTTCCTTGATTTCAGTTCATTTGCTGTTCTTTGAGGATATATTAGGGGACAAGTCAAGTTCATCAAAAATTAATAATCGTTTCTTACGATTATTTGTTTAGAAGGAAATAAAAAGTAAGTTCAGTAGAGGTTTTTATACCTGTGGGTTTCCTTTGCTCATATTATCTTAATTAATAAGAACCGAAAGCCACAAATTATTTTATTTCATTTAATTTCTAGGCAGGCAGGTAGAGTCCATAAATAGTGTATTTCTCGTTGCAGGAGAACCTCAGAAAACAGTGAGGTGCTTCCAGAATGACTCTGAAAATGCCTGGGCAGGATTTCAACTTATTTACAGACCTCGTTCCTTCACGTGGCACACAGTTATTGAATACCCCACTGTGCTGAATGGTAGAACGTGCATATGACCATCTCTCTTCTTAGGAGCCTACGGAGTCGATTGCAATACATGTGCTAAGGGATAGATAGGGGGCGTTCATACTATAGGAATACAGAAAGGGACCCCTTATCTGGGAGGGCAGGGCCTTTCCTAGCAGTGGCCTTCTGTAAAGCTAAAGAAAATGGCTAGGAATTGTCGAGACGAAGAGGTGAATGAGAAAGTACTTTAGTAACAGAGACCGGTACTAGGAATGCCAAAAGGCAAGAGAGAATTGGTGCCTTCTAGAAACTGAAGTGAAATTGCACATTGATAGTCAGAGGTTGGGGAAGTATGTGGTGGGGCTGGAGAGTTCACCAAGAACCATACATTATGGGACTTCTTAGAGGAATTGCTAGGATAGGTTCAAGGCTTAAGACTTGAGAGTAGAGATCACCCCTCTGCTAGTGAAAACACAGTGATCTAAAGAACTGTTCACAATAGCATGGTAGTTGCTCTCTCTTAGCTTGGAACTTTTTATTTTAGTTCCTGGAGTAATTGTTTCCATGACTTTGGGCAAAGAAAAAGGAGAGAGAATTGTGTTCGGACTTTTTAAGTATGTTAGCATCTAATTTTACCTTCAATGAGCTCAATTCTAATTTGAGACACATGGCTACACATTGCTATATTTCTTGAATTATTTGCTGCTATGTATTCATGCACCAGTGCATTAGTGGATTCTTCATAGATTTTTTAAATATGTGTGCTGGTCATTCCAAATACTGTATTTTAAAGAAGTTGGTACCTAGAATAACCAGTTGACTTTATTTCTGATTTTCATCTCCCTTGAATATAGCAATTTCCTTTTCTCCAAAGAATAGCATGTGTACAAATAATTGTGATGCCTCCTTTACACACAAGCTGTGGTATTTGCTGCTGAGTCTGATGTGAAGGAGGTATGAGTTACATGGGCTGCTTAAATTTGCTCCATGTCATTCCTCAGCAAGTTGCAGACTAAGTTTGGCAAATCATTGACTGTAAGTACTGAAAAATTAAAAGATCTCTTTGCCCAACCCTCTTACTTTACACATTTCATTCATTCAACAAATATAATTGATATATTGTAGGTAGCAGGCATTGTTCTAATTAGAGATAATTTAGTGCTAAGTCAAAGCAAATATTATCATACCTCTATTAAGCTCAAAGTTTAGGAGGGAACCAGCATTAATAAACAATCCCGGATAGCAACCCTATATAATAAAAGGCTAATATGCAAATTGACCAAATGGCAGAATGACCAGTTGCTATGACGCACACTGACCACCAGCAGGCAGACGCTCAATGCAAGTGCTGGCCCCTGGGTGGTCATTGTGCTCCCACAGGGAGAGTGCCATTCACCCAGAAGCTGGGCTCATGGCTTGTGAGTGCAGTGACAGTAGTGGGAGCCTCTCCTGCCTCCACGGCAGCTCTAAGGATGTCTGACTGCCGGCTTAGGCCCGCTGCAGGCCTAAGCCGTCAGTCGGACATCCCCTGAGGGCTCCTGGACTGTGAGAGGGTGCAGGCTGGGCTGTGCGGACACCCCCCCTCCCCGTTGAGTGCACAAATTTCATGCACCGGGCCTCTAGTACAGGGGTGGGCAAACTTTTTGACTCAAGGGCCACAATGGGTTCTTAAACTGGACCGGAGGGCCGGAACAAAAGCATGGATGGAGTGTTTGTGTGAACTAATATAAATTCAAAGTAAACATCATTACATAAAAGGGTACGGTCTTTTTTTTTTTTTTTTTTAGTTTTATTCATTTCAAATGGGCCGGATCCGGCCCGCGGGCCGTAGTTTGCCCACGGCTGCTCTAGTATATAATAACAAAATGCAATAGTACTCTGAAGAAAGGATATAGAATATACAAGATACTGAAATGGAGGAACCTGCCCTAGTTTAGAAGTCATGGAGAATATCACCAATGACATGGCATTTAAGCTGAGAACTTAAGGTTGAGAAGGAGTTAACCAGGGCATGTGTCCTGCCTGGGAATTGAACTGTGGACCTCTTGGTTCATGGGTCGATACTCAACCACTGAGTCACACCAGCTGGGCAGAAGATTGAATCTTATCTTCTGTTCTTATCATCAATAGTTTGGGAAAGAAGACATACTTTTGATTCAGAATGAAATTTCTATTTCTGGCATGGAGTTTATGTGTATTAGGATGGGCTAGGTTTTGCTATGGTAACAACTCCAAAATCTCAGGGGCTTAAACCAACAAAATATGTATTTGTTCTTTATGCAACATGTCCTGGGCAGGTTGTCAGAGGGCATCTGTTTGTCAGAGTCATTCAGGGATCCAGGCCTATGGGGCTCCATCTTTACCTGCATTTCACCCATAATGTAGCTGGGACCAGACTATGCGGCAGCATCTTGGACTGGCAATTAAAAGTGACATTTATCAGTTCTTCTCAATTAAAGGACCACACCCCATTTCAAGGGGGCTGGGAACTATAAACTTACCAGGTCCAGGAGGAAGGGAATGGGAGCACTTGATGGACAACACAACGCGCCCGCCGTAATCTGTCCCACTGGACATCAGATGTTCCCTGTCCTCTCCATGCCATGCTCAAAGGACACTCACTCCTCCTCCAAGGGGGAGCTCATCCCTAATCATTAAGCTCAGTGTCCATCTCTGGGTGATGGACCATTATCCCAGTATCAGGTTCATTTGATCCGGAAACAAACTAAAACACATATTATCTCGTCCCCTCACACGTGATGCACAGTGATGGGTGGAGGGCAGGATCTGCACAGTAAACACTTTAATTTGGAAAGAACAGAGCAATTTAGCAATCCCAGCAAATTCACATTTTGAAGAGTGCCTGTGCAAGGTTGGTTGGGGCCATCCTTAATTCTGCTCCATGTCCTTGGTTCGCCATGGTCCCTGGTTACACCTTGCGGGAGATTCTTCTTCCGTTATCCTCCTTGGCTGTATCTGGAGTGAACCTGAGAATATGATCTTCCTGGGAATAGAAGGGTTTTCTAAGAACATGTCGTGTCTGTAGACATTTAGGGGACAATGGTGAAGTCTGTTAGTGCCAGTTGGGAGGTTTTGGGCAGTTTAACCTCTTGCCAAATATATTTCTTAGACTGTCTTTTCCTTTGCTTTCTTGTCCCCATTTTTCTCCCGCCACCCCCTGACATTCTATCTATATATTCACATATCTACCATGCTTTAATGAAACAGGTCCCTTTTTGTTCTTTTTCCCTGAGTTACAGGAGTTTACTGGGTATCTCACCCTTCATTGGAACTTTCTGCTAAGATACTCTGACACAGTGAAATTACTCTGAAAGCCGTATCTTTAATTTTGTTATTGTCAGTAAGCCGAGTTTTAATTAACCTGTTTTTCTCAAAATTCTTCTCATTTTGTATATGATACATAAAACCAAAATCCTTTACCTGATGAGGTTGAAAAGCATTGCTTCTTCCAGTGCTGCACACTGCTAGGTTTTCCGACTCTGTTTCCTTGCAATCCAGCTTATAAATGAGCCAGTTTTGTGTGTGTGTGTGTGTGTGTGTGGGGGGGGGTCATCTTTTTTTTTTTTTTTTTTTGGCAGATCTTGCCAACTGCAGCCAACAGCAATCAATTCACACCACCGACATTCCGTTTTGCAACCTCTCCTCTTGGAGGTGGAAGTTCACTAAATAACTGATTAGCCATCCCAGTAAGAGCAAATCACAGGCCAGCAAGTGGTTCTCCGCACCATGATGTGCATTTCCATCCTCCACCCTGCGAAATCAATGTCCTTGTCATCATGCACTGGGCACTCTTGGTACCAGTGCCTGAATGAGTCAGATTAGGCTTAGCTAGGTTAAGTTGGCATAAAACAATCACCAAATCTTAGTGGCTTCTCTAAGTAAAGATTTATTTCCTTTAACGTCACACGGCCATGGTAGGTTAGCTGGGGTCTCTGTTGCACATCTTCTCCTTCCAGTACTCAGGTTCATGGAAACTCCGTGATTTGGCCTGTCCCATTGCCTTGGCACGGGAAAGGACAATTTCACACTCACTTGTTGAGCTCCGCCCCTGAACTAACATGCTTCATTGTCAAAAACAAACCCCTTGGCCACACCTCACCTCAGAGTGTGTAGAGAAATGTAATCTGCCCAAACTCTCAGAAGGTAGGGCAATCAGAATATTTGTTTAATAGCCCTAATCATTGCATTGCACCCTTCTGTTACAACAAATATTTGGTTCACTTTTCTTGTCACATGTAAAATATTCTCACTCTTCCAAAGAGCATTTACTAGCAGAGGAGAGGGCTTCTCTGTGCATCTTTCTGTCTCTTCAGTGTGACTCTGTTGTCAGGACTGGTCCTTATTCATGGAGAAGAGAAGGTGAGGTGCCTCTACATTAAAGGAAAAGTTTAAAAATGCATTTCAAATAGTATCTAATAAAGAGGGAATATGCTAATTGACCCTCACACCATCACAAAGATGGTGGTGCCCACAGCCAATAAAGAGGGAATATGCTAATTGCTGCCCCACCCTCAAAGATGGTGGCACCCACAGCCAATAAGGAGGGAATATGCTAATTGACTGCCAGCCCCTCAAAGATGGCAGCACCCACAACCACAAGATGGTGGCCTTGCCGCATGCCTGCCTCCAGAGTCCCCTCAGCCCCCCAGCCACCCAGGGACAGCATGAGGTGCAGGCAAGCCTCGGATGGTGGCTGCCCGAGGCTTGCACTGCTGTCAGTGGCAGCAGCAGAGGTGTGATGGGGTATTGCCTTCCCCTGATCGCTGGGTCGCCTCCTGCCCCTGAGGGCTCCTGGACTGTGAGAGGGGGCAGGCCGGGCTGAGGGACCCCCCCCCTCCAGTGCATGAATTTTCATGCACCAGGCCTCTAGTATTATTATAATGCATTTGGGGTCGAATTTTCCAAGCTTTGTCTCTCCTCAAATAGTTTAAATATGTTTGAGTTTATATAATTTCACTAGTTTTACTATGTATTATGCATGAACTATTATATAGCTATAATATGGTTGTGCAAATATATATAGATGTAAATTATATAATACATATAACTCCCATCGAACAGAATAAATTTTAACATTTAGAGTCACTTCATTAAAAAGAATCGAAATGACTTTTAAGATTACAGTCAAAAAGTGAAAATATAATTGGGGTGAGTGACTGTCATATGCAAACATCTTTATCAAAATGAAGGAGTAATGAAGGCCAAGTGCAAAAGGCACGCTGGTGGTGTCTCCAGGTCCATGGGATGACTGTGGTGGAGTTAGGACCCAACTCTGCTTATCAGTTCACTCCGGCCAGTTAGAAATGTTGGCTTTGTTCATCATACACCAAATGAGTACATTCCTTCATATGTGTTAATTATATTGCTCTTGATGGACCAAACAGTTGTGCTTCATAGAAGATGCCTTAAGAGCCTGGCCACGTTAGCTGGCCTTAAGGGGGCTTTGGGAAAGGGCAGTGCTGAGCAGACACTTTCTTCCTCTCTGTCCGGATGTCAAGGCAAACTACCACTTCTTACAGTAAGTGCTAATTATTAATCCTCCTGGCATGCTTTCTTTGGTCATTAAGTCTTCATTTCTTTTTTAAAATATAACATTGAATTCCAGTTATTTAGCTAGAACAATAACCATTGTGAGCTTCCAAGACTGAAATCTTCCCCACATTTTTATGTTGAGAAGGCAAAGCGCTTTCCGAAAACCCCACTGCTAAGGCAATGATGTATCCCTTTCACTTTCATTATATGTTTTTAATCAGAGCGTGACTTCACACTAGACAAAGCGATGCTTTATGCATGGTCTCCCTTGTTTTTGCTAAAATCCTTTGACATGATTAATTTTACTTTAATGCTTTTGTCTTGTTGTAATGGTAAGGATGATGGGTATAAACCAGGCAAAAATACATGCTTTTCTATTATAATGCCTCTGAGCATTAAAAATATCTCAGATGAAAAGGGAAAAAAATCACAGGAGACTGGTCCGACTGGAATTAAATTTCTTGCTACCTGAACACAGAGTACATGAGATTAAGAAAAAATGATTCAGTCATTGTTTTTAGTTTTATTTTTGGTATTTTTTATAGCAATTTATTCATCTGTATGATTAGATCTGAAGAGGAGGAGAGACTGTAGCTCACGGATTTCTTGATCTCATTTGTCGCTTTGTAGCGTTTCCCTCCTTCTGTGTATTAAGGGACCAAAGTATTAACCAGTTCAATTCGGGGTGTATCTCGACCAGATCAAGGTAAAGCCAGCCATACCTCTCCGTGGCGCTGCCTGGCATTGGATATAGGTTAGTTTTCAGCTGTTCTAATTTTCAGTCTACAATAATTGAATGCAGTATCCTTTGTTCAATGGACAGAAAAGCAGTGATGGAGGTGGCTTGAAGAAGAAAATAATGACCACTCAACAAGTGAGGCCTGCCTTGGGAACAACTGTCCGAGGGTCAGTTGTCCCATATTCGCTCTTTCTTTTTCTTTCAATAAATGATGGAGTTGCCTGCCCATATCACCAGAGTAGGAGACCTTCCTTTTGTCTATCCAACCTGTCTGTCTGTTTCACTTGCCTCCTAAATAAACCCTATTACAATTAGAAGGTCACCTGGCTCCGCCCAACAGCACCACATGCAATGATGGGATGTTCTGTATCTGCACAGCGCAGTGGGCCAACTGTGGCTGGTAGGAGAGGAGCTGAATTCCTAATTTTATTTCATTTCAATAAATTTACATGTCAATAACCCCCTATGACAAGTGGCTTCTGATTTAACAGCACAGCTCTACAAGGCACAAAGCTGTGTGAGGTGTTCACATTCACTTAGGAGAACTGTCTGCCAACCCCACCCTGCTGCCCAGACCTGGTCCCACATGAAAATAGGTGACCCTGCGAAATAACTAAACTCCAAGAACACCCAATGAGCCACTCGGAAGTCCTCTCCCACCTACGAGGGTTTCTTTTTTTGCTTTCTCATTCTCTCCTTCCACAAATGCCCATAGTTTACCCGGTGTGTTCCTTTTCTGTGGCTGCCATAGCAGAGTAGCAAATACTTGGTGGCTTAAAACAACAAACATTTATTCTCTCACAGTTCTGGAGGCTGGACGTTCAAAAGCAACGCATCAGCAGGGCCACGAGCCCTCCCAAAACCCTGAGGGAGAATGCCTCCTTCATCTCCCTCGCTTCTGTGGACTCCTGGCCATCCTGGGGGTTCCTTGGCTCAGGTCTTCATCACTCTAATCTCTGACTTGTCTTCGCTGTGTCTGTTTCAAAATCTTCCTCTCAGTTCCGTTATAAAGACATCTGCCTTGAGTACATCTGCAAAGATCCTATTTCCCAATAAATTCCCGTTCACGGGTCCTGGGGGTGAGGATTGAAACATATGTTTTTGAGGGACACAATTCAGCTCACTACACCTAGCACATGGAACTCACAAAGGGAAGAAACATAATAAAACCAACAGCTATGAGACACTGTGTGTGAGGCACACATTCGAGGCACTTCACTTGCATTTATTCATCTAATTATTATAACAACACTCTGTGGTATTAGGGACTATGGTTATTTCTGCTCCAGATGAAGAAATGGAGACACAGAGACATTAAGTAATTTGCTCAAGGTCACACAGATGGTAAATGACTGAGCCAAAATGTGTACCCAAATGAAGCGCCGGAGCCTGCCACCCTCTCTGTGTCTCACGACCGCATTAACGGCGCGCATATTGTAAGCGGAGTGAAAAGTAGGACCAGGCAGCCTCCTTCAGCTTTTTATGCAGAACAAATGGAATATTGTCTACACAGACGGAATGTATTATATCTTACTGTACATGGTTCTTTGTTGAACTGTCAGCTAGCCCCTTTGTTATTAATTGAAGATGAGAGGAAGAGGACTGTATTGGGTTATATGTAGGTGAAAATTATTTTAGAATGAGGGTTCTTACAAATCCGGCCACTGCTTTCTGTGTGTGCCTCCTCGCTTGCAAAAATCATAATTGTAAAATCTGTGGGCCAAGACATGATGTTTTAAAGAGGGAAAAGCTGTGTATTTATGTTCTCCTGGTCGCCTGTTTTATCTTGTACTAATGCCGCCAGGGTACTCCTCTGTCTGTGGTCTGGGCGAACCTCACACCTCTGTTTCCTGTTCATTCATAAATTCACCTGAAGCTTTTCATTACCATAATCATTGACTTTACCAAACATCGCTGGCTGCTCTTGTGTGTGCGTAAACTTTCCTGGGATTCGATTATTTCTTCCACTTTACAGCTTTCATTTCTAAAGTGATAAAGCATTCTTTTTGTCTTTCTTCTTGTCCAACACCCATCATTTTTCCACCTGAGTGATAATCAAAAAACGTATGTGCAGGTGAATTAAGGAACAGTCTGTGGTTATCTACTTTCAATCTTATTACTAAATCTGCAAGGTTTGATATCCTATACGGTGTTTTCCACAGATACACATAAATAGGCTTCTACATGTAATTCAGGAAACAATCCAGGATGGTTCTCAGAATTGATATGTATCGCTGATGTTGGGGTTTCTGCTGTCATGCCTGACCCCAGTGTCCACCTTAGATTCAAAGCTGAGGAGACGCGGGTGCGAGGAGAAACCAGAGGGGGTGCTGCCAAGCACTTTCATAAGATGCAACGACCTTTCTTGACCTTTGGAAACTGTTTAAATCCCCCATTCTCTATTTTAAAAAGGAACAAAACAGAAACATAAGGTGCATATCTCTCTAAGAAGCAGCTCTTGTTTCTTTTTTTAAAAAAATATATTTTATTGATTTTTTTACAGAGAGGAAGGGAAAGAGATAGAGAGTTAGAAACATCGATGAGAGAGAAACATCAATCAGCTGCCTCCTGCACACTCCCTACTGGGGATGTGCCCGCAACCCAGGTACATGCCCCTGACCGGAATCGAATCTGGGACCCTTCAGTCCACAGGCGGACGCTCTATCCACCGAGCCAAACCGGTTTCGGCCAGCTCTTGTTTCTTTAACCAAATAGAGTTTGGTTGTTTACAAATACGACAGCCAAGGCCTGATTCTGTCCCGGTGTGAGGGAGGTGAGGGTGGAGTTCAGACCCTTTCACAGCTCAGCTGGCTTCACAGAGTCCCTTTCCCAGGCCCCTCACAGGTGCACCCCAGCCGGTGCCGTTCAAGCATATGTGACTGTTGACCATGGAAGCCCATTGGAAAGGAGGATGCAACAGTGCAAACCCATGAGCGCTGCTGGAAAATCACAGGACATTTATTTTTCCTAGAAGTAGATTAGCATCACCATCCTCATGCTCATTGCTTCCGTAAGCAGAACCGCTGGGCGGGGCGTGCTCAGAGCAGCCCTCCGAGGTCTCCCGCGTTGGCTCGTTGGCAGAGCGCGCTCTGTCACTTGACACAGTGCAAGCACAGGAGAATCAACATATTTCCCAGCACAGATAAACAGACGGCACAGAAAAGACCGCCTCTCTTGAGAAAAATGTGTTAGTAGGAGTTGTCTTTCCAGGAGTCCGCAAATGTGTGTGTGTGTTTTGTTAAGGGCCAGGTAGTAAGCACTTAGGGCTTTGCGTCCGTGCGGTCCCCATCGCACCTATCAACTCTACCACTGTAGCGTGAACAAGGATGGCTTTATTTATTTAAAAAGCTTTTTAAGGCTTTGTTTCTGGAAGGAGGTGAGGGCTGGATTGACCTGTGGTTTTAGGCTGTGGCTTGCCAAGCCTTGGGCTCTAATCTAAGGGCATATCCGTTTTCTCCACAAGTCGCACCCTCTGGTAGTAAAACACGACTTATCTTGGTCATCATAATGAACACTTATGGCACTGGCTAAGCCCTGTGCGGGCATTAGCTCATTTAATCCTCACAAGCATCTGAAGCCAGTACTACGGGCACCCCCATTTTATTGGAGAGGGACCGAGACATCAAGAGCTAAAACAACACGCCCGAGGCCAGGAGGCAGAAGCAAAACCAAGATTCCCACTCAGGTAGTCTCGCTCCAGAGGCACAGTCTTAAGTTACGAGTTAGGTGATCTCGGGATGCTTTGTGACCCGTCCTCTTTAACATGAGAAGGCCCTGTTCTCACATAGACACACGCCTTCCCTGCCAGCAGCGAGGGGCGGGCATCGTATCTCCCTTGCTGACTAACCGCAGCCGCCTGCCTGACCCGCAGGACACCCCCCCACACACACACTGTACACATGTCAGCACAGGGCTTTGCTGACACGCCCGCCAGGGCCACAGGCAAGCACCCAGAGGAGCTGCACTTCGCCCCAGGTCCTGCAGGGGGCGAACTGCTGCTCGTGCTGAGGTAGTGTCATCCTTGCAAAGACAGGCCCAGCCCCTAAACGGATGTGGTTCCATTTTTCTGCTTCTCCTAATTTCCTGTCTTTGAACTTGCAAATATCTTTAACATAAACCAGCCTCTTTGCAGACTTCACATTGCAAAAGAAGTGAAGGGTAAAAAGACAACGAAGGGGACTTGTGAGTTTAGCAACACCAAATGGTAATGACATCTTAAGCGAGTGGTTATTCTGTGACCAGCATGGTGTTGACATGTCACATGCATCTTACTTAGGGCTTACAATATCCTATATTGTATTTTAACGCACATGTAACTACACTGATTTTAAAAACTAAGGCTTAGGGCCCAGCCAGTGTGGCTCAGTGGTTGAGCATCAACCTATGAACCAGGAGGTCATGGTTTGGTTCCCAGTCAAGGCACATGCCAGGGTTGTGGGCTCGATCCCCAGTGTGGGGCATGCAGGAGGCAGCTGGTCAATGATTCTCTCTCATCATTAATGTTTCTATCTCTCTCTCTCTCTCTCTCTCCCTTCCTCTCTGAAATCAATAAAAATATATATATTTTTAAAACCAAAAACGAAGACTTAGGAAAACTTACAGTTAGTAAATATGTGAGTAAATATTCCAAGGCGTGAGTCTTTGACTCCAAAAGCTAAATGCTGAACCACTGCACGCCAGTGTGTTTATTGAGGTGCTCTCTCCACCTCCACGGCTTGAGGCTAACACAGATGGAGAACTTCTATGTAGAGACACTGTCTGAGAACCTGACACAGCTTATCTCATTAGGACTCAGAGTCACAGTGTGAGGCTAAGATCAGTCATTATCCCCATTCTGTTGTTAACCAAGGTCAGGACGTGTTTCCAAACTAGTTTGTGGTGGAGCCAGATGGCAAACCCAAGCAGTTGGCTTCAGCGCCTACCTCTTAAACTTGACACTGCACTGCTTGTATTTGTCACTGCGATTTTCAGGACAAGAGTGGATGTGCATTGAGGGCTCTCTAGGATAAGGGAGCCTTACCTGTTTATTTATTGGGTAAATTTTAGCCTCCTGACCACACTGGAGAACATCCTTATCTACTCCTTGCAACTTTCAAGCCCATCATTCACTGGGTCCCCCCCAATAGCCCCGTGAGATACATAGGTCAGCTATTATGATCTCTTTGACATATGAGGACACTAAAGTTCAGAGCGGTTAAGTGACTTGTCAAGGTCATGCAGTAATTGATGAATCTGAGACTCACGCCGGTGCCTTCTGACCTAATTTAGCTCTGTGTTCTTTCTATTAAGCCGTGTTCTATGGAACCTTATTAGGAATTCTTTGACCTGTAACTGACATTATTTGATCTCTTTCTAATATGGTATTTTTTTCCCAACTGGATTATTTAGAAAAGCATGCGTTAGACACTTCAAATTCACCTGAGCCTTTTGGAGGGGAAAATAATTAGCTCTTTGTTTTCATAGAATACAGAGGGGAGAACTCACAGGTGCCACATGAAGGCGGAAGCATATTCAGTGAGCAACACAAGATTGCAACAGGAAACAGATGACCCTCTTTAATAAGAAAGCGACGTACAGAGATGTGGGCAAGGGCTGAGGACACCCCCGAAACAGTGCACCACCCTTCCCAGTTCCCCAGGGCCAATCACAGTGGCACTGTTACCACCCGTAGGCCTGAAAGGGGAGGGAGAAGATACCAGAACCGAAGACAGAGAAGGCTGTTATTGGGAGAACCATTTCATAGGACTTTCATTCAAACAAGAAAGGCAGCCCACACCGACCCAGGAGGAGGAAGCCAGGGCAGGAAATACCTTGACCTTCCTGTCCTTCTGAAACCAAACTCAGCCAGAAGCCAAAAGAAAGGGAGCCCCTAGATGTTGTGATTAGTGACACTGGTGCCCAGAGAACCAAGCAGGGTCACTGGGGGTAGAGAGTGGATCTGGGGGCCATCAGCAGATGCCCAGCATTCACCATTCATGCAGCTGCCTTTCATTAGAGACCTCAAATCTATGACTAAACGTCAAAATACAGGTACCTTTTCAGTCCTTTGGGAGTGGAGTATCTAGTTTGGCTTACTCGAGCTCCTTGATACCTAACCTATTTTATATTTTTTTTATCTTTTCTATTGGGCCCAACTGGCCCACTACCAAGGAAACAAATTGGAGCGGAGGCAGGTAGGAAGGGGACAGTGGCATGATACCATCAAGCCTGTCCACCAGTAAAAACTCAAGCCTGTGTTCTGTCTTATCCTGGACCCATCCCTCTCAGTAAGAATGATCCTGAGTGCATGTTGGTTTGACTTGTAAAAATGAATTACTTTTCTTCCTCCCCGTGATTCCCTTTGCCAACTGAAGGCTGTCTCCATGGCGCAGCATGTGCTTTGCACACATTCATGTTACAAAGTGAAAACTAGTAGTCTGACTTCCCTTCATCAGAAAACACAGGGGTGTGTGGTGAGAAGTGAGACCACTGTCTTCCATAGTTTAGGTCCATGTTGGTCTCTGGAAGTTCTTTCTCCATTTTCCCTGGTTCCTTTTGACTCTCTCTCTCTCTCTCTCTCTCTCTCTCTCTCTCTCTCTCTCTCTCCATCATCACCATCATCGTTGTTGTTCAGATCACATTAGACTTGAGGCTCTATTTCTGGTCAAGAAAAGGCACCGATATCTGAGAGGCGGTGTAGTTGGGCTGGGGGTCTCCAGTAAATGCTGAAGGAAAAGCCCTGGCTGTGAGGGTTCTATGGGAGAGTCACCCTGTCTTTTCTTCAAGGTCAGCTGGGCTTCTGTGGATTTAAATGGGTGAGTTGGGCCAGTGGGTTCACTGTGCTTGAGACTATTGGAGAAGGCTTCCTAAGGTTGTGTATGTGTGAGAATTCATTTTTCTAACATTTTTTACCACATGAAGGTTTTCAGATTGGTAACTGAGGAAGGCCAGTCATGTGCAAAAGAAGTTTGATTAATTAGCCTTTTAAAAGGAATGTGTCAATGTTGGGGTAAAGCAGGGGTGGGGAACCTTTTTCCTGCCAAGGGCCATTTGGAAATTTATAACCTCATTCATGGGCCACACAGAATGATCAACTTAAAAATTAGCCTGCTGGATTTGGCCAAACCTTTAATTAACTCAACCCTAATGCCTTGGCAGGGCCAGACCGAATGATTTCTTGGGCCTTATATGGCCCACGGATTCATTCCCCACCCCTGGGGTAGAGGGACCCTTCCCTTAAGGGCACAGAATGCAGGTAAACATGTAAATTTCATGGGAATCAAGCCTGAACAAATGCTCCATGAATGTAGATGTCCATAGCGAATCTTTTTTAATGAGTATTATTAATGTCAATAGAATCTAGTTTGAAAGTGATTCTTTTCCTTTCTTTTACTCATTAAAAAAAATAATTCCCATTAGGAGAAACTTACATCTATCTCCGCGAGTTCTTGCTACGCGTGGTGCCAGGGCAGCAGGCTGGCAGGCACCTGCCCCACCCCTCTGCCTCTCTAAGCTGCCCAAGGTGTGTCACTGTCAACTACGAAGAAGTGCCCAGGTCTCCTCTCAGCAGGATTTGAAATGTGCACTTTGCCACTTTTGTGGTCCCATGCCTACGAATGTTATCCAACGGCCCAGAGGCATGGAATTGAGGGTATCCTTGTTAGAGTGGCTTAAAAATGGCCAGCCTTGGAGCACCAGCCCACTCCTGGCCCACATGCGAGTCAAGAGCCTCTCTTCAGAAGATAACGCTGTTCTCAACTGCACTTTTTATCTGGCCGCTGTGCCATCTCATCTTTTCCTCTGATTTTTTTTTTTTTTTTTTTTTGAGAAGAGCAATGGGAAGAGGATGATCTTCAAATACTTGTGCTTTCAAGGCAGGAAAACTTGAGGAAGAGGAGAGGGATGATGATGCTTACCCTCTGTGAGGGAGCTTGGTGGGTCTGGTCGTGAAATCATGGGGAACGCAGAGTTTCATTTGGCAGTGGTTTCTGATCCAGAGAGAATCCATTCTGTATATCTAGTATTTCTTATATATCCTTCATCTCAGTAACAGTTGTATTTATCTGACTAAGTCATCTTCTTACTACGAAAATGTAGCTATGCAGAAACATGCTTTCTTGGGTATCCTCCCGGACACCTCATTGAGTACCAGCATCTGGCAGAAGGTGATCCATGGCCCTTTCCTCGTCCTGAACACCCTGTAGCATCCATGCATTGATGATGGACCACTGATCTGTGCTCCCCTCCCTGACCTCTCTCTCTTGAAACCTACTACTCTGTATTTCTAATTATCTCCTGATCATCTCCATTTGGCCTTAAATTTCTTACCTTGCCTTCAAACCCATTGCCTTTGCTCTTTATTCTAGCAACTAGCATCTTTATCCGCCCAGCCTGAAAACCTAAGTGTCATCCCAGACTTGCTCCTGTCCTCTAGGCCCTCCTTCATCCTGTCAACAATGAGGTCATGATTACCTTCTGTATCCATGTCAATCATGTCTTCATCTCCACTCACACTGTCAATCCCTAGCATAAAATCTCCAGTGAGTCCCCAAACCACACAAGATGAAACCCAGCTCCTCCACACGCTTCTAAAGTTGCTTCCCCAGGTTCGCTTTTTGCTGTTTCCTTCATTCCACTCCTCTCCCCCATCTTTTCCAAACTGCATACATGCAGATCTCTGAAATATGGTCCTGACACCTAGGCCATTGCTCATGTACTTCCTTCTGCATGGAACGCTCTTCAGTTCTGCCTAATTCCACACTCCATTGTGTAACGCTTGCCGGATTTCCAGCTTTGTGCTAGGAAATTGAGATACAAGTAAGACACGACCCATATTATTAAGGCCTACACAATTTTCACAGGAAACAGAAATGAATCAGTTCCATATGAAGTGATAGGCCCAGATAAAAGTAGGTGCAGGCTGCTAAGGGAGCACATGGCGTTACACCCACCTGGCCATGAACCACCTCCTGACCCAGCTCTAACAAAGGCTGGCTGCCTCCTCTGTGTTGTCAGGGTGCCCTTTCCCACACTTACCTTGGAAAGTCTATCATTTTGTGCTGTAGTTGTGTAAAAGTCTGCCTTCCTATTCTGGAAGCAAGAATAATGTGCCTTAGTTATCTTTATAGCCACTGTGTCAAGCACACGTAATAATTATTGAAGAACTGAATGAGTAGTACCTGAACAATAATAGCAGCTTTGGGAACCTTGGCAATCAATAAACTAACACATCAAAGCCAGTTTACCTTCACATTTTATTTATACAGTGATCAGTGTGGATGAGCGTTACATCAAATTGTTTGATATCTATAATAATAAAAGCGTAACATGCTAATTAGACCGGACGTCCTTCCAGACGAAGCCAGGGCTACCTGGGTCCCGGGTGCCGGCAGCTGGGGGAAGGAAGGCCTACTCTTGCACGAATTTCTAGTTTGCATATAAAAGATTATATACTGAGGTCTCAAAGTTGTTAATGATGAGAAAAATGTCCAAATCATCTTGATCTTTGAATCATGGATTTATGGGATACGGACATACCTTATTTAGAGTCCAAGTTAAAAATTGCAGGCAAGCTTTGAAAATGTATTCTCTCCCCTGGATTTTTATGAAGTACCTAATATAGTTGCACAAAACAGGTCCTAGCTAAATGTCTGTTGAAATAGTGTCTTTCCATCAGTTTGTAGCACAGCATATTATAAATTTTGACGATACTAGCAGGTTTTATTTTTACAAAATGTTCATGAAATCTCGACTACCAATATTGTGAGTATATCTTTATTACTAAAGATACACAAAGATTAAAAACGGGGTGGAGCTTATCATAGTGACTATAAAATATTGAAATTATTTTCAAACTATAATTAGCGTTATAAATTCAAAGACATATAGAATTTAAGATTTGCCTTTCTGAATACTGATAAATTGTGAATACTGATAGAAATCTATCTTCCAAATTCATTTTATTCTCTAAAAATGCTACCCCTCAATCTAATTTGTTTTTTCATTTGTTTGTGGGGGTTTTTTGATGCATTGTTGTTTAGTATTTAGGCTCTCTCATTAATCATAAGACCCTCTGTAAATCATTTACATGTTCAGAGCCTTGGTTCTTTTTATTTTTATTCTGGGGAATAATCCCTGCCTACCTCACAGAAGGTGCATGGGAAAGTCCCTGGTAACCTGGTAAATAACATACAAACGTGATGAGTTCTTATTTCAGGCAGAGACAGAACAACGTGAACAAAAGTAGAGTGTGACATGGCATCTTAAATTTAGGAAATTCCAACGAGTTGGGAACTGCGAAAGGGGGGTTGAGATCGGGTGTAACGGGTCAGGTGAAAACCATTTAGGTTTTATTCTATAGTCAGTGGGGAGTCACCAAAAATCTTTGAACAGGGAAACAACATAATTAAGTCAGGGGTTGAAAAGCTAATTTAGGGTGAATTGGTAAAGGAAGGATTGGCGACAGGGTAACCATGTATTACATAATCTAGGCAGGGGATATGGGACCTGATTTACAGCCATGGCTATGAAAACAGGAAAGAATAGCAAAACGAAAACTCATTTGATAAATGGAATTAAACATCTGCGCAGTAGGAGGTAAGGAACAGTCTGTCCTGTTGGCCAACTTGAGCTGATATCTTTGCTCAAAAGAGGAAACCAAAAGAAGATGCAAATGTAGAAAAGGATGAAATACATTTAGTCTTAAAGATGCCAAGTTGTGGGGTCTCTATGCGTCATGTCCTGCCTTGTGCCTGGCCCATTCATTGTAGGTGTTCAATAAACATTTGGTGAATGCATCAGCGAGGAATGAACAATTACAGACTGGGAGATATTTAAGGGGAATTATTCAGAAAGGATTGGAAAAATATTGGTCTATATGATACAGGAGAAGAGGCTAGAAATAGAAATTCTGAAGTCAGCAAGTAAGCAAACAGTGTCTTTGAGATCTGTAAAAAGAATAAATGAAAGAGAACTAACTCAACTCTAAGAGAATAAGATTATGTATATGGCACAGAGTAGGGCTCAATAAATAAATATTTGTTGAATACAGGAATGAAGGAATACCATTTTCAGGAGTAGACAAAGAACAGCTGGGCATCTTGTAATAGCCCTTTGTTTTGTCTGAAGTGTTTTATCTGAATCACAGACTTAGTCTGCAATTCATCATCTGGCTCCCAGGAGAAAAGTGAGTTATGTGGCCTAAGTGTAAGGCGACCACGAGGATTTCTTCCCCTTGTCACTTTCACTTCCGTGTGTTTCTTTGTCCAGTTCCGTTTACTTACTTAAAACTATCATAAAATTGCAGTTATATCAAATTATTCTTTCTTTAAGACTGCATGTACCATGCCTGGACGGCATTGCTTAGTGCTTGAGCATTGACCTATGAAGTAGGAGGTCACAGTTTGCTTCCTGATCAGGACACATGCCCAGGTTGAGGGCTTGATCCCCAGTAGAAGGCGTGCAGGAGGCAGCCGATCAATGATTATCTCTCATCATTAATGTTTCCATCTATCTTTCCCTCTCTCTTCCTCTCTGAAATCAATAAATATGTATATTTTTTAAAAGACTGCCTATACCAGTGATGGCGAACCTTTGACACATGTGTCAGAGGTGACACGCGAACTCATTTTTTTGGTTGATTTTTCTTTGTTAAATGGCACTTAAATATATAAAATAAATATCACAAATATAAGTCTTCGTTTTACTATGGTTGCAAATATCAAAAAATTTCTATATGTGACACGGCACCAGAGTTAAGTTAGGGTTTTTCAAAATGCTGACACGCCGAGCTCAAAAGGTTCGCCATCACTGGCCTATACTATAAGGACTGGAGCTGATCACACTCTCATGTACTCAAAGTGAGCCAAATAGAATAAAAATACTCAGTCCATTCACTTCACTGACTGTGACCCTCACATACATGTTGCATGAGAGGTTGCACCACTAAGCAGGTCAATTTGGAGAGAGGATATTTCAATCCCAATTTGATTGGCTTTGCTCTTACAGGCCCACCCTAGATGGGCAGATGAGGACATCAGGAAAAATAAGAAAATGTAAATATTATGAAATTACATCTAAAGCTTTCAGGAAACCTAATGTAAAAGGTTTATATCTTACAAAGGTAATATTTGAAAACAAATTTAAAATATAACCTAGGTATAAAACATAATGTGATAAAAATAGCCAATTTTTAAATATTAATTATGCAGAGTAAAGGGGTGAGATTGATTGTTAAAATCCAAGGATACTAAAAACTTCACAATTCATAAAATTTTAACCTCATCACTCCATTCTCTCGCCACACACATACACACAAAGAATTTTTTTCATAGCTGATACTTGATCAATTTATTTCCACTCACCCTTTCACTATACCCACTCTCTGAAGAATTAAATAACCGAAGGACAGGCTGAAGAAAGGTAACAAAAGAAATAAAAATCCCAGAATATCTGCAAACCAGACCATTGGTCATTGCATAATCATAGGTTGTCTATACTTTTAAAATAAAACCATCATTTATCACTATAGTCCAATAAATCTTGTTTCTCAGTTAATAAAAATTTTCCATTAAAATTTCTTCTAAATGTCAGTTGAATGTAATTCAAAAATTGAGAACATAAAATCAGTGTCTTGTTTTCAGAAGTACTATTAAGGTTTTTTAGTAATTTCACTGACTTTAGATTTTCTAACTAAAGATCCACCTATAGACCTTTTTTCATCTTATCTGGAATCAAGGACATGAACTTTGGGCAGCTCTTGTCAACTCAAAGGCCCTGACTGGTTTCAATACTACCTCCCCCCCACAGGATAATCATACTGATTTGCTACCGTCATCTTTGACCAGTAAGAATTCAGAAAGTTAAACTGCTACTTCAAATGAAGAATTATAATTCATATAGGATCTAGGTTAATATGACAAGAAAAAGTAAAAGACATGCATATAAGCATAACCAATGGACATAAGACACTGGGGGGCGGGGGTAGGAGAGGCCGGGGGAATGTCAAGGGGGGAGAAAAAAGGAGACATATGTAATACTCTTTGTAATACTTTAAGCAATAAAACAAAATTTAAAAAAAATTGTTGAAATGACTTAATAAAAAAAAGGATCATGCATAGTTTAAATGCATTTGTTATTTGTAAAAATCTGGGAGGTAAGGAAGAGGACTCTATTCTTTCAATTTCTTCAGTAAAACGTTTGCTTCTGCAATGAAAGTAGTTTACTGTTTTAAAAGTGAATTCAGTAAAGAGTATAAGATGTGTTGAAGCTTCTAAATAAAATAGCGCCCAGAGTTAAGTGCCTTTGCATTTGTAAAAACCTAAGAGAGAACTTTAAGGAAAGGAAGAGAACTTTATTTTTTTCGACTTTTCTAAAATGTTTGCTTCTTAATGCAATTTTTCAATTTAAAAATGTTTGGAATAATTGTTGTGTGGAATTATTCCCTAAAAAGCAAAGAAAACCAAATCATTTTCTCAACCAGGCATACATGATATATGGAAATCTAGTTCACACTGATGCATGGGTCAAAGTTGCGTATAGACAAAAAGAAGCAGCAGATTCTAGTTTATGACATCTCTGCTACAGGACTTACCTGTGGATCTTCAAGTTTTTGGAAAATCAGGCCTATTGTAACACTCTGTCTTTAACAATATTAGCATACGGTATCGCTGATCAGTATTTGTCCATCTGAGTTTCTAAAAGAGGAAATAAACTATTTATGTTGCCTTCAGCACTGAAGTATGAAATTCAAAAGAGGTTACCATGAATAACTAAGAATCAGAGGTAGATTTTGGTCCAGCTCAAATAATTGGAATTACTTAGGAATGGGGTAAAGAAAACAATATTGATATTATTCTCCAACTCAGCATTATCTGCATTTAAAAAAAAAATGAACATCAGAGGTTTAAAGAGACCCCAGCCCCAATGCGTGTCTTACTGTTGCAGTTTTCCTCTTTGCTTTGGTTGGCCTTCCTTAGGCGGGAGCCCCATCTCTAAGCCTAGTTCTTGGTGCTTTCTTCTGGGGGGCCAGCGAAGGACAGTGTACACCATCTAGTGGCTCAGCTCAGAACTGCAGCTGCCCCCGCAAGGCGCCTGGGAGCAGGATGCAGCCTGGGCCTCTGCAGCCCCAGCCATTAACAGACTCTGTTCTCCCTTCAGCACTTCTTGCGCCTGAGCAGCGCTGAAGTGGTTGCCAGGAATTCCAGAGGGAAGCCCTCACAGCACATAGGAAGATGCCATCTAGGAAGTTAGTTTAAATAGCCCACAGTTAGAACCCCACTGTATCCTGACTACACGTCTATAATTACTCAGCTTTAATGAGAACGGGGTACTTGCCTGCTCAGTACCAGAAGTAATGTGACTACTGAACACTTGGTTATATCATGAAGCGAGCAACTCTGATGGAAGAGGAAGTAGGTTCCACTTGTGATCATATCGTAGTGCATCACTCCTCTACATCGTCATGGACCACAGCTGTGGCTGCCAGGCTGAGAACTCTAGGAGAGCCAGGGGGCTGTCGCTGAGGGTCCCTGAATCCCCTGTCGCCAGGCACGTCCTCTATAAACTGAATATAGGATGTCTTCTGTATACATCGGATTCATAACCACAATTCAGATGTCATCAGTGAAAGAAAATTACTGAATTATCGGTAGTTTATTTGTTGTATAATGTTCAACTAATAAATATTAGTATATCACTGTCATCTTGGAATCTGGAAAAATGTATTTATATTATAGATTTATATGTAAATTACATAAAGGATAGATTTTTAAGAAATGTAAGGGTCCTGATTTCAGCAGTTCTCTCTCTTCTAGAAATGTGCTGTAAGATGGTAATCCTTCATATGTTTAAAGATATTTATCTTGGTATTGTTTACCACAGCAATTAATTGGAACCAAACTTGTGTTTGACAGTTAGGGACTGTTGGACAAGTTTTAGTTTATCCATAGTAAAAAAAAAAAAAAATAGCATACCACTATTTAAAAAATTAATGAAGATCTATATGTATTGAAATAAAAGTAGGTTATCACATATTTCCAGGTAAAATGAGCAGGTTAGAAAAGCAGATAGATTATAATTCGTTTTTATGGATGTGTGTGGAGACACAGAAGAAGTCTAAAAGCATATCTTTTATCCTGAGAGGAATAAATAATGTGTTTTATCAAGCATGCTGTAAGAGAAAGGTGTTTTGTCCCGAGCAAGCCAAGGACAGGTAGAGTTGGCACTGACTTACGTGGAAAGGCATTTGGAGGGGAAAGCCGGGGCCTTGTCCAGGGGTGCGTGGAGCTGGAGACCCCACCTGATACCCACGTGGACCTGACAAGCCCTGTGGCTGGAGGATCACCAAGGGGTGAGTGTGGGTAGAGGAGAAAAGGCGCAAGCACTTGGGACATGCTGGGTTTGCAGACAGAGGAGATGGCAAGCAACCAGCACGTTTGCAGACCAGGGGACAGCCAGCAGGTCGGAGGAGGACCCAGAGAGCATAGTCCCTGGAAGGACACGGGTGAAGGAGAGAGTCATGGACTATGTGAGTGATAGACCCTGCGAGTGCACACTGAGAAGGGACATCCTGTTTGGCAACATGGATGTCAACAACAGCTGGGTCAGTGGAAGGATGAAGCGAAAATACACTTAGAAAAAGTTATAGTGAAAACGGAAGGGGAAACTTGGAAATTTTGAGTAGAGACAACTTTTTCAAGGATTATTTATGTGAAAAGAAACAAAGAAATGGGATAGGTAGGCAGGAGAGAATATTGATCCGAGATTTTTTTTGTTTAAGGTGGCAATGTAACAGCTTGTTTCTCTGCTGATGGGAGACATCTGATAGGGAGGGGGAAATTAATGATGCAAGATGTGATGACATTGCTGGAAAAAATATCCTTGAGTAGTTGAGAGGAAAGGGGACCCAGTACACAAATGGAGGTCTTGACTTTAGAAATAAGCATGGAGAGTCATCCATCCTTGATAACAAAAGGAAACGAAAAGAAAGGCCGAGTATGGCTAGGTATGCCCATGAAGGTCATTTGGTACGTACATTCGGGGAGCCTGTAGGAGTTCTTTTCTAGTGTCTCTATTTCCTTCGTGAAATAGAAAAGAAGCTTATAAGCTAAAAGTACATCAGAAAAGCAGATGTTAGAGAGTTGAGAAGATGTAAAATGGTCATTTAGGACAGGACAGGAAGCTTTCTGTAAAGGTCAAGATAGCACATATTCTCTCCTTTGCAGGCCATTGTGTCTCTGTCACAGCTATTCAACGCTGCCCTTGTAACAAGAAAGCAGCCACATAGCCCAGCCAGCGTGACTCAGGGGTTGAGCATCGACTAATGAACCAGGAAGTCACACGATTTGATTCCCAGTCAGGGCACATGCCCGGGTTGTGGGCTCGATCCCCAGTGGGGGGTGTGCAGGAGGCAGCCAATCTATGATTCTCTCTCATCATTGATGTTTCTATCTCTCTCCCCCTCTCCCTCTCCCTTCCTCTCTGAAATCCATAAAAATATATTTTTAAGAAAAGAAAGCAGCCACGTAGCTGATGCATAAGCCGATGGATGCGACTGTGTGTATGTGACTATGTTTCAATGGAACTTTATTTACGAAAACAGATGGTGGGCCAGATCTAGTCCATGGGCCATAGTTTGTTAACCCTTGATCTAGAGAAATAGGATAATGAGGGGTGTAGGGAAACACAGTAGAAACTTCAGGCAACAATAACATGAATTTTATTCACACGGTATAGCCACAGTCAGTTGCATTGGTGCTGACACTGGGGCTGGATACAACCAAGATTTGGTTTTGCTGTGCAAGTAGGAGGAATAGAGAAAAGAGCAAGAGAGATGAAGGTGTATGCCAGGAAACTGTTGCAGAGACGGGCATTAAAATCTAAGCTGAGTCACGAGGGGAATAAGAACGTGAGGGGTACGGGTGTAAGGGAGAGTGAAAGGAAGTATTAATGGATTCAGACCTTGTTACAATCCTTTGATGCTCAGATACTTTTTTGGAGGAGAGAGGACAATTCATTAGCTAAATTATTGAAGAGTAAGAGCCAAGTAGTGCTTGCAATGATGTCACTTTGTTGAGTGACAATGAATAGAGCAGCCGTCCTTGTGTGGGCTAGATGTAATGTGACTCCCCGTTTTGTCAACATGGAGGGAAGGAGACTCCAAATTCAAGTGGAAATGGTGTTTGAATGATTGTCTTATTTACAACAACATCTAGTTTTTGACTTAGGAGGATGAAACTTACTCCTTCCCTTCTTCCCCTCTATTATATTTTAAAATTTTTTCTTGCCTACTCCCTCTCCATAAATAATACATATACACATTGTCATTTTTAGTTAATGGTCTTTCTGTTTTCCTTTTGATGTCTCCCTCTCCCTCTTCCCCCCCCCTCCCATTTTTTTTGCCTCTTAAGCTTTATATGTGACTATGCTTTACTCTTCTGGGGTTGACACTCGATGGTGTTTATACTTTTCACATTTTCCCCATATGGATCTTTCCTCTTTTGTTGGATTGTTGAGCTTTAAGATGATGGCTTTTAATTTTAGCCTAAACATGCCCATGTGATGAAAGAATGTTAGCAAGATCAAAGGACAAGATCTATGCCCTGTGCAGACCATTCATGCTCGACTCCGCTCCCTAAATCTTCAGGGTCTCTCTACTGAGAGCGATAGACTCTTTCGTATCCAGGGGCCTCCATGACCTCGTCTCTTGCTGTTTTTCCAACTTTACATCCCATTGCTCCTTAAGCCTTACTTTACTTCCAGCCCCACAAAGCTGCCAGCAGTTCCCCACCACCGAGCCTTTGTGCACACAGATGCATTGACGAGAGCTCCCCGAGCCTCTCTCCAGCGCTCCATTTCCCACCCTTCCTTCAAGGACCAACACAAATCTACCTGGAGCTATTGTTTTCTGAGACAACTAAAAAAAATTACTCTTCATTTGCCTCATCTTTCTCTGCCCTTTGGACTTCTGTCACATCATAACCTTCCATCTGCTTTGCATTTTATTTTTGTGTGCATGTAAATTTTCCCTCTTGCTCTGGCTGGTGTGGCTCAGTTGGTTGAGCATTGCCCCATGCACCGAAAGGTTGCCAGTTCGGTTCCAGGTGAGGGCACATACCTGGGTTATGGCTAAATCCCTGGAAGGGGGCGGGAATGTAGGAGGCAGTGGATCAATGTTTCTCTCACATACCAATGTTTCTCTCTCTCTCCCTCTCCTTTCCTCTCTCTAAAAAATCAATAAAAATATATTTTTAGTTTCCTCTATTGGATGTGAGGCACATAGTTAGGCACTATGCTTGTAGTGACCTCTGTTTCATACACAGCACATAGTAGATGTCTAATATATATGAGGTAAAAATGAAATGAAATAACATCCTTCTCATGCAATGTGTATTGTTAGAATGTAAGTGTATACCACTTAAGCTTCACCAATATAACTCTTTAAAAATTTGGGGCCTGTGTCACTTCATTCTATCCACATATCCAGTTGTGATCATTTTTTGAGAACCATAAATTCCTACCCCACTAAGCAAAAACTGTGTTTTAAGTTAGTTCTGTATCAAATACATGCCTTAACAATGTCATGCTTTTATTAATTACTTGGTAGTTCAAGTGCAGGAAATTGACTTGTTTGGAGATGTTTTGTCCTTTGTAAAATTAAACAATGTAAGAATATTTGGTGGAGGAACTAAAGGGGACAGTAAAAGAATTAACTTTTATAGTTTGTCTGTAATAAGCCTGGTGTTTTATGTAAGTTATCCAATTTAATTAAATTCTCACAATAACCCTGTGAGGTGGATATTACAATCCACATCTTACTGATGAAGGAAATCGAGACTTCTAAACTCACACAGTTAACTGATATAAAACGTAGACCTGTATGACACTATGCTATCTTCCATTTCAAATGGCAAATTGCATGTAAGTCTCCAATATTGAACCAAGTAGCTAAAACCACATGCTTTTTATATTATTGTTTCATTTTAACCAGACTACTTTATTTTCTCCATCTGAAATTTCAGAGTATTGGTTACAAGTTACAGAAATCCAACTCAATATTACAAACTATTTTGCCATTAATTTAGCAAATATTTATCAGGTGCCTACTGTGTGCAAGACATTTTTCTGGGCACTCGGAGATCATTGGGGAGAAAGACAATCAATCATACAGCTACACAGCTGGTGTATTAGTACATTGCCTACGTATGTAGCTAATATATTAATAGAGAAATAGTTTATAAACAATAACAACCTGTATAATGATAGGCATCATTAAGTGCTACTAAGAACACCAAAGTGGGGTACAGGAGTGATGACTGACAGGGGAGACCTTTTTAAGAGGGATTGTCAGACAAAGTCTCTCTAGCAGACGCCTGAATAAAGTGATGGAATGAGTCATGAGGACGCACCAAGGAAGGACTAATGCAGATGGGAATGTGTCTGTCGAGCTGGGGAGATGGCAAGGAAGCCAGTATGGCTGGAGCACCATTGGTGAAGGGACAGTGATGGCAAAGGGGGTGGAAAAGGTGGCCAGCAGCCAGGCCACATGGTCCTGGTAGGCCATTCTGCAAACTTCAGAGTTTATCCGGAGGGTGACGAGAAGTAAGGAAAGGACAGAGAAGTGGATGTTGTCATCTGACTTGGGTTTTAGAAGGATCATTCTGAGTGCTCTGTGAAGATTAAGCCAAGGGGGAAAAAAGTGAATGCAAAGAAGCTGACTGTTCAAAGGCTCTTGTAAAAGTCTGGGACAGAAATGGGATTTATGGGGCCACATAACCAGGAGGGCAGGACATGGCTCAGAAACAAAATGTCAAAATCCCGTCAAGATTCATTCTCTGTAGGTCTCATTGCTCCTCGCTGTGAGCTCCATCTGTGCCCAGGCCTGCCTCTCGTGGCCCCCAGCGGCTCCGGGCCTGGGCTCAGAAGGGAAGGTCCCTTCTCAGCTCCAGCAGAAAATCCCTGTGAAGGGCCTGGCTGGGTCATGGCACCACCTGTAGGCCAGTCACTATCGCATCCAGCGCTGGAGGATGGGCCCAGCGTTGTGGCCCAGGAATGGGGTGCTCTAATGACAGCAGAAGGAAAGTCTGCACCTCCTGTTTGTTGTTGTTTTAAGCAGGCAACGCCCCCTGGAAGGCTGGGGAAGGCTGCGATGGCTGGGGAGAGATTGAAGAGGGCGCCTCACTACCTGTACGAGCCAAGCCCCAGTGACTTCCTCCTTCCCCAGATCTTTGACACAAAGTTCCTACACCACTGTGTTCCGCCTTCCGAATGGTCTCACAAGTGTCTGTATTAGTTTCACTTGGCGCATTTTCTAAGCACATAAGAAGGGCCATAGCGCCAAGTGCTAAATCGGCAAAGGAAACGGGTGTGGGGGCAAAGCCCGCAGGAAAGCAGGTGAGGCCAGGTGTCTTCTCCAGTGGAGCCCCATGGACGCACCTGTTCCCTCCAGCAGGACCTGTGGCAGTGCCTGTGAATATTGTCACCAGGATGGCTCATCAGAGACTCAGTGCCCAAGGTCTCTACCGAGGCTGGTCAGATAGACATCCTCTGCCCAACACATGCCCAAACCCCACACTCCCATAAGGAAGCAGGGTGGCAGCATAAAGCACATTGTCTGTCCCCTCTGGCACAGACGGCCACTCTTGGATAAGGCAGTGGGCACACTCCTGAAACCTAAGCTCCCAGCCTCCAGCTGGGGGCCAGCCTGCAGCAGGCCTCTCTAAGGACGCACTCCCGGGCCTGTGTTAACCCTTCCCTGTGCTGGGGTCCAACCCCAGCAGGTCCAGGGGTTCTCAAAGGCGTAGATGGAGTCGGCGAAGAAGGAAGGACACGGAGACAGTGTTCAGTTGATCAGCAGCCTAGCCAGGATCTCTAGCCCGGATCTCCAGCCAAGTTCTGGTCTGGAACTCCAGAGAGGTTCTGCTCAGGTTCTCCAGTCAGGTTCAGTCACCAGGTTCTAGTCAGGCTCTCCTGCCAATCTCCGCAGTCAGGTTCAGTCCAGGATCCCCTGCCATGTTCTCTCGCCAGGCTCTGTCTCTAGGTTCTGAGGCCAGTTTCTGTCCAGGATCCTCCGGCATGCTCTCGCCAGCGAAGTTCTTCTGTCTCTAGAGAACGTTCTGTGTAGGTTCTGTGCCTAGGCTCTGTCTCTCTTGGTCCTGTCTTCCAAGCCCTGTGTTCTCAGTTCTGTGTTCTGAGTTCTGTCTCTTGCTGTCTTGTTACATCTGTATTTATACCAGTTCATTTTAATCCTGTCAATCTCTATTACAAAGGTTAGGGCGTTTCTTATCTCCATTCCAGGGAGTAAAGATTATGTAGCTTAAGCATGATTGTTCGTAGTTAAAGTGAGTAATTACCCGCCTGGCACTTAGTTGAGGGGTTTTATTCCCTCCCTAACTTCAGGGGGAAATCCCTACTTGGGGATTCAACCTTTCTGGGAGAGGTGACCTTGGTTAAAACACAGCGCCAAGAAGGTGAGCAAACATATTAAGAACCGTATGCCATATATGCCAGGTCCCTTGAAACAGCAAGGATGGACCGGCTCCCGGCATCCCTGCACACCCACGTGGGCCTGAGCAGGAGCGGGGCTGGCCGCCCTGGAGGAAACCAGCCAGCATGAGCCGTCCGGCCCCACCAGCCAAGAGCTGGAGGAGGGAGAAAAGGGAGACGAGCTCTGGTTGGCTTGGCGTTGCCTTTCAGGAGGCAAGTGCCCTAACGCCGACTGGGGGTTCCAATGGCTGTCTTTATGGCTCCATGGTGAGCCTCTCGGTGAAGGCGTACCGCTGCGTCGTGGGGTGCCCGCCACGCAGCTCCTGTCGGGCTCAGCTTGACCGGGCGCTTAGTCTTCTTGGTGGAGGACCTTTCATGACATTCTAGTCAAGCAAGCTTCCCGAGCACCGGCTCAGCCCCCAGGACGGTGCTGGGTGTCCCCCAAACCCCCCACACTGGCGCGTCTGCCCCAGCCCCCCACACTGCACCTCAGACAGTGCCTGCAGCCTCTTGCTCAGACCTCACGGTGCTGCCAAGCCCAGGAGGTGAGGGATGTCCACTGCCTCTGCTTTGTCTCTGGGGCGCAGGGTGGAAGGAGGGTTTCCTTCTCCTTTTTGGATAAAAAAAGTACCCAGGGTTCCCCCAGTCTCCCACAAACACTCTCTTTTAAAAGGACCCTACTCACTAATAGTGTTCCATATCATTGTTTATACAGGCTAGATGTGCACACGTGTGTGTGTGTGGGTGTGTGTGTGCACACGTGCACATATACAAGTATCCAACCAATCAGAAGCAGTCTAAGAGCCGCTTTCAGCAAGTCCTGCCTACATGGCCTGGCAGGTACCTTCCGTCTCAGGGTCTCAGCCTAAAGTCTAAGACAGGAGACGTGCCAAATGCTCCTGTGCGGTCATAAATATATTCATAATAAATATCACCTAACATTCAACCACTGTCTGGTTTTGCCAGTAAATGATGGTGCCAAGAAAGGAGAAAAGGGAACATCCGTATTCATCACATTGCCCTCCATGTTTCTCTCTTCCGATCTGCACATCCCCATTCTCCACGTTTTCCCAGCAACACAGCTCTCAGAACTTCAAGAGGCGGTTCTAGGCGCCCCTTCCAGCGAAGGCCACCGCCCTGGGCTCCTCTCCTGAGATCATGGGCTGCACTTTCATTTCCCGGGTGTGTTGGAGCTATTGACTCTGATACTCTTGATTGCCCAGCCCGACTAGTGCTTCCTGGATGAAGCACACCATAGGTACATGTGGACATACACATGCACACGCCATGACATGGCTGTGGGAGGAACATGTGACCAATCTTTCTGAATCTTTGCCGTGAAATATCCTTTCCAGTTAAGTAAGGGCAGTAGCAAGACAGCAGCAAAGCAACTGCTTCTAGAACCAGGAGGTGCGTGTAGATGCTGAGAGAGATTGAATTTACGTGGCGGCCGTGGCTTCTGGATTGTCGGAGGGGAGCGAGCGCCAAAGGGAATCTGAGTTGAGGAGTGGGCCAGCGGCTGGAAAGGACGCGTAGAAAACAGCCCCTCCCTTTTACCTGCTCCCACGTTCCCCAGACACATTTTCTCTGGCTTCCACAAAATAGCTACTATCGCAATAATCTGATGATAAGGTGGAGAACATTTTGGAAAGGACTCTAATTTTAATAATCAATGTTTATAAAATAACCTAATTAGAATAAACAATATCACTAAAGCCTAACCCAAGCTCTGGCACATAGTCATAGTAGGAACTCAGTATTTGTTAAATCCATGTTTCTTTTACTGACCGTGACTTTTGCTGCTGGGATGACCTGGAAAGCATTTTTTTAATCTTATGATTTAGCATAAGCCTCGCTTTCTCTCTGAAGTTTCAGTGACTCCCTGTCTGGTGCTTCTGGTGCCTGTCCTACCTCTCTGGCCACGTGTTCTCTTTCTTTCTGGGCTGTGAGCTTTGGACAAGTAATCTTTCTATGCTCAGAGCTTAGCACAATAACTAATAGTTCCTCAAATGCATATTTCTTAATGGAATGAATGAATGAAGAATGAATGAGTGGCAGAGAGATGATTCTTCAGTGTACCTTGTGCTATCTCATGGGTTAGAAAGTGAATAACTAGAGTTTACATTCCCACATCGAGTGTGTGATCTCTATCAGAATCCACTTCCTAATAGATTCTCATCATACAGACCTCACCCATTTCCTTCCTCCTTCCCTCAATAAGTTGGAACAACTCTGGGGCCGGCCTCTAAGGGAGCGGAAGCAATTTCACAATGGTTTGTGCTGTCCTTTTGCTAGTTCATCCACAGTTTCGGTAGCACTGGCTCCCCTGACCTTGGTCAAGGATTTTCTAGTCACGGGTTTAAATAATATGCGTTGCTTTACTCGTTTAATCCATTTACAGAGTTGACTGTTTTTCCGATGAGCCTTTTTAGGTGCAGAACAATCTCTCCCGCCCCTCAAAGATGCGGCCAGGAAGACGCTGTGTTGGCCCTTAGGAAAGGAGGCATGGGAGCGTTCATTAGCATGTTTCATCCGTGTGTCTGCAAACACAGCACTTTATAAAACAGGGAAATTTTTTGGAATAGATTGTAGCTTTCATTCCCAAAGATGGTTTTACTTTCCAAAAGTGAAAATAAAACTGTTCTTAATGTCTAAACTAACATTCCAGGAAGTATCCAAAATAAAATAGTGACAATCGCAATTTAGGGATAGATCAGTGAAAATATCCTAATTAAAATAAAAATAAGTCAGTTTTGCTTTCATGGCGAATAGAAGGGCTATTTTAAGTCTCCTTAGCCTCACTGGTTGTTAGCTCCCCACCCCATGTAAAGGGCTCAGACTCTAACTGTAAATCAACAAGGACCTATTACCAAGCCTGGCACAATCAGGCCTCCGATAGTTCACAGTCTTTGGAGAACTTACAAATCCTCCTTTGTTTAAAGCTAACATATGCACTGCATATAGGGCGACATCTATCCTAGAAGCCAAAGAATCCTGATCTAAGGCATACCTTCCTCCCTCTCTCCCTTTTCTTCCTTCAATTCCTCCCTCCTGCATATTTCCGGTACCCATCACATGTCCTATAAATTCCAGAGAAGGGTGTCCCATTGCCTCCCTTAGCTGGCTGGCATTCACTCATTTGTGCTCCTAACATTTATTGTTTCCCTAATATTCCTAATGACTGTGTTGGGTATAAAAGCTATAGCAGTACATGGGTCTGACCCAGCCTTAGGTCCTGGGCACAATGCTGGGCCGAAAGCTGTAGAGATGACACGGTCTGGCCTCAAGGAGCTCACAGATCCTGTAGGGATGACGCCCAAAGACACTGGTTGTTTGTTAGTTGTGTCATGACTTGGCCAGTGAACAGTAATGGCCTGCCTTCGTGCAATGCTGGACAGAGAGGGGCTGACAGCAGCACTCCGTGTCGGGAGACACTGCCGAAGATACGGTGTTGAGCTAGGACAGAGGAACACGCTCTCTTGGCTTTTGCACAGCCTCCAAAACATAGCATGTGTGCACGTTTTTCTCAGATTTATGCATCTTGAACTCACTTCAAAGACTTTGTCTCCAGTGGGACTATGGGAACCCGGCCTGTTGTGTGCAGGGCCAGTTGGGGACGAGGGAGGACGTGTTGACAACCTTTGGGTTAATTCAGAGCCTCCACCAGCTCAGCACTGGAATCAGACCATGTGAATTTCCTACGGGATTTAATTTTCCAGATGAACTGTCCATGCTGATCAAGTCATCCCCAATGCACAACACATTTCCATTTATTAGTAGTTTGCAGAGATAGTACGATCCAAACACAGCAGGAAAAAAGGAACGGAGCCTTTTCTGTGGCTGATCAATAATCTCCATCGGGCACTGCCTGCTGCCAGATGTTTGATCGTTTGTCTGTTTCCGTCTGAGAGGCATTGGCCCCATCGCTAGACCTTTGCAGGAGGCTGGGTGGCGGGATTAAACTAACGAGGGAATTTTAAACAGTTTTGTTTCTCAATTACACTTACTGTAAAAATGAAAAAAAAAATAGTAAAGCAAACAAACAAAACCTCTACAACCCCATGGCAAGGAATGCTCACTGAATATTATTAAAGTGAGGCATCTTTCTTTCAGGTGTATATATTTTTTTTCAACAGCATGTAATTGCTCTTTAAATTTGCTTCAATGAGTAAATATTTTCACAAATAGGTATTCTAGCAATGCCATGCTTTCAAAAGATCATTTACTGGTATTTTGCCAGTTAAGATAACTCCATAGAAAAGCATTTTAAAGACAGAAATAATGTAAGTACAGGTAGCATAAATTATGATATCAAGAAGTCAAATTCCAGCAGGAAAAAATCTATAAAACACAGGTGGGTTTTAAACATATGAAAGGATGCTGAACCTGTATCACAATTAAATAAATGCAGATTTGAATGTTAACTATTCAAATCTGCATTTATTTAATATGATAATAATTGTTATCCCAATTGTTCACCTACCATATGGGCAAAGGGATAAGGGTGAAAGGGGTCCAGTGTGATGCTATCCATGAAGATGTAAAATGTACCCATCCTTTAACCCAGAAGCTTCACGTGGGGGGGGGGGGGTCGATTAATCCTACAGATCAACTCCTGGGTGTGTGTGTTGTGTAACCAGAACAGCTGTCAACACGTGTCCCCTTCTCTCCTTCCCTGGCCCCTTCCTGATCCAGCATCCATCGTCTCTCACCCAGACACCCCTCTCTGGTCCCCCTCTTTTCCCTCTTCTACCCACAACATCTACATCAGCCAGAGTAATCTTTTTAAACATAAACCAGATGATGTCATTCTGCTTCAGACCCCTACAGTGTCTCCATCAAGCTAAGAATAAAATCCACACGCCTCCCCTGGCTTATAAACACCCACCTCGCCAGCCTCTGCCCTCCTCCGGACTTCCCCTCCTGTGTCTTTGGCCCTCGCCTCTGCCCCAGGCATGGAGGCTTCTCCAGGCTTCTCGGGCACACCCAGCTCATTCCCGCTTCCGGATGTCTGCATGGATTCCTTCCCCTTATTTTCTAACGCTGGCTCCTTCTCTCCCCTCAACTTCTACCTTAAGGACCATTCCCCAGTGAGGCCTTCCCTGACCACCCCAGTCAGAGTAACATCCAGGCACTCCCTCTCTAACGCAGTGTCCTGTTTTATTTCTTTGTTGATCATGTCACCACCTGGCTGTGTTCCTATGTATCCCATATCTATTTGTTTGTGTTCTGTCCCCTATAATGTAAGCACTACCAGAATAGGAACACCATCAGTAGTTCCTGTATGTTCTCAGCGACCAGAAAACTGTTGACACATAATGAATGTTTGCAAAGTTTATTGAATGAGTTCATACATGGCCATCAGAAGGCATGGAACACACTGTAGGACACCCATCACATGGAACACTGTGGGGCTGTTACAAGAGTGTGGTGGTGGGTAATCCAACGTTGTGCTGTGGCCAGGACTGCACCATTGCACCTGATTTGCCCTGGGTCTCCCCTCGATGCCACAACCTTTTGCAGCAAGGGTTCAGGAATCTATAGAAGGGACTGTGACATAAATGGATATATAAATTTGGAAGGCATGGGGGAAAGCCAGGCAGAGACTTCACTCTAGTGGCAGAAGCTCGCTGAATCTCCAGACCCATCAGCTTTTTATTTACTGGAATATACATATGCCCTTTAGCAAAGCAAACAGACATATCAAAGGTAAAGTTTAGCAAACAATAAAAAGATTATCGGGTTAGGGGGACGCCTTCAGCTATTCAGCCAGCGGCAGGTAATAATATGCAGATTTTCAGCCCTGCTGAATATCTAAGTCCATCAGCCTTCTGACGGAATTCTCACATCTACATGCCCACCACTTTTTGGTCCTTGCCTCCAGCACCTCGACCTGGTCTTCCTGCTGTTCTTGACACTCCCTGCACTGGTGCCTCAGGGCCTTTGCACTTACTGTTCCTGCTTCTCCATCCTTCATGGCTTGGTTCCCTCAATCTTCTACTCAAAAGCCACCCACTCAGAAAGGCCCTCCCTGACTGCTCTCAAAACCCCTCACCCTGTCCTCTCCCCTCCTCTGACCCTGCTTTACTTTTCTTCGTGGTACTTGTCCTTGGAAACAAAACTGCCTATCTAGTTGTGTACATATTGCCTATGTGCTTCCCCTGACCGGAACATTCCTTGTTGCTGTTCCTCATGACCTCCTCAGCAGGTAGAACATGGCCTGGCGTAGAGTAGCCGCTGAAAACAATAGTTGATTGGTGGGGAGTAAATAAATGAATGGATTCTTGAGTGCAAAAAAGCGAAGTAGTAAACCTTGTGCCCATTGAACACTGCTGCCATTTGTATGAAAGGAAATGACTCCTGTGTATAATCCCTCTGGAAGGAAAACCAAGAACACAGTGCCAGTGATGGCCTCTGGGGCAGGGAGCCGAAGGGCTGCAGCTCAGGGATGGGGGGGAAGACTTATGGGTCCTCCATACCCTTATTTTTTATAAGATTGTATGTTTACCATGAACATTAATTATTTTTTCAAAACAAGGTAGAAGTATGTCACATTCGACAGTTTTGCAAGTTTATGTATTGAAGGCCAAGAGGAAATCAAGGCCCTCATAGAGGTGACATCGAAGTGATAAATATCCAATCATCATTTATTTAGCGGTTTTATGAAGTTGGCATAGGCACGATGACCCGCGGCTTGGATGTTCGTGGACATCCTGTGGTTGTGGAGGATTCCCGTAACTTCCTGAGGGAGAGGAACACCTTCCTCAGATGTGACATAGGGGAGGGAGTGGAAGTGTCGCTCTCCAGCAGAATAAGGCCTTCAAACACACAAGCCCCTGCACGTTGCATGTGCCAAGCAAAGCGCCTCTATGCCCAAGACACGGTGAATCTGCTCACAAGGTAGAAATAGGTGCTCGTTGCTTAAAAATCGGCCAGTAGACTCTACCCGCCCTTACCTGGCTTGTTTGCTCCCTGTTTTCCTTGCTCCTTCAAACAAAGGTATCCTACTTGAAGAAAACCCACCATTTGAATATTGGATTTCTAGAACAAAACAAACAAACAAAAACTTTAAAGGAGTGCCCACTTGCCTTAATTAGGATTCCTTTAAATATGAAAATAATAGACATCTAACATATGATTTAACACAAAAAAAATTATACAGGGATTTCAGGAACATCACTGAAGACACAGGTACTAGTAATGACTTGCTGGTTGGGCGCACACACCTATTGAGAGTCGGTGGAGTGAAATGGATAGGAGCGTGGGTTGGGATCCAGTAGCCCTGTGTCTGGGTCCTCTCTGCCATTCATTAGCTGAGTATGACCTTCAACAAGTGACGTAACCTCTTAAAACCTCAGTATTTCTTAGAGAAATAAAATGAGTGAGTGATGCCTCCCTTGTAGTTAGCTGTATTAAATGAAAGATGTAGATAAATCAAATAGAGGTATATTTTATCCTGTATTATATTTTATCATACATTATAATCTCATATATTATTTCCATCGTTTAATTTCTGCTGGCCTGAATGGGAGCAAATGAGTGGCAAGAACAAAACATGGTATTATATTTTCAGCAATATAATCTAGGTACCTATATATAAATACAAGTGTGTGTGTGTATATGTACATGTAGATATAGCACCAGCATAGTGCCTGGCACATAGTAAATATTTGGTACATGGTGGTTACTATTGTGAAAAGTAGCACAAAATGCTCTTCACAAGGACTAACTTGATGCATAACATTCCAGGCTATTTTATTGCACTGGTAGAAGGAGGAGTAAAAAGCCTGTGTAACTGAGATTTTTATGGCCTTAAAGTGAAGGGGAAACAATTAACCGGCCTATGCGTGAATTGTGGCCGAGATTCAACTTGTAGCAATTGCTGACATCTACTGAGTGTGTGATGACTGGCCACTCGGCAGAGTAAATACTGGGACTCAATAGCCTTCCCACGTTTACTGTATAGTATCACCTGTTCTTACTTCCTTCATTAAAAATATTCCATGCAAACGTTTGATTTCACTTCCCAGGCTAGAATAGAATTTCCCTTGGAGTGATAAACACAAAAATGATACAGATTGCTTCAAATTTAGGGACTAAGTGAGTGTATTCCCACAGATGTCCAAAGGTTTCTTCTTTTTCTATTTTCTGGCCTCCCTCCCCCTGCCCCTTTCCTTCCCGCACTTGTAGTTTGTTTCATAAAAGTTACGCATTCTCACAAAGGGCCTCATAGACGCATGTGAGGAGATGCTAAGTCTGACTGGAAAGTGCCTCTCTCCTGCTCCCTCTGAGTAAAGTGACCTTTTTAAATGGAGGGAAGTGGGTTTAGATGACAGTCATGATAAATGCGGTCATGTTCACTCAATAAAATAAGGCCCAGTGCATTTGAGGATAAATCAGTGGAATGTACAGCCCCACCTGTCTGTCTCCATCATTCATTTCCACTGTCACTTTCACAGTGGCTGATGGATCACAGTTGCTGTAAAATTAGACAGCCTTTAATCTCATTTCATCCTGATTAGCTTCTCTTTACCCTTTCCCTCTGACTCACTGACTGACACGCTAAAAACGCACCCGGGGCTGCCTGTGAGCACGGAGCACCAACTTCTCCTCCAGCACCTGCTCCGGAGGGCGTGGCGAGTGTCCGCCTCTAGAGAAAGCCGGAGAGGGGCAGGCGGGTCTTCGTTCTTCAAAAGGTGATCTGTAAGTGCAGAACCTCCTACCGCCTTGAACAGATGTCTGCCCTTGCTCGCTGCCCTGTTTATTTTACTTCCCTTCAGGGTCCACCAGAAATCAAAGAAACTAGGTCTTTTGCAAAACTCCAACATTGATTTCATATAGATTTTCTCCTAATAAATTCGGAGCCTTTTACATTCAGAAGAATTTCAAAGAGCTTTTGTGCGTATTTACAGCCTCGCGCAATTCATGGTAATAATTCAAAAGAGACAATAATGCAGGAATGAGGATACTGACATATCCTGTCAAGAAAGACAGCATACGAGGTTTAAAACAAGAATAAATACTCTAAGTGTCGATAAAGAGGAATGCCTTCAAGTAGCCTTTCCATTAAAACTGCAAAGACCCCCTCTAATTTGGAAGGTTTCAGGGGTTAGCCTAGTGCAGTGGTCGGCAAACTCATTAGTCAACAGAGCCAAATATCAACAGTACGATGATTGAAATTTCTTTTGAGAGCCGAATTTTTTAAACTTAAACTATAGAGGTAGGTACATTGTTATTAACTTAATTAGGGTACTTCTAAGGCTTAGGAAGAGCCACACTCAAGGGGCCAAAGAGCCGCATGTGGCTCGCAAGCCGCAGTTTGCTGACCACTGGCCGTAGTGCAATCGTTTCATTTGTTTGCATAACCGTAGGGGTAATCACATGAAAAACAGGCTTAAGGACAAACCATCTATTATTTTCTTCACTTAATGTCTGCCTGCCTGAATGGGAACAAGTGAATGGCAAGAACAAAATACAAGTACAGTTGTATTTTCAGAGACAGTGCCGTATTATAAAGCTGGACTTCCAGTTACAAAGAAGAGAATACCATTTGTATTACTTGTAAGATGCGGACGTTGAACGGGCCAAAAATTTTAAGTAGATATTGGAAGAGTGGCTGCCATCACATGTTGGTTGTAGCCGGTGGCCTCTGTTTTCCCGCTCATTTCTCACGGGAGCAGATGGCCATCAAGGCTAGGCGTCTGCGCTGACCAGCTGACATGATGATGAACGGAGTAGCATCAGGCTGTTCATGAGACATGTAACGTATGGGTAGCATAGTTTGTTGTTGGTGTTTTGGAACCATCCTCATAATCCAAACAATGATGAGTTCATTTGAAAAAGAAAAAAGCAAGGATGTTCAAAACCTATCCAATCTTAGTTGTTCAATGAACCCAACACACACTCCGCTCCAAATGGATTCTAAGAGGCGACGCTGCAGAATCTGTCTGGCTGAAAGCATTTCCCAAAGAGATAACTGAGGGTTGAGGAGGGGGGGAAGGACGTTCCCAAGATGACGCCCTGTGTCCATCGACCTAATTAATGGACCTCACAAACCAATGGCACACCCAATTTCTCCTACATTATCCCCGAAATCAGGGCTTTACATAGCAATGCCTTCTCCCTTGTGGCTGTCAGTTCAAAGAACAATGAATAGTCACAGTAAAAATAAAAACATGATAAAATAATCAAAACTCCTTCAATCCTTGAATAAAATGCTTCAAGGATCTGGTTGGCTCTTTCAGAAGCTGCATTATGGGTTTCAAAGCTTTGCCTGTTTCCTATTCTTTTTACTTGCCTATCTTAGCCTGCCTAAGCACATTCTGAAAAAATATATAATAATAATAATAATAATAATAATAATAATAATAATAACAACAACAACAAAATAAGATGAGAGAGGTGTGTCCTCCAAAACACTTCGGGTGTAGGACAGGCACGCGCTCTCTCTTTCCCCCTCTCTCCCCATTGGAGGGAGAGCCGGAGGCAGACCTGGCCTTGAGTCATATTGATTTCCCAGCGCACTGGTTCCTTAAGTGCTCTGCTGATCCGTGTCAGGCAATACGTTCCCTGCCTGAGCGTGCACATCACCTCCATCTCTCCTCACCTAGATTTAAGGTGCCCATGTGATGAGCCGAACAAGGACATCATTTACTCCGGGTGTCTCCGGGCCCCGCCACCACATGTGTTATAACTGATGCAGCGGACGGTCACATTTACAATGGAGATGACACGGCGGAGGTCAACACCGCGCTGTGATGGTTGTGGGGGGGGCGGGGAGGAGGACAGGGGTTGTCCTGTTCTGGTTGCGTGTGTCTCCCAAATGAAAATGTAAATGAGAACCAACCCCGAGAAACCTGGCTTTCACGGGCTTCTGACTGCCACCCCCTCCTCGCAGCCCGCACCCTAGGGCAGGGAGACGGGCGAGGTGAGCGGGATGAATATTCGTGATGTTCCTGACGGTTTTTATCTTTGTTCCAGAAGAGCTCCTAAGCAGAGAGATAGGCGATGTGTGATTGTGCTGCTAATGACATTGTACAGGAAATTGAGCGTATGCATTTGGAGGAGGCATTAAATCAGCAGGACCTTAATTTAAAAACTGAACACTGTATGGAAAGCCGGCCTGCTCGGCGCTGGGGGATAGACAGCCACCCAGCACCCCGAGTGTGTTTACGGGGGGATCTCAGCAAACCGAGGGGGGGGCAGGGCCTCTGAATGGCCCCACAGGTGTGCAGGGTTAACTCCTCCAGGAGGCGCCCGCCCTGACCATTGGGAGTCCCAGGCACTGCTTCAGAGCGAGAGCCCCACCAGCAGGCAGGGAGGGCTGGAGAACTGAGAGCAGCGTGAGAGGTGGTTCTTGGCTAATTTGTGGAATAACGTGACGTCAAACTCATCCGAAGGGGCCGGGCTTGCCGTCGCTGGGCACAGCCCCTGAGCCACTGTTGGGGGGGCGGCGCCCTGCTCTGCTGTTGGCTCTCTCCTTCCGACGGACTTCACCTCACGTTCTGTACACTTTGGTGAAAGCCAATACCTAGTGAGCCACAGCCAGGGGCTCAGGGGAAACGGTCACACATCTGTGTCTCTTCTTCATTCCAGTCATGCCCTACAACAGCGCCCACCACTGCGTCGTGGAGGTGGAGAACTTCCTGTTCGTGCTGGGCGGAGAGGACCAGTGGAACCCGAACGGTAACTATAGTTTTTATATATTTCCTATTGGTTTCAGAAAGGAAGGGCGACGGGGAGAGAAACATCAATGATGAGAGAGAATCATTGATCGGCTGCCTCCTGTACCCCCCCCCCCCCCCACTGGGGACAGAGCCTGCAACCCGGGCATGTGCCCTTGACCAGGAATTAAACTATAACCTCCTGGTTCCTAGATCAACGCTCAACCGCTGAGCCGCACCGGCGGGGCCTGATGGTAACTGTTGAACAAGGCCATAGCGGCTGGCCCACGAGGACGTGTGCCAGGAAAGGCCCTGGTAATTGTCCAGCATCTTGACTGCGGGCCATGTGTGTCTGATGTGTGTCTGTGACTGCGGGCGATGTGTGTCTGATGGGTGTCTGTGACTGCGGGCCATGGGTGTCTGATGTGTGTCTGTGACTGCGGGCGATGGGTGTCTGATGTGTGTCTGTGACTGCGGGCGATGGGTGTCTGATGAGTGTCTGTGCCACGGGACCAGAGGGGTCAGGGAGGGGGGCTGTGAGTGGAAGGAAGGTCGGTCCTGAGCTGGCAGAGGATGCCCGCAGCGCACTCACTCACTCACTCACTCGCCCGCTGCCTGGGGGCTCAGCTCTGAGCTGGCGCCCGGCCTCTCCTCACCAGCCCTCGAGGGATGGATGCCACGGCCACGCACGGCCTCCCAGAGGCAGGTGGCCAGCTGCAGCTGCGGGGACTCCCCCACCTTCTCCACCGCGGGCCTCGTCGCACAGCGTCATGATGCCGCTTCAGTCAGGAAGCGTGATCGGCAGCCGCGCTGCACGAAACCTGAAACCTGCGCGGAGGTTCCTGTGCGGCTTCTATTCCCGGAGACCCCTGGCAGGCGGCCCGCCCTTCCCGGCTCCTTCCGCTGCTCACCGCCACCCCGCCCGCTGGTGTGGGTGCCTCGGGCATTCACCGCAGAGAAAGGAAGCCCTCGGCCATGTCCCGAGCCCAGCCCCAGGGCAGCGCGGGGCCTGGCAGGACACGCAGCCGGACCACGGTCTGGGGGAAGCTCGCACGTGGAGGGGGAGCTGCGGCTGCACCTTCTGTGTCACGGTGCTCGTGGCTGAGAAGCCAGCAAACAGCTGCAGGCACACGCTTTCACTTTAAGCCCGAACATCCCGATGAGATTACATAGGCCGCACGTATTTTAGCGTGAATGCTCTCCTTCAGCATCTGCACCGGCAAGTCATAGAGAATCGGCACATCTGTTCATTCTAGAAGATCTGAAAGGAACACCACCGGCCACCCTCCGGACCGTTTCTTTGAAGCGAGGGCGCATTCTTCGGGGAGACCTGCAGCCCTGTTGGTGCACGGCTTTCCTTGCTGGAAAGGGACAGCTCCTGGCCTTGAGAGAATAGGAGCGAAAATGATAGGTCCTCGCTCTCCTCCAGCTTTTCTTTGAAATGACGGCTTTGATGCACCAAAGGCTCCAGCATACCCGCAACGCCCTGCCCCCCCCCCCCCCCCCCAACAAACACCCCAATGGCTGTTTAACCCAGCCTTCCTCGGTGGTGATTTCCACTGACCAGAGCATCCCTAAGGGAACGTGCAGTCCTGTCATCAAGCTTATCTGAGCAAAGGATCTGCAGAACCTTCTCTTTAAAGGCCAGGCGGAAGCTAGCCCCTGACCAAAGGCCCCGCCGCAGGGCCCTGCTTCCGATGGCAGCCCTCTCCGCCCACCTCTTCCCAGGTGAATGGCAGCCGTCACAGTACCAGCCTCCGCCACACCTCAGTGTTCACAGAACCCTGCGACCGGCCATTTCTCTGAGACCAGCCTTCATCAACCACACGGAAAACCTGCCCGGGGTTATCTCCCCCAGAATGACCCGCAGCAGCTTTCTGCTCTGCTTCTATCAAACGCACAGCACAGAGCGCCCGGTGGGGGATGAGAATGGGCATACTCCTTCCTCTACTTCAGAGAAGCAAGATTTTACCTTCAACTATTGCAGACTCCCACGAGACTGGCCAGTGGGCCTCCCTGGTGTGCCTCCCCCCGCCCTGAGAAGAACAGCAATTTGCTTGAAAGCCCTCATTGAAGATGCTGTGAGCAAAGACTCCAGAACGCATAGCATTGCTTTCCTGTGGGGACGCCTGTCACCACCCAGTCAGCTCCGTGTGAGCCCCACGTGACACGTTCTTGTCAGACCAAAGTCTTGAGTCACTTTTGAAAATTATAGCTAATGCTATTCATGGGATTTAATGTGCATCCTCTCTCTCGTTGTAGCTACTCAGAATTGAATTTTAGTGAAACCTTAAGTACTGTATTGTAATGTTACATTTTAGTCTCGATATGGCAGCTCACTCTCTCTTTCCCTAAGACCTTTTTTAAACCTTGGGGGTCCCACCTGCAGTGCTGGGGCATCCTGTCCCTGACCTGTGTGGTATGTGACGTCATCTAGTGTAGGTCTGGGGAAATGCAGAGGAACCACCGATTGGCCCTCCCAAGTAGAGGAGAACCGTTACACTATGAAGCAAACAGCTCCGCCTCCTGTGCCCTTAGGTCAACCTGAATCATTGGCTGAGGCCTTCTCCCAGGTGGGGCCTCAGGACGAGCAGGGAGGGGCCTGTTCCGCTGAGGTCAGTTCTACAGAGTGGGAGCAGCTGTGGCCGTGAGCACCCAACACTCACAGCAGGTGGGAAATGGGTGCGCCAGCCTGGTACAGGGGTCTGGGCTAGGAACTGAAGCACACACTCACCACAACCCCTTCAGTGTTTTCCATGGGGCTCCACGTACCGTCCATCTGGTAAACCACAGCTGACCTTGTTGGCAGTAAGAGTCGTATTTATTGAGGACTCATTTTTTTGCCAGGAGCTTGGCCAAGCACCCACGTCATCATTTCAAGTAATGCTCCCAGCCATGATTGTGGTTCTCCTCTGAGGAGACCAAGCCTGGAGAGGCGGGATAACGTGCACAGACACACCGCGTGCAAGAGGCTGAGCTGCTTCAGTGTAGGTCTGTCTGACTCTGAGACAGTGATGGCAAACCTTTTGAGCTCAGCGTGTCAGCATTTTGAAAAACCCTAACTTAACTCTGGTGCCGTGTCACATATAGACATTTTTTTATATTTGCAACCATAGTAAAACAAAGACTTATATTTTTGATATTTATTTTGTATATTTAAATGCCATTTAACAAAGAAAAATCAACCAAAAAATGAGTTTGCGTGTCACCTCTGACACGCGTGTCATAGGTTCACCATCACTGCTCTAGGGCCTCAGTCTTTAAACCACTTCTTTTCTAGTCAACACCTGACTGTTCTCCCAGCCACCCTCTCTAATGGGGACTGGGTTTCTCGACCTTCTCACTCTTCATAGGATTGGAGGCAGGAAGCAATTTTTACTTCCTCTTCATTGCCAGCCCCCCGCCCCGAAGACTCATCCCTTCAAAGGATGTCTTCAGATTATACCACCTGCTGCCCCTCTCTGTGGCAGCTCTCCACTGTTTTCTGCATAATGCCACCTCCTTCACTCAACCCAACCACTTTTTCACTGTCCATCATCCCCTTGTGTCTTTGTTTCCCTCCGTACTGAGTTTGTATTCCATTGTCTATCCCTGTAATCAGTCACACTGGTACACACAGTCACACTGCAACCCTCATGCCTGCCTCCTTGCATTAATACTTACCTAGTAAAGCCTGGGTCCTGGTTACATCCATTCTGTCCCACCTCTTCCCTGCCCCTGAGCAACTCCATGTGGATATAGACAACCACAGCCACTCTGGCTCCTATGCGCCATGCTGACAACTAGCCAGCTGCACTTCAAATTGTCCTGATCAGTACACTCTCCCACCCTCCAGCTTAACTATTCCACACCTTCTCTCTCAAATGCCTTTCTCCAAACCTCCCTCCTCACTCAGCATAGCCTCTCTTCTTAGTTCAATAACAATAGAAGCAATGGAGGATAAACATCTGTATCTGCTCCTACCAAGTCTATGCACATGTATCTGAGGCTACCCATATAGTCTATCTTTTCTCCTGTGGTTGTTTCTGCCCCTGTCTAAGGCCTGTTCTTCATTCCCTCTTGCTTGCTCAAGCACTTTTGCAATACTTCCAAACTTAAAAGCACAACCAAATAGAAGCTTCTTTAGGCGGTATATCCTCCAGCAATAATCTTCCTCTTTTCATGGCAGAAGTTCTAGAAAGTACCCCCTACTCTCTTTTCCATGCTTTCTCATATTTTAGTCTCCTAGAGGAGTCCCCACTCGGGCTTTCATTCCCACCCGTCCATGGAATCAGCCACCTGTCCAGCCACCACCAACCTCGCTGTTGTCAAATCGAATGTTTAATTCTCAGATGCTAACTCCTCTTTTTGAAACACTATTTGACACAGCTTCCAAAATGCCATATTTTCCTCCTATCTCTGACAATACCTTTCCTTTGCTAGTTTTCCTCCTTCTATCCCAGGGCTAATTCCCAGATTTGTATTACCTTCCATTGTCATACCCTCTGCCTAATGGGGTTTCCTTCTGTTCGATGACTTTAAATAATATTTCTGGAATAATAATCCCAAAACTTGCACCTACAGCCTCATTTGGCCAGTGGTCTAGCAGGTACATCCACTTTAAGATCCCATAGACCTCTCAAGGTCAAGTCCAAAGCTAGGTGACTTCTCCCCTCAACCCCCAACCTACTCCTGCTGGTTTTCCCCACCTCAGCAAATCGCATGGCCTTCTGTCCAGTTACTCAGGCTAAAAACCTGGCAACCTTCCTTCATCATCTTCTCTTTATCTCAAACTAATAATCAGGAAATTTTATTGGCTGTTTCCATGCAGTAGATCCCAAACCTGACCACGTCTCACTGCCAGAACCTTCCTTCAATGACCTCCTGATAGCTCCGCTGCTTCGAGAGCGGCGCCTCTATAGTCTGTTCTTCCCGCAGCAGCCAGAGTAATCTTGTAAGAGACAAATTAGGCCACATTCCTTGCTTGCTCAACACCCCCCACATGCCTGCCTTCGTTCTTATAACAAAAGGTGCGATCCTACCCTCGTCCATAACACACACTGCTCTGGACCTTGGCACGTCTCCGGCTTCTGTGCCAGCCGCTCCAGCGTTCCTGCTGGGTTTGAATTCATGAGCAGCCCAGGAGTTTCTGCTCCATACGCCATGGCCTGAGAGGCTCGTTCTGCAGGTATTTGCATGGCTGGCAAAAGGCGTCTGTGACATTCTACCTAAGCTGGCCTCCCCTCTACCAATCCCTGGCCTTCGTCTACTTGACAATATAGTCTATACTTGTTTATTCATTGACCAAAGCAGGAACTTAGCCTTTCATTTCTCCCCCAATATATCATCAGAATCTAGAACACATAAGACGCATAATAAGTACTCAATAGATAATTGTGCAATTAATAATTGGGTTTTGTGAAACCACGCATGTACATGCGTGCACGCGCACACACGCACACACATCTCAGATGATTGTCCTGTCAGGTGCTACACAGAAAATGGAATACACTCTTTGGCTTCCATTTCTTGGTGACAATCTGTGTGTAAATAAGAATAGTTTTTATGCCTCAGAGGCATGGCTGTGCTTGGGTTCAGCGGAGGGGATAAGCTGGTTACCCGGCTCCAAGGGCTCACGTTCCCCATTCAGCACTTGTACCTGCGCTAGGTCACAGCAACTGCGCTTCCCTCAAATACACGCACACAACGTCCACGACACGCATAGATTAAAACTGACTTCCTTAAACCTCAGATTGTGGCGATTGCCACTATTTCCACAGAGAGAGAGTGGGCTCTCCCACTCCTGGAATTCTGGGATCATTTAAAAAATAAAAATAAAAGCTCTAACCAGAGATATCACACAGGGTGGTCTTGGAACTGATGCTTTATAGGCAATAACTTCATGTTTTTAAAGCATAAAAACACCAAAGCCAGAGTGTTTTGCCCTAACTTTGGGATAACACTGGCTTGACAGACATATTTGCTCTTATTATTATGGTTGATTTATTTGTATCGTAACTCATTAAAAGGGGGCAGAGAAGGGAGGAAAAGGGAAAAACATTGGTGGTGGCTCGTTTATTCTTCTACTGACTTCACTTTTCAACCCCTGTTAGAGAGTCCCTCTACTTCAGGCATCTATTTGTATAGCCTGAGAACAGAGGTATCTTATAAAATACTATTAAATGTGGAAAACAACAACAGAACGAATCTAAGTTTTATATCTTTTACAGGAAAACACAGTACGAATTTTGTCAGTCGATATGATCCCCGATTTAACAGCTGGATACAGCTTCCACCCATGCAGGAAAGGTAAGTGTTTATTTCTCGTGTTGGAAACACTGGTGGCGGCTGACAGGAAGCCTGGGTGCTGGGAGGTCTGCCCTGATGAGGCATGCTCAGTGGGACCAATGAAAGGTAGATGAGGCAACATACACACCTTGGGCTGGCCGGTGTGGATGAGCTGCCTTGGTAACTCAATGGAGAAAAACAATCAAGTGAGTCAATGATTTATCCTCACGTAGGAAGAAAACTATTGCATGACTGTTCTTCCTTCGCTACATGGCATTGGCTTTGGGGCAAGCAGAGCTGCACTCTCACCAGCTAGCCCACTCTCCTTGGCTAGGATATATTTAAATCCTAATTGAAATATAAAACATCATTTTCACAGTGAAATCTGCATTTTGATGTTCAGATTTCAATATTGAAGTTTTCAAGTCTCACTGATTCAAATCCTTCCCATTTGCCTCCTCCACTATCTTTCCATCATACATTCAAGAACCGGTCACTTGTTAGCTCTAAAATAAGCAGTTTTGTAAGGTGTGCTCTCATTTTAATATACAGTGTTTATCTCACCCAATGCTCCTAGTGCCAAAGGACATGATGACAACTACACTTACACCTCTTGGGCTCTCCTGGCTGTTTCATAGGGATGAGGCCATGTCTTAATGCGCCTATGCAAGTTCTCATGCTAAATTTTCCACACTTGGTTCTTTTCAAATAATATCTTCATATCCTCTTGAGAAAATTCTTCAGTCTAATTGTAACAATAATCAACAACCTATTTGCTGGATGGAATTATTTAAGAAATAATTTCTTATTTCTTTCATGACCCTTCACCTTAACATTTCCTTTTTTTAAAAGCATTCAAACAGATTGCACTGAGATCAAATTAGATCCTTAATCATATATTCCCAGTTAAAAAGAAATTTTCAGCGCTAGCCAGTTTGGTTCAGTGGATAGAGCATCGGCCTGCGGACCAAAGGTTCCCGGGTTCAATTCTGGTCAAGGGTGTGAACCTCTGTTGCAGGCTCCTCCCCAGCCCAGGACCTGGTCAGGGCTTGTGCAAGAGGCAACCAACCAATTGATGTGTTTCTCTCATCATCAATATTTCTCTCTGTCTTTCCCTCTCTCTTCTACTCTCTCTAAAAATCAATGGGAAAATATCCTTGGGTGAGGATTTTTTTAAAAAAGCAATTTTCAGATCATACCATTCATTCAAAAATGGACATTACAGCAGAAAGATGATGAATCTATGCTATAAAGAAACTTACTTTCTATTCCATGTACATATATTAAGACTTTCTTATAGGACACTAAGGGCCACACACTGAAAATAACAAGGCACATTATATTAAAAGGGTCACAGACGCGTTTAGGAATGTCTGGTTGAAACGTGCTTCAACAAAGGACTCTAAGCCAGTTAATGCCCTGACTTCCGCTCAGCCTTCCTGTTCCTGTGCCTGGGGGCGTACAAGCCTCCGGGGGTCTTTCTTCGGGTCTCTCACGTGTGGGGCTTCTCTCCTGGCTGCCGTTATTGTGGCCACATCACTTCACCCTTTCATCCAAACCGTTCAAGAAAGTTCCACTTCGACCATATTTTAAACGTGAACATCAATAACATATCTGAAGTGTCAGCATCTCCTCACCGGGCCCCTTCGCTGGGGGCTGCGCACCACATCGTTAACCTTCACGCCTTGGCTTTGGGAGGCATCGCTCACGTCGCGGTCAATTATCTCACTGTAGAGCCCCTCGGGATGAGAAGCGTTGCTGCAGAAACCTAATTAGTAATTTTTTCAAATGTGCATTGTTTACTTGATACTCGATAATGACTTCCTCGGAGGCACTCTGGCCTCTCCTGGCAGGGTCCTACGTAGGCGATTTTGAGCAGCTCATTGACCTGATAAAAAGGCCTGCCATGGTCCGTCGGCGCCCGGCAGCCACCGTTGACAGGATGGACTGTCGAACGTTTCTTCCCGAGTCATTATGGTACATCATGTCAGGTCCCTGGTAAGAGGGGGTTTTTTTTTACATTGAGAGCAATCAACTCGATAGAGCAAATAGAGAGCTCCTGGCCGCGTGGAGAGGCAGAGGCTGAGCTCGCGGATGCCCCGTCCATCTTCGAGCTCCGCGTCTCCTCTGGGTTGGCGGACACAGGCGGCAATCCACAGCTGAAAGTGAAATGTTTCTGTCTTCGCTGCCGCTCAGACTAGCAACAGTATTCACTTACTAGCGTGGTCTAGCTGGTGATTAAACAAAGAAGGGGAAAATCAGAACATAAGAGACACAGGCTATAGATGAGAGAAGAATTTCCTTAAATGTTTGAGTTCATTCGCGTTGTGGAAATCATGAATTAAACTCACCAGAAGTTTCCCACGCCACCCCATTCTCTTAGCTGCTACCAAACTGCTAATTAAGTTACCACACTGGTTGAGAAGAATAGAATCAAGTTGGAAAACACTCGGGGGTAACCCAGTCTCTGCATTACAGAGCTGGCTGGACAGATGGCTAGGCCAGCTTACCTCATTAGCGCACCCAGAAGAGTATGATCCGGTGCGGACTACCATTCCCGGTCACCGGGAAACGGGCCCATGGCCTCCAGGCTTCCTCAACCACAGGCCCGCTCCTGAATTGCATGCCTGCTGCCTATGAATTTACTGACGGAAATAAACAAAAATATAAATTTAAATGTCACGCAGAGGGGTTGTTTTGGTCTCAGATTTAGGATTTGATTCTTCAGAAAGAAGATGAGGGCGAAAATGAAAACTTGGCTCAATAGAAACGCTTTGGTGACTTTGAATTTTTTTATAAAAATAGACATTTTAGGTATTCTTATGGAGATCTTATTCCCTAGCTAGTCTGGCGGGGGGCGGGAGGGGGGGGGCAAGGAGGGAGGGAGGGGAAGAAAAAGAAAAAGCAGTTTGGAGAACAGAAACAAAGCATATGTTTCCCAGAGTAAGTGAAATCTGGAAGCAAATACATCAGAAATTTACCAAAGTTAACTATTTGTTTCTGGAAGCCTTACAAGAGACAATATGCTGTTTGAAAATCTGCTTTAAGCTGATGATGAAATTCAAAACTGCAAGCTGAGATGAGGTTGTGATTATTCAGTCTCAGGCTGTACATACAAACTGACCGCCCGAGGGTCAGAAGGACGGAGGGAAACCGGTACAATATGCAGGGTTTGATGCCTGTTTGTAGACGTTACTATCGTCCTTTGTAACTTATCTCAACCCATTGAGCGTTAGCTGTGGCGGTGGGGTAAGGGGGATGTCCTGGGGGGAAGAGATGAACAATTTAAATACACTGCAATCCCATTAAGGAATCTTTAATCATCTTACCTTACTCTTCCAAAAAGAGCCTAAGTAGCCTGCACCAGGTGTGCCCTCAGGTGCAGAGGCAGGGCAGGGAGCTTGCCCAGGAGACCTGGCCTGGCAGATTTGCACCCAGAGCAAACGCTCACGGTGGCTGACAGGCCATGACCCAGTGTGTCTGTGCCGTGTGTCACGCAAGGGATGGAGTCAGAGACTCGGCATCTTCGCTGCCGGGATTGCTACAGGAATATGCACTTTTGTCAGGAAGGGAAACCCACTGGGCTGCTTTTTCCCATTTAGGTCCTAACAGTGACACTGTGTGGATGAAGCCAGGAGTACACATGGAGCATCAAATCAGGAAACCTCGGCTAACAGTGGGGGAGGAAGGAGAAGGGAGAACAGTGAAATGTAGACGCTAAAAGGAGTTCATGCCTCCAAAGAGGGCTCTTCCTCGTATGCTCCACTACCAAAGCTTGAATAGAGGGTTTGCATCCTGGTCATGATTGATGGGCGTTTTTTCTTAGGCCAGTATACTAGTATAGTGCATTGAAGAACTCCCCACCTTACAGCCCACATAGTCCAAATTACTTATAAATGGCACAGCAGTGACATTAGTAAACTAATTCTTCCAGGGGCTCCAAGACCTGTCACAGGCTCATATGGGAAAGGGATCCTATTTCAATGGTGCAATTAAATATCAATGTCCAGATTTTTATAGACCTGTGTCAGTCTTCTCAATGAATCGTTTTAACTGAGGAGGGAAAATCACCAGTAAAATCATCTTGACTTATCATATTTCATAAGAGAGCGGTAGAAATCTGGCTAGAGAAATGAAAAGATTCATCTTACAACTAAAACTGTGTACCCTTTGACCAACCCCTTCCCCATCTATATGCACTTAATTTCGTAATTGTTTTTAAAACCTAATTTTATATCTCAATGAGTTTTTACTCCTCTATCTCAGGAAACCCCAATTTATTTTAGGTTTTTGTTCCTTTGAAAATATGATTAAATCTTCCTCCAAAACCTTTCTCCATATTCTTCCTCAAAAATGCACATCTGCAAAACACCTTTTAGTACAATTTCAAAAGAGCTGCATGGACTCCTCAGAAGACACGGCCCAGGTGAACCACCCTTACTTTGTGAACTCTGACCCTCCTGCTCTTCATTCTCCCTCCTACGGATTCCTTCCTCCTTTTTCCATCATTCTTGTTCATCTTCCTCCTGAATTTTCTGCAGCACATATGTTTTTCAAAAGCATCAAGAAAAATATAGAAAAAAAACAAACATAGCCAAAATACGACTCTAACAATTTCAGGACTGTGAAAAATAACCGAACCATATGATCCCACAATCCCACTTCTGCATATATGTCCGAAGGAACCAAAGTCAGTATCTTGAAGAGATTTCTGTACTCCCATGTTCATTGTAGCATCAGTCACTATAGCCAAGATGTGAGAACAGCCTTGTCTGTCCAGAGATAAGTGGGTAAAGAAAACATGGTGTATGCATAAAATAGAATATTATTCAGCCATAGAATTGAAGGAAATCCTGCCATTTGAAACGGAAAGTCATTATGCTGAGTGAAACAAGCCAGATGGAGAAAGACAAACACTGTATGATGTCATTTATATGTGGAATCTAAAAAATGTTGAACTTAAGGAAACAGGCTAGAATGGTGATTGCCTGGGGCTAAGGGCAAGGGTGAGGGGGAGTGGTCGGTCAAAGGGTACACAATTTGAGTGGAGATGAATAAGTTCTGAGGATCTGATGTCCAGTGTCTATAGTTAATAGTGGATTATACGCTTGAAATTTGCTAAGATAAGAGAATAGATCTTAAGGGTTCTCATAAAAATATGGGGGGTAACTATGTCAGGTGATGGATGTGTTAATTAACTTCCTAGTGGAAATCCTTTTACAATGTATGCATGTATTAAATCATCACATTTTACACTTTACATATATTATAATTTTATTTGTCAATTATAGTTCAATAAAGCTGGAAATAAAATAAAACTGAATACATCACCATATATAGCATTTATCATACTTATATGGTAATAAGTCATCTACACAAATAAAGAATTTAGTTGTCTCTTAAAATGTAGGGGTGGGCAAAAGGTTTACAGTTGTGAGAAAGCAAAATAGGATTTATTATATTTTTATTTATTAATTATTGTATTGTTTGCTTTTATGATTTGTTTTATTGTTATTATTTCATATCCTTACTTATGATTTATCTTTTAGGTAATGATGGCTGGTAATTTGACCAATGAGCAACAAAAGTGGATATTTAATACTGTAAACTTACTTTTGCCCCACCTCTGTGTAATTGAGAAAAAAATGTATATGCAAATATTTTTAATTTTATTTTTCAATTACATTTAAAATTATTTTGTATTGGTTCCAGGTGTGCAGAGTAGCAGTAGGGCAATCATGTACATTACAAAGTGTCACCCCCCAATATTTCAAGTAGCCACCTGCCACATACATAGTTATTACAATATTGTTGACCATATTCCTTACACTTTATATCTCAGTGACTGTTTTATAACTACCAATTAATACTTCTTAATCCCTTCACCTTTTTCACTGAGTCCCTCAACCCCCCTCACCTCTTACAGCTGTCAGTCTGTTCTCTGAATCTATGAGTGTGTTTCTGTTTTGTTTGTTTGATTATTTTGTTTTTTCGATTCCACATATAACTGAGTTCACTTGGTATTTGTCTTCCTCTGTCTGACTTATTTCACTTAGCATAATACCTTTTAGGTCCATCCATGCCATTGCAAATGGTAAGATTTCATTATTTTTATAGCCAAATAATATTCCATGGTAGATGTACCACAGCTTTTTTACCCACTCATCTATTGATGGGCACTTGGGTTGCTCCCAGATCTTGGCTATTGTAAATAATGCTGCCATCAACATAGGGGTGCATACATTCCTTTAAATTAGTGTTTGGGGTTTCTTCAGATATATACCTACAAGTAGAATTGCTGGGTCATAAGGCAGTTCCATGTTTAATTTTTTGAGGAACCTCCACACATCTTGATGGCTGATTTTTAAAGACATATTCAGGTAATATTGACGGATGGGTCCTGTGCATGAACCAAACACTGGGCACCGTAACAAGCACTTCACGTGTATTTGCAAATAACCCTGTAAGGAAGGCACCATCATCAACCCCATGTGACAGATGAGCATTCTGAGTCTGAGAGGGTTAAGTGATGAGTCAAAGGCCACACACCCAGTAAATCGTAGAGCCAGGCCATCTTATTCCAGACACCAAACAGTCTATCAAGATGCTACTAGTATATACTGCTTCCCCGAGGCTGGGCTCTTTGTAAACACAACTTGGAACATCTCCAAACCATATACACTGAGTGGCCAGATTATTATGACCACCCCATCAGTACTTCGTTGGGCCACTTTTTGCCTTCGATTCTTCTTGAGTCAATGCGATATCTTATTAGTTACCAAGTCTTGTGTCTTCCTTTAAAATACCTTTTTTGTCACCCCTTTCCATGTCTTCTACTAAAACTCCAATTTACGTCTTTAACACTTCACTCCTGGATTATGGTCTACCTCAGATTGGTCTTCTTGGCTCCAATCCTTTTGACACAGCTTGCATCTTACGCTTTTGGTGACATAGTGAGATAATCTAATAAAGAGCCTCTCTTGAAAAGAGACTAAAATATATCCCATAGCTTTGTAAGAATCAAATATTACATAGGTGAAATTCCTGCAATGGCTTATATAACAGCAACTTTTCAACACTATATTCAGTTCACAAAAGTTTCTCTATTTGCCGTAGTACTGGGGGCGGGAGGGGGGGAGAAAAAATGATAATTGAAGAAAAATTTTGATGATGTAGTTCTCTTATAAATTGGGAACAATGACCCTTGAAGGACCGTAAAGAAAGTGAATGTCAAGATAATTTATTATTGTTACATTATCTACCTCATTTTTCACTTTGTCTTACTGAGCTGTGATATCCTTCCAGAGTATACCAAATATCCCAAACATTAGTGAACACTTTACCAATGTATCCAAGTAAGATAAAAAAGAGCTCAAAGAGTTAGTGAACTTTAATATCAGAAACGTGAACCAGGATGGTCCGTGCATGCGACCACTGTATAAGGTCTCAGATCGAGAAGGTAGCCATCTGTGTGATTTCCAAAGGCTTGCACCCTTCCTGAAGCTGAACATACCTCCTTTTCCCAACCCACTGGGCTCCTTTTGTGATTTACGGTGGATTGTTGTTCTCATTGTAGAAGAGCCAGTTTCTACGCGTGTCGGTTGGACAAACATTTATACGTCATTGGTGGAAGGAATGAAACCGGCTATTTGTCCAGCGTGGAGTGCTATAACCTAGAAACAAACGAATGGCGTTATGTGTCCTCTTTGCCACAGCCTCTGGCAGCTCACGCAGGAGCCGTGCACAACGGGAAAATATACATTTCAGGCAAGTCATCCCCCGCTTTCTGCTACAAAGTTCAGTTGCAAGGAGCTTTCTTGACTTGTATGTGTGTGTTTAATCCACAGGGGGTGTGCACAATGGAGAGTATGTCCCATGGCTCTATTGCTACGACCCCGTGATGGATGTCTGGGCTCGCAAACAAGATATGAACACAAAACGCGCCATCCACACTTTGGCTGTAATGAATGATCGCTTATATGCAATTGGAGGAAATCATTTGAAAGGTCTTTTTTAAGAAAATCACAATAACATTTGCATTTCATGTTTCTCGCTAAGGGGGTGTCTCCTTAGATAATCATAGTTAATTTACCAGTACCACTGGGCTAGCATCTATTTTGGCTGCTCTACAAGATAGGATTATTTTTAAGTTACCACACATATTAAGGAAATGAATAATAATGTCTACAGAAAATTAAAAAATGAAAGCACTAATAACTGAAAAAGCACAAACAATTTGTTGTAACAGTGGAGTCAGTAAAAATAAATTATTCCTTATCAACAAAGTTATAGTAATGGATTTTGTCCACAAAATTGTTTTCTCTAGTAATCATAAAAACTGTAGTCATAGCTGTGCAAAGAAGCTAATATGTGATTTTTCTTAAGGAAAACACTTAGAATTTCATGTCTAAATTTAGAATTATCTCTTTTAATATATCCAAGTTCATATTGAATCAGAAGTGTCATTTCCTGGTTTCTGCTGCTCATCTTAGAGCTCTCCCAATGGAGGCAGATTGTAATTACTGCCCATCTATGATTCTCAAAGTTTTTCTATTTGCTTTTTTTAAAATAAAAATCCCTGCTTAAAGCACAGCATTCTTAGAGCCATGTCTTGGTTCCTCTCCTTCGCACATGTGCGTGACTACATATTTTTGTAGTGTATGCGCGTAAATGTAACTTTATGTGCAGTTATATGACATTGAACTTGATAGAAAAGCAGAGAGATGAATGCTATTGAGATTGTTATTAGCTGCTTTGGGCCTCAGTTTCCTCATCTGAAAATGAAGAAACCGGTCTAGTTCGTCTCTAAAAACTCCTGAAGCTCTGACCTTCCAGGATCCTTGAAATTGAACTAAATGAGAACGAGGCCATCTGGTATGGTAGATAAGGCCCATCTGAGCATTTATGTTTCAATTAGATAAACAACTTTTTAAAACTAGCTTACACATAGACTTTTTCTATTTTTCTTAATACATGTTTACCCCTAAAGATAATAAAGACCAGACAAGTATAACTTTAATGTAAATATATCCAAGTTCATATTGAATCAGAAGTGTCATTTCCTGGTCTCTGCTGCTCATCTTCGAGCTCTCCCAGTGGAGGCGGATTGTAATTACTGCTGCTGCTCTCCCCCTTTGTTTTTCTCCTTCGCTGGTGCTCCTTCATGTCAGCACATACTCCATGGCCTTTACATCCACATGTTTTATATTAACTTTGTAGTTGCCTGCATTAAAACATGACTTCTACTAATTTCTTTGCACAAGAATGCCTACTTTAGGAACTTTTCATATTTATGGTTATACTTGGACAGGAAAGATTTGAGTAATGACAACCTACATGAAAAATAGCACACACACATCAAATTAGGCTGGCTCAGGGCGGCCTTGTGGCTTAGAGGAAAGGGTGTGGACATTGCATCTAAGCTCAGATTTGAATCCCAGTTGTGCACTTACAGTTGTGTGGTCTTACTCAAGGCACTTAACCTCACATCTGGAAATGAGGGATAGTGATCCCTTCCTTGGTAGTTGTGAGAATTACAGCCAACGAATTTACTTGGTACAGAGAAGGCACACATATTCTCATATGATGCCACCAGGACCTTAGAACCAAGAATTTGCCCAAATCTTCATTCCCAGTATATACGTTTCAAAAACCATCACCAATGATCTTAATGGTAAGGGAAAGAAAATATACCACAGAGTTGCAGGAAGCACATTACTCTGTTCTTCCCAAATCTATGTGATTTCTTTTATGTAAAAAGTTAGTGGCTTGAAATACTGTGTCTGCCTCTTCAAGAAGGAAAATTATTCTACTTTCTGGCCTACCTTGCCAATTAACTTGAAGAGTCCAGTATGTCAATTTATTTATATTATGTGCATTATAATGTCAGCTAGCAAATATCCGTACCATACATTTAACTAAGGAAAAAAATCATGAAAGACTTAGTTTGCTCAATGACCATGAAACTCCCACTAGGGTTTTTGACTCCCTAAATTAGAGGCAGGGAGTTGTTCTCTGTGACCTGGTGGTGCCCCAGCCACTGAGAAGCTTTATCAGAGGGTGGGGAGAAGCCCTGCAGTGGAAGTTAGGCCCCCCACGCGAAACCTTGGTCCTTAGTAGATACTGGAACCGGTTCACGTTGTCGTAGCTGTTTATAAACTTAGTCAGGTTGCCAAAAAGGTAAAACATGCTGAACAACAAATTTTAATTAATTAAACATTTTGAGAGATTTAAAGATTCATTGAAGGAAAGAAATATAGCCCAGTCTGTGTGACTCAGTGGTTGAGCATCGACCTATGAACCAGGAGGTCATGGTTCAATTCCCTGTCAGGGCATATTCCTGGGTTGCGGGCTGGATTCCCAAAAGTGGGCATGCAGGAGGTGGCTGATAAATGGTTCTCTCTCATCATTGATGTTTCTCTCTTTCTCTCTCTCCCTCGCTTCCCTCTCTGAAATCAATAAAAATATATATTTTTAAAAAGCAATATAGTTTAGTCTATAAAAGTGAGTCTATAAAACTTAAAAGACTGTTCACTTAGATTCAAATCTTAGTCTATCTACTTACTGGTCATGTGACTTACTCAAGTCATTATCTCTGTCCCTCAGTTTCCTCATCTACAAAATGAATAGACTGGTATAACTATCTCATAGGATGACTGATGGGATTAAATGGGTTCATTTATAGAAAGTGCTTTAATAAGCTAGTTGTTTAGCTTATAAAAGCACCCTATAAAATGCTTACTTTAACTCTTACTATTTTAAGCCTTTTAAAAAGTCTCAATAAACCATTTCGAATAAAATCTACCCCCCATATAATCAACCAAGGATATCTGGTCAGGCATTCCCGCTTTCAGTTACTCTGGAACACCCAGAGTCGGGTTGTTTGTTTGCTGTTTGTTTGTTTTAGGTCTTTCTGACACATCTAATTCCACCAGTAAATGCATGCATGCCTTCAAGACACATGACCTGCTTCTGGCTCTAGACCCTTTTTAAAAAGAAGCCCTCGCCTGCAGGTGGGGCCCTGAGAGTTCGTTGTTTGTAATTCCATTCTGCTCTGTCGCTTAGGCTTCTCCCACCTTGATGTCATGCTGGTGGAATGCTATGACCCAAAAGGTGACCAGTGGAACATCCTGCAAACTCCCATCCTGGAGGGTCGAAGCGGCCCTGGCTGTGCCGTGCTTGACGACAGCATTTACCTCGTGGGAGGCTACAGCTGGAGCATGGTACGTGCCGCATTGGGCTGCTCCTCCTCCTCCTGGTTTGTGCTTACTTATTTTTTATTTTTGCATTCATTTCAGCTTTTTTTTTAAACCTTTATTGTTGAAGTACTACATATGTCCCCCTTTGCCCCACACTGACCTCTTTTAGCCCGCCCCTGCCCCGCCCTCCCCAGGCCTTCACCACCCTATTGTCTGTGTCCATAGTTGTGCATCTATGCAGACAAGTTCTGTGGTTGTTTCCCTCAAAATGTGTTACCACCCATGCATGTCCCTTTTAAGAGTATTGTGCTCAAAAAAAGAAAAGAAATAATTATTATTATTATTATTATTATTATTATCGTGCTTATATGCAAACAGTAAGTTACTTTAGTAATGGAATCAGTGTGGTTGTGGTAGAGCTGACTTGCTCTCTGATCGGCTGTGTCATAAATGGGTTAGGTCTCAGGTTCTCTCCTTCCCCATGCTGTTGCAATTCTGGCTTTCCAAGGAAAAGTCAGACTAAAGTGGCTTTATAAATGTTCTGTTGAAATTGTTCGAATAGGAGAGTCTGAGAAGTTTCTGCCCAGTAAGGCGTGAAAATGGAAACCAGTTGTTTAATACCCACAAATTCCATTTAGGATATGTCATTTGCCATTGTGTTTCACTTTGCCCCCTTTATCATTAAATTTCCAAACACACCCCAACATTCAGAGCACAGTGGCCCCTCATTAACACACCATCCAACTTCAACATCCATCAACATTTCGCCACACTTACCCCATTTATCCTTCGAAATTGTCTTACTGGAGCAATTTGAAGCAAATTCTAGACATCATATTATTTTATCCTAAATGTGTCAGTATTTATCTTTTTAAAATTATTCATTTATGTAAACACAGTCCCTATCACACCCAACAAAATCAACAATAATTGCTTTATATCCAAAATAATACTCTCCTGAATATTCTCCTATTCATTTAAAAAATGTATTTTTCACGTTGATGTGTTAACACGCGTCTCACTTGTAGGAGTTGTTAGCTCTTACACGTCTCCTACACAATGCAATGTTGCCTCTCTCCCACTCTTGTTCCATGCCTCTGACCACATGAAAAAGCAGGGTAAGTTCCATAGGACATCCCGCACTCTACAGTTAGCTAGTGACGTCCTGGTGGCGTCATTTAAAAATCATCTGTGTCCATATTTCCCATAGACTGGAAGTTCGAGATAAAGGCTTAATTAAATTCAGCTCTTCTTTTAAAAAAAATTTTTTTATTTATTTTTGGCAGAAACACTTGAGGCTCTATAATTCAACTAACGTCACATCAGGCGACACCTAAGGTCTAGTGTCTACCATCACTTTTTAAAAGATGACTTTTTCTCTTTTTCTATTTATATGTGTTGGTTTTGTAAGACTAATTCAGGGTTTTAATCATGTGAGTTTAGTTACTTTTGTTCGCTTCTAACAAGGGAGTTATGTAAAGTTCTGGGGGGAGCTTTAAAAAGGTATTAGTTATATGGAGGCACATCTGTATTGACATATGTAACTCGATATCAGTACATGTGCCTGTTTGCTGGTGCACATTGCTAGCTGCCATAGTACCCGTGTTTGGAACCAGGTACCAGGAGTCACTTTCAGAAAGTGATGGTTCAGCTGGTGGGGAATTTTGTTTGTTTGTTCCCTGCGATAAAAAGAAAGCTGCTTGGGTCTGGGAAGGGAAATGTTGTACAAGCACCAACCCCAGACGTTGACAAAGGGAACAAGCGTTTTTGTTTGTTTTTCACGTGGCCTCTTGAAAATAAATCAATCAGTGTGCGAAGAGCTCAGCAAGCTTTCATCCCCAGTTCATTTTAACCCAGTTTTGAGTCCCAGCGCTAATCCCTTCTACAGGAGTGACATAAAAATGGAAATGTGAGCCAGCGATCTAAAATCCAATTTACTTTAATCATTTGACTATTTAAGGTGAAATTTTTAAAACTTAAACCACCAGGATAATTCCTATTTTTTTTTTTTTGGTCAATTATTTTAAGGGATTTGTTGATTATCCAGGATGTTCTAGGTACTTAACTTTTCTTATTAGTGACACACGCAGAAAAACCGATTTTAAAATTTTGTCCATCTCAAATTTCCCATTGGATTAAAATAGGTCCAAACCCCCTGCTTTCATGTCAGGGTTTTTAAACAAGAGCAGAGAACTGATCTTTTCTTTGCGGGGTGAAGGGATCAGTCAGCTGCCCTTGCAGCTCTCCGAGCCCGCTCCCTAAGTGCTCTGTTCTGCCGTTGCAGGGGGCCTACAAGTCGTCCACCATATGCTACTGTCCGGAGAAAGGCAGCTGGACAGAGCTGGAGGGGGACGTGGCGGAGCCGCTGGCAGGGCCCGCCTGCGCCCCGGTCATCCTGCCCGCCTGCGTCCCTTACAACAAATGACGCCGGGAAGCCCTGGCGTGATGGTGTCCGCTCCAGGAGACAGCGACAGGTGACATCACTATTACACTAGGGACGGTGCATTCGAACGGCTGCTGATGCTGTACGAGCAACCGCAAAAGAAGAAGACCTGCCCTTGAGCAGATACTGTCTGTGACTCGGATCACAACCCACTCCCCGGTGGTGACAGACGCTTCCATTTCAGACTGGTTGGAACTTGTCCCAGCTTGACAAAAACGCCTCCCGAGGATCTGAACTTTCAGAAGGAGACAGGAAACACACCGACGAGCCCCCCAGAGAGACCTACGATCAGTATTGTGCGTTGTAGTCTACCTGCATGTGGTCTTTGTTGAAGTTTTGGGGATATCGTGTTCATGAATGACTCAAAATTGGACCCACTAAAATATGTTCCCTGCATTACAGGAAGCGCCACTTGATTCTATATTCCTAACCTGTGGCTCCATCACAGACTCCATAGGCAACATGGTTGTAGGGAATCACAGAAGGGTTAAAGAGAGGCACTTCTGTTTCTATATATCTTGATTTCATATACCTTCTGCCCCTTCCAGCCTCGGGGGATGAGAGAGGAGAACGAGGCTGGCTCTTGTAGCGATTGCTTTCCGCCCCGGAGGCTCCAGGCTAGCCAAAGTCATCATTTCTGTGTCCTCAATTTTGTCTGAAAGATTAAAAGAAAATACACTATGTCACTATTCGGTCCGTGGAGTCTTGCTCATTTTTTTGCAGAATATAAGCAAGTAGTGAACACTCCGTATTTGCTCCCAAAGGTAGGATTGGCAGGCGGTCAGACAAGATTGTGTTTTCTGTTGGGTAACGTACCTGACCCAAACTTCACCCACAAGGAAAACTGGGGGATCGCTTTCAGGAATTCAGGAACAAAAAGAAAGCGTAATTTCTGTCAGTAATTTCTATGACAGTCCCAGTTGTCTCTCTGTCCCTAAAACACAGGGACAGAGACACAGGAGCAAGCCATCGCTCCTAACAAACACCCTCTTCCTCCCCCTGGCTCTAGAAATCGCTCTAGATTGGGCTCTAGGAAAGCACATGACTTACCCTGGTCATTCCCCCAACTCCTCCTATGCGTTCGTTATCAGCAGAGACGCCTGAGCTCGGCGTAGTGGGCCGTAGCTCAGTGTTTGCCGGAGCCTGGGGAGCTCAGGCCCAGGAGGCAGGAGGGCAGGAGATGGTCTCAGTGGGGCCAATCAAACCAACAAAACTGGCAGCAACATGAATTTGATGTTCACGCTCTTTGGATCTGGAAAACATCTGGTAGGAGTCAATAAAAGCCTAAAATATTTTTTTAATCACCCAGAGATGTCTGTGAGTCCCTCAGCAAACATGGCCTTCAGAACAGCAGCTGGGAAGCCACGGATAGGGACCGCCTGGCGCTATGTTCTCACTACGGACACGCCAAGAGGGACAGGTGTACCGGAATCCGCTGCGTCTCTACAGTCAAGTGCAATCTTCGTTGTTTTTGTATTTATTTGTATGTTCAGATCCAAAGGATCCGTTGTAAAATATATATAAATATATACCCAGTGCAATTAGCCTTCATTTCCTTTTCCTTGAAAGCATATGAATATATAGAAAGCAAGAAAAAGTACAGTACTTTGTGGGGAAATCCCAGCTGACGTCATGAAGAGAACAAGGTCTGCTCCGAACCTTTTACCGTCACCTGTCGCCACCCCGTCTGAATGTCGCCGTTTATACGCGGATATTTGCTTTCCTTACGCTTGTTCTTCATTTATTTTTTATTTCTAACGAAAATAAATAAAAGCATTTATGAGGACAATAAATAAAGCTTTCTGTACTTCAGAAGGACACAAACTATTAGTGGGAAATGAATAAATAAGTCACAGAGGATGTAAATTTTGTACAGTATTAGAATGTGTAAATGAAGCTTGCTTGGAAGGGGGAAACTTGAAATAAAAACTTTATGTACTAATTCAATCGTCTCTATCTCCCTACTTATAAAACCTGTGTATAAATCTCTGCATTGAGTTGTTTAAGTGTTTGTAACATATAAATGCGTAAGTGTTTTTATTCTGCAGTATACTTTACAAGTTGATTTAGCCTCCTGGCAGTATATAAATGTATACAGTACGGACAATGCTAAAAAATATGGAATGTGTCAGGAAAATGTTGAGTTAAAAATAATGAGTTGAATCAGATTTTTCCACTGTTAGAGTGTTACAAGGAGGTATAACTTATCCAAGATCTAATAACTACATATTTATAGAGAGTAGTAGAAGCACCATATGTAGTAAACAGTACTTGTACACTTTCTAAGAAAAAAACAAGTGGACCACACATTCAATTAGATACATTCTCTAAATATATAGTATTTCATTTTTTAAAAAATCTGAAAAATAAGTTGTACAGAGCAAGGAAAGAGGCTGTGGCAGACCATAGGGGAAACTGAGGCATGAAGCTGTAGGTAGCAGGTGGGCAACCTTCCAGGTAAAGAGTTATGAAGGGTCAGAAGCTACTTCCTGAAGCTTGCAAGCTAGAAAGAACTTACTGCCATGCTTCCCAGCCAAGCCTACCATGCTTGGGCTCAAACTCACATTTAAAGGGTATTTGATCCTCCTGGTATCCCATGCAAGCAAGCCTGGTGCGTTCTGTGTTCTTGCCCTGGCCCTGACCCTCTGCACACTGGCGTACCATTCCCGAAAGAGGCCTCTCTCTACAGTGGCCTCCGTTACCATCTGCCTTAGACCCAATGGCTCCTTTCGGCAGGGCTTCTTCCAAATGCCCTGAATTCCCCAAAGCTCTAGTGCTGGCCAGATATCAGGAGCAATGAAGTAAATATAATTGTCTTTGTCCTAATCCCAAGCAAACACCTATTTTGAGTCCATAACTAGACACCCTAAATCTGGGAGAGGGTTTAGGCCAGTGATGGCGAACCTTTTGAGCTCAGCGTGTCAGCATTTTGAAAAACCCTAACTTAACTCTGGTGCCGTGTCACATATAGAAATTTTTTGATATTTGCAACCATAGTAAAACAAAGACTTATATTTTTGATATTTATTTTATATACTTAAATGCCATTTAACAAAGAAAAATCAACCAAAAAGTGAGTTCACGTGTCACCTCTGACACACATGTCATAGGTTCGCCATCACTGGTTTAGGCAGTCCCTGAGCATAGGGACCCAGGTTTTTTATTAATTAACTAGAAGCTTCATGCATGAAATTTGTGCAAGGGGCTCGGCCCTCACATCCCCTGCTTCATCCGGAAGATCGTCCAGAAGGTCATTTGGCTGTCTGGTCTAATTAGCATATTATGCTTTTATTATTATAGACTAGGGGCCCAGTGCATGAATTCATGCACCTTGAAAGGAACCATGGGCCGTGAGGCTGCAGTCGGCACAGGGGCAGGTCTCTGCCCATCCTCCATTCCCCACCCAGTCCCTCCTGCTGTGGCCCCCAGTCTCCTGTCTGCCAGCAGCCCCACTCCGGCCACCGCCACTCCCATGCACTAATGGTGCCAGCCACAGTCACACCTGCTGACAGTGCAGAGCGATTGGGGCAAGCGCCATCAGCATGTGTGAGTGTGGCTGGCACCATCAGTTGGTGCAAGTGGTGGCTGCTGCCCCGATCACCCCTCAGGAGCAGGGGGAGGTGGAGAAGCCCTCAGGGGCGATCAGGGCCGGCAGCCGCTGCTCACACCTGCTGATGGCACCAAGTGATTGGGACTGGTGCCAGGCACTGGCAGTGGGTGCAAGCAATGGCTCTGGCGCTGGCTGCAGGTGCAAGCAGGGCCAACACTGGCAGCAGGTGCAAGCGCGGGCAGGACCGTGGCATGCGGGAAAAAAGAATTTTCAGTAACTACCAGAGGCTCGCCCTGATGACAACAACTGGTGCCCTGCCTTGGTCTGGCGCCCTTGCTCGCCTGCTCCACCATCCTGCCATGGCCAATGCCCACCATGTTCCGCATACATCCCTTAGTAGTCAGCACACGTCCTAGTGACCGGATGTTTGGTTATTTAGTTGTTCTGGTTGTTCTGCTGCTCAGTCTATTTGCATATTAGGCTTTTATTATATAGGATTGTGTCTGTAGACTTAAAGTTATCACCTGCATTTGTTCTCCCCTCTTAGAGCCAAATTTATATTTTCCCAGCTGCTTGGCACATCACTTAAATTGTCATAATTATCAACATTGTAAGTATCAAGTATCCTATATAATAAAGAGGTAATATGCAAATTGACCCTCATGCCGTAACACAGTCACAAGATGGTGGCGTGCACAGCGGGAACGGGGCAGCGGGGGCGGGGCCAGCGGGGTCCCATGTCTCACGCGATTTTGTGTGACGGGTCACTAGTTTATTAGACATATCCCAAAAGGCAGCCCATAAATGCCAGAGTTCCCATTAAACCAGGTTGTCTAGGTCAAAATATTTTTAAAATAAATGAGAAAATGGACCAAAATAGGATTGAGTTCCTGCAGATAGGGGAGCAGGAAGAGCGCAACTAATCAAGTCTGGCTTCTCAGCAGCACCTGACCTAGAGGACAGTGAACTGATAGAAAATAAAATGGCCATGAGCAACAAAAAGGCCCCCCAAGAACATATCCCAGTAGGATGTTTGCTTTGTGTAGCTTGGGTTGGTAGGGGTGCTCTGGATAGTGCAATAAGTATGGTCCAAGTACTGGATGGGGCTTTAGCATCTGTTAAGTCTGCAGGCTTGATGCAGTAACGAAAGGTTCAGTTCTAGAGACCCATATAAAAACTGTGCTTCAAGAATACAATGTGGGCTTAGGAATAAGAAAAAAATCTACAAATTGAAGCTTGTGTGGCTTATTCTATTCTATATTGTTCTATCCTAGACTATTGCCTAGCACATATTAAGAACTCAGCAAATCTCAGTTCTTCATGTTAGCAGGAGTAGTAGTACCTTAGTGTTTTTAACTCACTAATGTTGCTAAAAACAACACTAGGAACTAAAAACACTAAGGTGGTGAGTCGACCTGTAGGACTGCGCACTGCTCGGGCTCTGAAGAATCAGGTCACTTCAGTAAAGTGATTCTTCATTCTAATCCCCTCTCTTTGTTTATATCTTAAGTTGACCCTTCCTCTGTGACCTTCTAAATCCTCTCTCTACAACAAAATGGCATTTTGAGGTGAGCAGGGTGGCAGGCAAATATTTGGCTGCAGGACAAGGTCATCCTACACTGCTCAAATCTGGGACATTTGGGAACCAATTGAACTAAATTAGGCAAAAGGAATAAAAAGAACAGCATTTAGTTACTAATTCAAAGCTATTATATCAACAATCCTATATAATAAAAGCCTAATATGCTAAGAGTCTGGTTGTCCATTCAACCAATCAAAACGTAATATGCTAATGATATGCTAAGGCCACTCAACCATTCGCGGTGACATGCACTGACCACCAGGGGGCCAACAGTCGACTGGTCGACCAGTCACTATGATGTGCACTGACTACCAGGGGGCAGATGCTCTGACTGGTAGGTTAGCTTGCTGCTGGGGTCTGGCCGATCAGGACTGAGCAAGATGGGCCGGACATGCCCTGGAGCCCTCCCGTGGTCCCTCCCAAGTGGGACAACCTCCCACGTCCTTCCCTGGCCCCAATCGTACACTGGTGGGGTACCTTGCCCTGGCCTGTGCCCCCTTGCAATCCAGGACCCCTTAGGGGATGTTGGAGAGCCAGTTTCAGCCCACCCTGCAGGCCAGGCCAAGGGACCCCCTGGTGTACGAATTCATGCATCAGGCCTCTAAGTTTTATATAACACTTCTACTCACAGAATGCTTACTGAGTCAGGCCCTATGCTGGGCATTTTATTCCTGTTTTCTGTTTACTCTGAATGGCTCTTCAAGGTAAATATTATTCATATTAAAGGTAAGGACACATGCTCAGAACAGGTGAGCTGTTTAGTAAAGTGTAACAGCTGAGAAGTAGCAGATTCACACCAAGGTGTTAACCTAAGGTCCTCCTCCAATCACCATACTCTCTCCTGCCCACAAAGAAATGTCTTAAACCAACCACTTGAAGTCATGTAGGAACTCCTAGTAGATTGGCTGCTTTCCCCACATAGGAATAGAATGTGCTGGAGGGAAAAGTGAACGCATAATGCTGATGTGTTCTGCTCAATGCTATGTTGCTGGTGAGGATGAGTACTGGGAAGCACAGGCATGGGAGAACCAGCAGGAGCCTGCTCTGTGACCCTGAGAGGTCATTTAGTTTCTCCGCCTTGAGTTCTGTATCTGTGTTTGGAGTGCTAATCTCTTCTTCAAATAACTGTTGTGAAAATCATGTGTGAAAACACTGTACCTCATAAACTTCTGAAGTAAATTACACATCCGCTATTAGGTTGTGACGACCAAGTTCAAGTGTTAGCCTGGCGTGCGAGACACCTTCAAGTCTGGCCTCAGCCTCACTTTTTTTTTTAATTGTTTTATTGCTTAAAGTATTACAAAGAGTATTACATATGTCTCCTTTTTTCCCCTCCCTTGACAATCCCCTGGCCTCCCCTACCCCCCAGTGTCTTATGTCCATTGGTTATGCTTATATGCATGCATACAAGTCCTTCGGTTGATGTCTTACCCTCCCCTCCTGCCCCCCAACCCTCCCAGCCTTCCCGCTGTAGTTTGACAGGCTGTTCGAGGCTGCTCTGCCTCTGTATCTATTTTTGTTCATAAGTTTATTATGGTCTTTATTATCCATAAATGAGTGAGATCCTGTGGTATTTTTCCTTCATTGACTGGCTTATTTCACTTAGCATAATGCTCTCCAGTTCCATCCATGCTGTTGCAAATGGTAAGAATTCCTTCTTCTTTACAGCAGCATAGTATTCCATCGTGTAGATGTACCACAGTTTTCTAATCCACTCATCTACTGATGGGCACTTAGGCTGTTTCCAGATCTTAGCTATGGTGAATTGTGCTGCTATGAACACAGGGGTTCAGCCTCACTTTTAAGTCACATTTTTCTTTACTACTCTGTTCATTGAGCAACGTGCATCCCTGCCTTTCCACACGCACAGCTATGCTTTTCCATTGTGCACTTTTGCTGGAGCATGTTCTCCATCGGGAATGCCATTCCAGGCTCAACACTACCTATGAAAACCCCGTCCTGCAAGGTCCCCGTTCAGACTCCACTGCCTTCATTAAGGCTTCATGATGGCAAGTCTTCTGTGATATTTTTCATCTGACTTCCTACGGCTCTCTTATCCATTCAATGCTATTCATCAGATTTTGTGTCTTACCCTCTTACTTGATCCAGGGTTTTTTGAGGGTAAGAATAATGTGCAATATGTCTTGAATAAACCATAAAGCCATAAAATATTTGTTGAACAAAATACTTTATTTAATGTGCAATGTAATCAAATTATAAACATTTTGGGAAATACAGGGAAGAGGGAAGAAAATTGCCTTGACTTCACCAACAACACAATAACTTTTACTTTTGTGGGGGTATTTGCACTTTTTGCATTGTGTACAACTGAATTTATATCTTGGCATCTTCACTTTTTAGCATTTCACAAGCATGTTTCCATGGAACTAGGTGGTCTTTACAGGAATTGTTAACAATTTCACAGGATGCTGATGCACATTCCAACATCGGCCACTTTTGACTGATGTCCTGGTGTCACTCACAGTCCTCAGACAGCATTCTTCTGTGTTCTTTCTGACTCCCTCCCAGCAATTTCCCTCCACAGATCATGTTCTACCCAACTGCCACTATTGTTTCACCATAACAAACACGTTGAAATACATAAAACTCCTGGCTCTCCAGAAATATGGCATATTCAGTTCATCTCTGGCCATTTCCCTCATCTAATATTTCTGACGAGAAATGCTCCAACTCCAGGCCCTTCCAGAATAGTTGTGGTGAGTTGTACTTTCCTTGTGAATGGACTTGGACCACCAAGATTCTACTTCAGGCCACATGGCACTCATAGACTTTGGCAGGAAGTTCTTTACTTGTCTTACAGATTTGTCTTAAAAGCAATGCAGACAATTAAAACCAGCTGGGGTGGAATGCCATACTAAATGTATTCATTTCTTTCCCAACATGACTCGCGGATGTTAATCCAACTTGCAGGAAAGAAAGAACTTTAAAGCCATACAGCCCTGGAGGCTATATGTCTGATGAGAAAATATAATCCAAATCTCTGGGTAGCCATCCTTAGGGTGGTCATCTCCTCCTCTAAGTTCTTAGAATTTTGCCCGCCTATACTGTTCATATGACACCTCTCATGTTTTATTCTATAGACGGTGTTTTACTGTATTTTTAGACCTTGTTTTCACTAATCTCCTTGCTGTAGCATGGACAATGCCTGAAATGTGCTTTTCCCACAATGCTTTGCCCATTGTGGTACTCAACAAATGGATATTGGGTTCTAGAGGCATACAGAATTCCCAGAGTAGCACAGTCATTTCTGACTCAGAATTTTATGCTCAGAATCTTGAAAATATAAGTTGTACATGGATTTTCTCAAAGACAAATCTGACTGCTGTCAATATGACAAACCCTGTCTGTGTGTGCAAGTTAGTTGCCTTTGTTAAATTAACCATATTTTTCCTATTTAGTGACTGTGAAAACCAGAATTTTAATGCAAAAACCCTTGTTCGGTTGTATAAAAGCCCTACTATTATGAAAATCTTAGCCCAGTACATAAATGGGTTAGTAATTGTGAAATCCTGGCCTCCAGCTCAGAAACACAAATGATGAAGATGAGTATGTAATAAATCTCTTGGTATCCCCAAACAATATCTTCAGTATTATACTGTCAGTCTTTTGTTCACATATTCCTTCCACCTTGGGCAAAGCTATATGATGTGCCCTGCTGAGAATATAAATTTATATAAGTCACTATAATGCAAGGTACATGGCATAAAGAAATACCAATAAGGTGACATGGGAGTTCCCACAATGATGAATTTATGTCCAACTAGGGAATCTTGAAAGGCAGGGCCAGAGAGAGTATATAAGGTCAGTCCTGAAAAATAGGTAGAAAAAAAATTTTCTTCTATTAATGTTTGTAAGGTGACCCTTGAAAATAAAGTAAATAACAAACCAGTTTCATATGGAAAACTACTAGGTAAGATATTATAATCATCTCCAGTTTAGTGTATTACATGGTGGTACAATTGATCAAGAAAATGAAGAAGTGTGAGGGCAAGGACTTTCCGTGTTTAGATAGAACGAGGTTACTCTACAGTAGGACACGGGCATTTCAAAGCTATGAAAGTGATTAGGACTCGATGAACTAAAGTTCCACAGAGAGAGACGGTGTTTGGAGGTGAGCTGAGGATGGCCAATAACTTTTTTCTCTGGGACATTTCTATGTCCTGGCCACAAGTTGTCCAACCTTGGCCCATTCAGAGGACCTACGCCGTGGGAAATTGGCCAACTCTTAGCTGTCACACAGAACTGGGGTGACAAAATGAAAACCTGAGGCAACCCTACACAGGCAGCCGATTTCCCCTGAAGGATATCTCTGGAGTTCTGGTGTTATACAGAAAGATGAGGAAGTAGGCCCAGAACTTCTAGAAGGCGAGAAAACGTTTCCACAGTTCCACAGTGCTTCGGAACGGAGACTTGCCCGGTGGGGAGATCCGCTTCGAAGACATGGCTGCTCATTTGCAGATTGGAAAGCTGTAGGAGTTAGGAGGATAGAGAGTGAAGCTGAAAACCGCAGAAGGGAAGGAGAGCTGAATCTTCAGGCTTCAAGACTGGGAAGACAAAGACCAGACTCTCAGCCAAAAGCCCAAGAGAGCCTGCCCTAGGAGTAAGGACAGACCAACAGTCGACTGAGAAATACTGAAATGAGCCCCAGCCGAGCTCAGTCCCTGGTGGCATCCAGATAATCACCTTTATGCTCCATCTGCATAACAGAGAAAGGCAGAAACCTTTGATATGGAGCCACTACAGTTCTTTTATACATAAACCGTATATTCAGTCAAAAATTACTAGACAAGAAAAATAACAGAATAAAACAGAGTAGAAATAGGCCCACTGCTGATCCAGAGTTTTGACTTAAGAAACAAATAACTATGATTGACATGTTTAAATGAAGAAAAAGTAGACAAATAAAAGAAAGGATGGAGAATTGCACCAACGAATTAGACCTTTTAAAGATCAAATGGTTATTTTAAAACTTAAAAAGAAAGAATATGTTAAATTAAGAACTCAATGAATTAATAGTAAATTAGACACAGCCAAACACAGGATTGGTAAACTGGAAGAGAAATTAATAGAAAATAACTAAAAATGAAGCCCAAAGAGAAAACAAAGTAGAAAAGTATATACATTAAAATAAAAGAGACTTCTGGGACATGCTCCAAATGTCTACCATTTGTGTCATTATCATTCCAGAACGAAAGAAGAGAGACGATGCTAAAGCGATATTCTAACCAATATTGGCCAAGAATTTCCCAAAATTGTTAAAGGATATGAACCCCCAAATTCAAGAAGCTTAACCCCAAGCTGGATAAAGATAAAATCACAGTATATCATAGTAAAATTCATAAAAACCAAAGGCAAAAAATAAGAAGTCAAATTATTTTTAAAGGAACAACAATTATACTTTCAACTTTGTTTTCAACAGAAATGATGGAAGCCAAAAGACATTATTATAACATTTTAAAGTGCTGAAAGAAAATAAAAGTCAATTCAGAATTTATATCTGGTGAAAAAATACTCTGAAATCTGAAAGAGGGGTTTTCAGAAAAAAGAAAATGATCATAAATGGAAACATGGAAAAAAAGAAACAGGAGGGAATTAAGAACACAGGAAGAGATTAATATTTAGGTAATGATAAATGAGGAGTATTGATCATACAAAAAGTAATTATGGATTCTTGTACAATTAGCACAATTATATAGTGAGAACAATTTAAAAGACAGGAGGGAGTGGTAGAGTTTAAGTGTTCTAACTTCCTATCACTAGTAGGAAAGAGATAAAAGTAATAATTTGTAATAAGTCAGGGAGGCATATAGTGATCTCTAGGTTAATCATTAAATGGATAATAAAAATCTAAAATTAACAAATGAATAAGAGGAAAATAGAATAATAAAAACATTTAATTCAAGAAAAAGCAAGAAAGGAGAGAAAAGAATACAAAACAGGCAAAATAAAAAAACAAATAGTAAGATGAGAAATATAAAACAAAATGTTCGTAATTTTATTAAAGATAGGACTAAATCTCGGAGTCAAAAAATAAGATTGTCAGACTGGTTTGGAAAAAAAAAACCCATAGATGCTTAAAGGAGACAAAATTTAAATATAAGAATAGACATAAAGAAGCTAATGTGCTATAATACCATTTGATATAGTATAGAGACAGAATAAAGTTCACCAACGTGGGCATGATTTCTTTCTACATTAAAAGCCTAGCAACTCTGGGATGGTAATATTTTGGCCTATTAGATGCTGTTTTGATTGTTATACGTCAGTTGTAGGTAATCAATGTTTTAAAAAATAATTTTTTAGAAAACTTTATTTGACATGAAAGAAAAAAGGAAAGAGAAAAAATGATAAATAGGTTAGAAAGATGATAAGTGATTAGATAGGTAGATAGATAGATAGATAGATAGATAGATAGATAGATCATAGATAGAAAAATAATCTTGCATATTTATCATAAACTCTCCTAGAATTTATATCTATTGCGGATATTACCTGGGATATCAATTAAACACTCAGATTCCGATCTGACTCTATAGAATGCCAGCTGAGGCAGACCAGATAGATTGTGTGAGAAGCAAGTAGTTAATGGGAGAGGCAGATAGCGTTCATCAGTTCAAAGGGCTTGTTCCGTCAAAAAAGATTCCGCTAATCTGCAGGAGCCGAAGTCACAGGCCCTCAGCGCCATTCTGTGAGCGCCAGCGTTCCACGCCAGTTACACATTTCTGAAGGGCCATGGAGCAAAGCTCTGCCCGTAATGTGTAAGCCGACACCGCTGTGACTAAGGCTGCAATTGGACTGGGACAAATCTCTATGATCTTGATTTATGAAAATCCAAATGGATGGTTTCCATAGAAATGAATAAAAACCTTTCCAAATTACTTACTTGGGATTAATCCACCGCAGCTCCACAAAGCAAATACCTTTGATTAGGCTCAGTAAAGCAACCAATGAAAAATAAACTAAAATTGTCCGATAAGGGACCATGCTGCCGTCGCTAACAGAAAATCTCCAGCTAAAACATGGATTTTGTTAAGGAAACACCACAGTCTGGAGCAGGAGCTCTGGGATCACACCAGCTGGGTTCGAATCCTGACCAAGCCGCTGCCCACCCTGTGACCTGGGGCTGGGCCTGAGGTTTAAATGCTGTTCTACCAAGTTTCCAAAAAGTCGTGAAGACGCTGCCTGCCAGGAGGGGAGGTCACGGCTGCAGCGCCCAGTCAGGTCAGACATCGCACTCAGCCTCAGAAACACCCGCCCCTGGCTGGTGCCGAAGGCGGCCAGGGCGGCCGTGGGACAGTGCGCCTGACTCCAGGCCTCACCGAGAAGCTCTCCCCACGCTGCTCCCGCTGCCGGAGACCCACAGGGGAGGTGCTGGGGGAAGACCACCGCCCAGCTGGCCAGGTTCACGGCTGTGGGGTGAGCAGATGAGCAGATGCACCGTGAGAAGCCTCCAGCCAGGAGCTCGTCTCCACTGGCCTCTCCCAGCAGGAAGCCTGCCAGTGCTGCTGCAAACTTCAGCCCCGCTGCTGACACCAAGGTGGGCTTTCCATTCTCTGTCTTCAGGCAGAACCGCTCCCCACGAGACATGGCACTTCCTAGTTCTGAGAACTTACCAGCCAGGGGCCACATTCCCTCGGCTGGTGTCTCCACCCCTTTACCTCCAAAATTAGTCAGCAGAGGAACCCAAGCTTCCAACCTTCCCTTGGACCCAGGAACCACCTCTCAGCCCACATCGGGGGCCCATGAGGGGCAGCAGCCTACAGCTCTTTACGGGAGGAGTGGTGGCCTCAGCCCAGTCCGTTGCGGGAAACTGGGTCAAGGTGCACAGGATCTCTGTTATTTCTGACAACCGCATGTACATCTGCAATCACCTTCCCCTAAAACACTGAATCTAAGAATCTTAAAGTTGAAGAAAACCTGAAGTGATGGAGTTTGCCTGGAGTTGACTACATTATGTTTTCTACCATTATATGGACTGAAAGGTAGAAAGATTAGGATGATTTGAACAGAACAGTCATTTAAAGAGAGAGAGAGAGAGAGAGAGAGAGAGAGAGAGAGAGAGAGAGAGAGAGAGAGAGAGAGAGAGAGAAAGAGAGAGAGAGAGAAGTACCTTAAAGATTTATTGTAACTTAAGATATCCCCAGGTACATGCATTTGCTCATCTGCTCCTACAGAGCCACGGACTGTTCTTTGAGTGTCACGTGCACCTAGAACTGTGCTGGCTGCACCCCCAGACTGTGCCGTCTACTCTTCCCGTTTGGTTCTTTAAAGGGAAAGCTTCAAGAACTTGGGGCATGGCCAGAGTACTCCATGTCTAAGATTTTACAGGTATTTTCAGTTTTTGTTTTTTCTTCTTTTTTCAAATACTTTACAGTTATCTCCCACTCAGGTCTAATTCAACAGTATATTTTTTAAAGCAGCTCTCTGGTTCTCTCCTAAGGAATCATAAAAATGAAATTACTGCACCCGCCATCCCTCCCCAGGGGTATTCTCTTACTGTGTTACAGACCCGTTAGTGCAGGTCTAATTCCAATGGAGTTTTAAATGAAGGTGAATATTTAGGTGAGGTTATTTACATTTTTCCTATAAAGTTTGTGTTACTTTGTAATAAAAAAAATATGTTGTTGAAAAATAAGTTGTTAATCTTCCTATAATTCAAAAATCAGGTAAGTAAGTTCATGTTTTGTGATTTAAAAAAATAAGTTATCGATGTTTCAGTGTTTCTTAGTCCCCTTTCTACCACCACAAAAAATAGACATTTTTGACCAAGGCAATTTTTTTATTCACCTCATTTTCCCATTGCACTCAGTACAATCCTGGACCAATTTCCTCCAGTTTCAGGTACTATTTAAGCTCAGGAAATACAAATTTTCACCATCAGTGGAATTAAGAAATTTGCTATATAAGTTTTACAAAGTAAGTACACTTTTGGAGAACATTCTAAATCCAACTATGAGGGTTTGAGATAATTTTTGGCTCTGTTGTCTTGGTACAGATTCAGCTGGTGGAGTCAGTTCATTTATGAAGCAACTAATCTGCCAGGTGAAAACATGCCAGGCACTCTCGCTTGGGGAGGTAACCCAATAGTTGAGTAATTGCTGTCAGTCCTGTTTCATGGTCAGTGGGTTGTCCATGTTTTGAGAATGGTATTTATGATTACCTTGGACCTTCTGTCCTGCCAAATTCAGTCATACACCTGTACAGCTGTAGAGAGATCTGGTAACAGAATTGTGTGTGTGTGTGTGTGTGTGTGTGTGTGTGTGTGTGTGTGTGTGTAAGAAACAGAAGTATTTAAAAATGTGTACACCCTGAAGTAAAAAAAAAGAAAAAAGAAAATGGCGCGTTTGTATATAAAAGACTGCTCTCCATGTATATGCTTGCGTGCTCACCCTCGTGGAGAAGCCTAAGCTTTTGATTGTATGCCAAGCCAAGGAGAGATTAAGTAGATAGGGCAGAGCATGTGAGTACCAGAAAGGACACTGGAGGGGAGCTTGGGAGACCACCCACAGGCTCCCTCACTGACAATCCAATTTCTGCACTTGACTTTGGCTCCCTGCTTGGAGTGCTGGTGGCTGTGCTAGCAAGCTACCTGGAGACAATGATTTCTCAGAGGACGCTGAACGGAAGGAGAAACCGCTGACAGGGAAACAAGTGCACTCAGGATGAACCCCACCAGGGAAATGTTCCCGGTAATGGCGCAATTCTGCTCTCAAGTGAGTCCCTCTCTGCTTCACTTTATTTTGTACATATCATCTCCAAGCCGTGATTTTTGTATCTATAATCCTCTTACTACGTAATTTAGACCTTCGGATACAGCAGTAAGATCTACCCTACATCAACAGTCTGCTGCTACACTGTTTAGCCGGGGTAGGTCTGATCACTCCCACTTGTCCATATCTCTGTTCAGAGCCCAACTTGGCGAGGCAGTGGGGGATGCAGCCTGCATGATCAGGGTTGTTTCAAACGTCCCAACAAGCCCCCAGCAGCTGCTGCATCCGAGGGCTGGGTACCATTCATCAGGACATACGCTTCTTTCCACCAAAGGAAGTGTAACTCTCATCCTATTTCCCCACATAAAAGCTAACAGGTAGGAAGAGCACAATGGTGGGTGTCAGGCAGAGCTGCCCCAGGAGGGAGGAGCGGGGGGAAAAGGGACCGGAAGGGGTGGAAGAGAAACAGGAAGTAATTAGTGCAGAAAATTGACAGGACCTGGAAGAGGCAAATGTGGTCAGAATCAGGACAGCCCATTCTTCAGTCATCATGACTATGAGATCTGACCCATTGCTTTTCTGTTTGGTTATCTCAATATTTATTTCCACTGTTTCTTTCCGGTGTTTCACCACGTGACAGGTGCTCAAAAAGGAAGGAAGGAGAGGAAGGGAGGAAGAAGGGAGTGAGGGAAAGAGGGAGGGAGGGAGGGGGGAAGGCAAGGAGGAAAGGAGGGAGGAAGGGATGGAGGGAAAGAGAGAGGGTGAGAGAGGGAGGGAGGGGGGATGAAAGAAAGAAAACTTGGTGATCCATTTTTTCTGTGTATGGTAGGAGGAGGGCTCTTCTATAGGAAAAAAAATCTTATAATCTCCTCTGCTCTTCCTCTGGGTTTCCAGATAAAAACACCCCCAGAAAGACTCTGCTCCCCTAATATTTGTAAATTTCATAATAAACAGAATCTCATGGGAAAGTTTCGCCCTTGTTTGAGGTCAGCCTCTCATCAGAGACGTCCAGTCTACTGATGATGTCATTGCACCTAGACCTTTATTAAAACCTGTTTCTACTTTGCCTGGGAATCCCTTTGGGAAACAAAACCGGCAGCAGATTCTAAGCAATAAACTGGTCCAAATTTGCAAGTTTGGGTACAACCTTCTCACACCATCCAAAAGTGTCTAACATTGAAATTCCAGCTTCAGTGAAGTGTATTAATGCACATTTTAATTAATGCAAACCGTGAGGTCTAGCAATGTAGTGGAAACATTCCCTTTAAAGAGAAAAATAATTGCAGAAGGATACAGGGGCTTAACCCACACCTACAATTTTCAGAGAATTTATTCCTAGTAAATATAGGAATGTCACTTTACCTGAAAATTAAATTCACTTTAATTAGTGACTATGAGAAAACTGTAGAATGTATTATGCCACTAAAAAGGAAAAAATCAAAACATTGAAGGCAATATAATATTAAGGATGTCTTTCAGAATACTCCCCACATAGGATTTTAATAGAAGGATTTCTTATATTTTTTAACTCAAACTCTCATCTGAAATTCAGCACAATATTTGTACATAATAGGATGCTATTTCAAAAGGCATTTGATTCCAGCGGAAATGTGGATGCCATTAAGAACCCATAGACAATACTTTATAGTAAAACTAACTCAAAAGATACAAAACTAAAAGATGCAAATCTGAAAACCAAAAAAAGGGGGTTTTCAACAGAAATAAAGACAAACAATAGCTGTTATATTGCAGCTATAAATACCACTCCCACAGTGACTTAACAGAACAAAAATTTATGTCTCACTCAAACTCTGCTGTAGGTCAAGGTGACCCTTAGGAGTCTCCCTCGGACACTGAATGGGGACACTGTGAAGCAGTCCACTGATCCAGGCTGACAGGAGCCCCACCCTCCTGCAGCTGAGCCATCTGGAGCACATGATCTCCTGGTTCAATAGAACAAAGAAGAGTATGGAGAATAGCACGCCAACATCTACGTGCCACACTGCCCAATACACTTCTGTTCATAAGTCATTGGCCAAAGCAAATTCCATGGCTCTGTCTTTGGGGATAAGGACATTGCATCTTCATGGGAATGGAGAGGGGATCAAATATATTGGCGAACAAGAACCATGTCTACTACAGAGGGTAAGAGCAGGTTGTGGAGGAGAACTCAAGTTTTCTGACTATTTTTAAGATGACTTCAAGCCAAAGATTGCTTCAAGAGTAACCTGATGAGCGGGACTAATGTCTGGAGACAAGGAGATCATCTGCATCTTTTTACCATTCTGCTGAGCCACCTGAATGCTCTGCTCTCTCCATCCGGAACCCTCTCATACTTCTGTTTCACCTCCACTCCTATCTAAAACATTCACCTGCTCTGGAAACCAAAATCAATCCTCCTAGACTGGGTAGAGAGCCCTCTACTGTGACTTCATGCCATCCTGTAGTCACTCCTCTCTGTCAGTGTGGACACATAAAGATAAAATGTTTTGATGCGTGTAAAATGCGCTCACCTGAAATGACATCATCATCATCATCATCATCATCATCATCACTGTCATCATCACAGCACCTAGCACTTCATATTTATTAATTTAACAGTCTCTCTCACAGGACTAAACCCCTGCCTCGTATCTGAGGACACAAACTACACCAAGTCACTCTGCTCCCACTCAGCTCACACTAGTACCAGCCTTGACTGCTGACCTGGAATTGAGCCCCTCACACCCTCTGCTTCTCAGTGGTTCCATGTACCCCCTTTTCCACTAACCCCCCATGTTTCTTTGTGTTCACCTTCTTCCATAGTTCTGGGACTGTAACAGTATGCATAAGCACTACGCCTTTTAGTAACACAGACACACATTAGTAAGTGGTTTCGTTTGCAATGAAATTGATATTAGGACATTTCAATAGATAACTTAAGGAAGCAAATGTTCAAAAATGGCCACCGTCCACTTCCATGTTCATTAGTAAAGTACCGTCTCCTCCCTCCCATTCCAGATCATCTTTTCTCCGACACCCCACGCAGCCATCATACGGTGTGGATGGTTACATTTCAAATTTTATTCATCCACCCTAACCGGTTTGGCTCAGTGGATAGAGCGTTGGCCTGCAGACTGAGAGGTCCCAGGTTCAATTCCGATCAAGGGCATGTACCTTGGTTGCAGGCAGATCCCCAGTGGCAGATGTGTGGGAGACAGCTGATCGTTTCTCTCTCATCGATGTTTCTAGCTCTCTGTCCCTCTCCCTTCCTCTCTGTAAAAAAATTAATAAAATATATTTTAAAAATTTTTTTATTCATCCAACATCTTTGCACTTTTATTTTCTACTAATTCCACAAAACTGATTTACTGGCAGACATCGGAAATTATTTCATCATTAAATAATAAGAATTTACATATATAATATGAATATACATATGCACTTCTATACATGTATTATCTCATTCGGCCAGCAATATACCATTTTAAAGGTCCTCCTTTAAGAGCTACATTCAAAGTAGTGCATCATATGATAAATAATAATAAAAGGCTAATATGCAAATTGTTCCCTCGACCGGGAGTTTAACTGGGAGTTTGACCAGTGGGCGGGGCCGGCCTACCAACAGGCCTGCGGCCCCTCCCCACCGCCAGCCCCACCCCATCAGCCCCTATGGGGGTGGGCCAGTTGGACCCGACCCGTGCACGAATTCATGTACCAGGCCTCTAGTGATAAATAACCAACGCCAACTATTAGTTTTATCAGAGAGTGGTGTAAATTCGCCCATTGTTGTTATGTACCTTTGTGTATGCCTTATTAACATTCATTCCAGAAACAGATTTATTTATACATCTGGTTTCCCTGAGAATCGCTCCTGGCTTCTCTGGGGGTCAGGGTGTCTTCTTCCTGTAGGATAAAAACTCTGACCTTCTCATCAGTGCCGGCCATGAATAATTTTACAGCCTCCCCGGTAGGCAATGTGCTTTGGAATTTTTCATTGGCCTGTGGAAAATTTATTATATTCTGTGACCTTATTACACATGCTGTAAAACGTGGGAAAGATATCGTCCCTGTCCAGTTCCCTCTTCATCTCAACAGCACAAGCCAGCAAATAAAAACCGTGCGTCACAAAGATCGCTTTCCATTTCCTTCATTTCTTTGGAGGATTATGATGTCATTTTTCAAAAACCATGTCCTGGAGCTCCGGTCTAAGGAGAGCCTGTGGTCATATGAGATTAGAGGGTGGTTCACCAGAGAAATGAGTTTTGAGCAAGACCCACTGGAGCAGAATTGGGGCCATACATCAGAAGAAAGGCTGCAACGGAGCTTAGCATAAAAGAACTGCGACACCAGCTTTTAGGCAGAAGCAGCCACTAGATGAAACTCTAATTTTGGAGGAAAGAAATGGTTAAGTGCCTGGTCCATGCTCTTAACAGCGATGAAGTCTGAGACTTCGGGCAAATGACTTCACCTCTGCAAGCTTCTGTTTCCTGGGGTGTGACCAAGGGTCAGCTTTCCGTCCTGTGCTGCTTGCAGGCATGCTGGAAGTTCCTGGAATAAGGTACACAGTGAGCATTCCGGGATCTTAGTTGTAGGGTCCTGCGCACTTTGCTGACACTGACCGACAGAGCTGCCAGGATCTTGCACGGGTCCAAGTATTGGGCTCTTTTTCGTTCAGCACATGGAGGAGAGCAATGCTCCCTTTGCTTCTCACCTGCATCGTCTTGCATTCCAGGGAGAGGGCGAATCTCCCTGCGGTCAATGCAGGGGGTCTGGAAAGAGAGCATGAATTCCAGGCATTTGGTGCTGAAATCAGGGATGAAAGTTGGCCTCGCAGGAGAGGGTTAGGCATGAACAAGCAACCCAAGTTTTCAGTCTTTGTACCCAGCTTCAAGCCAGTCTATCCCAGAGTCAGCAACAAAGGCCCCACAAAGAGAGAAAATATCCACAATGCAGAAGGGTTGCCCTTTCGGTGAGAAGGAAACATACCACCTTCGTGGGAAGACTCTCCAAGTAGAGCACTGAAGTTGAAATTAAGGCAACGCTCCAGAGCTGTGCTATCCAGCATCATAGCCACTAGCTATGTGTGTCTATTTAAGTATAAATCAATAAAAAATTAATAAAATTCAATTTCTCAATCTTCCTAGCAATCTCCATATTTCCATTGCCCAATAGCACTTGTGGTTTGTGGCTACCATTTTGAACAGAAGAGATTCACAGAACATGTCGATCATCATAGAACGTTCTAATGGACAGATGGCTAAGATGTCATTAAAATTAAGGAACGATTAAAGCTCATAAGATATTTCCTCAAGGAATAGTATTTGTTATTTCCTGCTCTATGGACTATACACAAGTAATGTGGCCTAAGGTATATTTGCCATGCAAGTAAGCAGGAGTAAAACTGTGTAATGGGGATAAATATTGGAAGATCAGGTACCATATCAAGACAAGTGAGTAGGAAATTAATTAAGAGTGCTGGTATAAGAATCATTTCACTGCCCAATCTGAGGGACCGAGGCCAGGAAAGATCTTCATTGAAGCCAAAATGAGAACAAATGGATTTTGAGAACTGGGAGCGGTAGAGGGATTTGAGGTCTGGGTGTTGGCCAGCAATGAATACAGTAGGGGGATAGGGTAGTAGTAAGTAAGGTGGAAAGTGAGTCCAGATCTTGAGTCAGGGATCTCGCGTGATGTTGAAGTCCAGCATGTGGCCTTGCCCGTGGCAGCTGAAATGGAGCTGAAGACCACATTCAGGGACTACAGGACCAGGATTTTGTAAGGGCCCTCAACATGGATTGTTCTAACTTTTTGTTATAAATATTTTCAAGCTTATATGAAACTAGAAAAATAGTACAAGGAACCCTGGCGTACTTTTAACCACCCACTGACAATTAATTACTCATGGTCAATCTTATTGATGTGGACTTTCATGTCACCAAGACATTGGAAGGTCTTGGTGTAGAAAAAAGAAAGTGAGGGTGGGTCGTAAGAAATGAAAAAAGATGGGACACCCTCCTCCTCATGGCCAACAGTGGCAACTAAGAAGAAGAGGTAAGATTCAAAAGAGGAGCAGTACGATGTTCGCTCCTGCAAATAATAGAGAGCAGCTCGCACAGCATCTGACGTGTAGTAGAGACTCAATGAATAAGAAGGCTGAGGAGCATGGACAGTGGGGAGAGCCAGGCATGCCCTACCCTCAGGTCCCTACATCTGCGAGGGATTCAAGCAGCAGGAGACAGACACACTGAAAGAACAACCCCTTTGGGAACGGCTGCAAATTTTAAAATATTTAGGTTGCAGTAATGGGTACAATTCCCATAGATTATAATTATAATAACCTGGCCAGGCCACATCACATTCATAAAACGTTAAACAAAAACAACACAGCCGAAAAGTTAGCTCCCTGCTGGTATCTGAATATAAAACGCAGCTACAAAGACCGGTGTCCGTTCATGTGACTCCAGCGGGCTCCCATCACCCTTGGCTGCCTGTCCTGATGGCACCTTTCAGCCTCACCTTTGCACTGTGTCCTCGATCAGCACCATTGCTCTGTCCGGGCCAGGCCACGGCTGCGAATGCAGGCCCTGCACAGCCTCACCCCTTCCACGGCTGCCCACGGCCTCCATTGCAACAGCATCTGCAAGTGACAGAGGCCCACGGTCACGTCCAAAGCTGCCTTCGAGGGTGGCCTCTTGGGGTGTTCTTTGTCCTAAAAATCGAAATGCAACCAGCAAAAGCACAGGGTTCACATTCCTGGGTGTTTAAAGCCAAGATTCTAAATTCGTCTCCCTTTTCCCAGAGGAAAGCACACCCCAGGCTCCCGCCGCCGCCGAAGTTCAGTGTGTAGTTTCCCAGGCATTTCCCCACTTCATTTTCCGTCTGCGAGTCTGTGGAGCCAGTCGGATGGGCCCCACTAATACATGTGGTTTACATTAATGCTATTCATGACGCTCATCCCGACGCTGCGGGAGGCAGCTGGCCAGATGGCAGTCATGTTCGCGTGTTGCTGAAAAACACTCAGCATCCCCATTTTTAAGAAGAACGCTTCCATTGCGACGTAAATAAAACACATGCCTCGGCATTTGTTCTGGGAAAGGCCGTTGTGAACCGGAGGAGCCATGCCACAGCAGCGCCCTCGGAATCAGAGGCTGAGCTCCAACGCCTCCCGAGCCTGCGCTGTGATGGGGGGTCGGCCGCGGCCTGCAGACCCAGCAGGCGCTGGGGAAGGGGAATCTCTGGGTGAGGGTTCCTTCGGTGGCTTCTAGGAGGAGAGCAAGTGATTAAGTGCAAAAAAGGGTACATTTCCTCGGCACCTTCCTAGCTGGGGACACGGCGCTCATCTCGGGCGGATACTAAGTGATGCGGTAAAGCAGCAAATTAGAAGAATGTAAATTCTTTAGCAGGAATTGCACGCCGGGGAGACATGCCTCCTAATGCTCATATTTGTTTCCATGTAAATAATGTACACTCTTCCTAAAATCAGGCCGGGCCAGGCCTGAGTAAGACATCAAAGTCCAAGCTGGGTCAGGGGCTGGCCTCCCAGCCGGCGGGGACCCGGTCAGCCCCCCAGCAGGTGCGATTCCTGCAGGCGGAGGCCAGGGCTCTGCTCTGTGCTGGGGCCCGGCAGCCTCGGCTTTTGCTTCCTCTCCTATTCGTGGTCGGCTCCTGTGTTCTTGTGCTCATTCTCTCTTCCTCCCTCTCTCTGACTTCTTATTACACCAAATTGCGTGCTAATTGCTTGAGTGATCCCAGATGATATCATTTCTATTTTAATTGGTGTAACTGCTATTGTTATTCCTTCCCTGTCCCTCTGTTTGTCACCCATGTGTCACCCGTGCAGGGATCTGGTGATGCCCAGCGCTCTCTCCGAGGTTAAGGGGTCCCCTCCTGCAGACAAGGGCCCATCAGACCATCAGGGTGCATCTTAGTGGCCTGGGTTCTCTTAAGACCAGAGACTTAGGACAAGGGCACATCCCCATCTCCCACAGGACCTTAATGGACTTCTCTGAGCCTCCTCTTCCTTCATTTACCAAGAAAGGCTTATGGCACGCATGGCCCATCTCAGCGGTTAGCACCTCCTGTAACATGCCTGGCAGTCTCCGCTGGGGACACTGTTCTCTCCTTTGCCCGCCTAAGAAACGTAAGGCTACACGTTGTACTGGAGGAGTCATGTGCTGCTGCTGCTGTGTCCTGGCAATTAGGAAGGCCCAGCCCCAGCTCTCGGGGAGCTCATGGCCAACCGAGGGGCCAGGCAAAGGGGTTAGAGCAGTGATTCTCAACCTTGGCTGCACATTAGACTCACCTGGGAATCTTTTTGAAATCCTGATTTCTGGGCCTCACCCTCCGGAAATGCTGTTCCTTTGTGATGGGGTGAGGCCACAACATTAGTAACAAAGAAACAGAATTTCCGGAGGATGAGGTCCAGAAATCAGGATTTTAAAAAGATTCCCAGGTGATTCTAATGTGCAGCCAAGGTTGAGAACCACTGGGTTAGAGGGTTTACAGTCCCCTGCTCAGAGGCAGCCGGCACAGGATGGGTTAGATGTCCCAGGAGGTCCCTGTATCAGTGATGGCTAAGACAGGATCGACGGGACGAGGAGCAGGTCACAGGCGAAGCTGGGACAGAACCCCCTCAGGCCGAGAAGAAAGGGCAGTGTGCGCGGGAGGTGCAGGAGAGCCGCTGGGGAGGCCAGCAGACACGGGCCGCAGAAGGCCACGTACTCAGAGACGCTCAAGGACCGCGTTTTTAGGTTGAAGCATGCGGCATAACCTCAACCAGAAATGTCTGACCTAAAAACTGCACTTTTCTATGTTACAAGAGTAATTAATACTATATTTCTTTGTGTTTCCCAGGCGTGCTACCAATATTTCCTTTAAAATACTAGGTACTCCCCCATCGACGGTGTTGGTCAGGTAGTTTCATCTGCTGGGGGGGGGGGCGCAGGGCCCTAGCGGAGCCCCCTCCTCCCAGGCGGTTAAGAATTGAAAGGCTCTAATGGAGACTTCCCGCCACAGGAGGCTCTGAAACACTTGAGCTGTCTTTATGGCCCATCGGCTCCGGAGCCTTTCTTTGTTAGAGGAAGGAAGTCAGGGATGATTTCTCATTGGTGAGATGAGTGGTGATGGAGATGTGGGTATTGACCGGAACATTGTGCAGACCCCCCACTCAGCACAAGGGAGTGAAGGCCAGCGGGCCCCCAGGCTGTGCGGTTAGGAGTGGCGCCCAGGGCTCGCTGCGGAAATTGTCCTGGGCCTGGCTGCTGACTCAGGTTCTCCTCATCAGCATCTGGCTGGATGCTGGCTGGATCCCGCAGCTCAATTCCTGCCTCTGCCTCCAGTGAACTGCCCAGGTGAGGCGCTGTGGGAGCACTCAAGGGGCCTGGAGCCAGGATGCCATCAAGCCTAAGGACAGGTCATATGACTCCTTTGTGTCTCCGGGCTTTCTACATACATTCTCAGGCAGGGCCTGGGCATCTGCATATGGATGTCCCAGTCCAAGAGCTCTATCACCCTTACCAGCTTCCAGCTGTTGGAAGTTACCAATACTTTCCCCAAAAAGCTGAATGAGACCGATCGGGTTGGTACAGGTCAGTGCCCATCATTCCTCTTGCACAGCGCCTTGCACAGCAATGGGCACAGGATGGGAAGGCAACTGAACCGTGAATTAAATTAAGGCTGGGCACAGGCTGAGATGAGTAGGAATGTAGTTGCATATACTAATAGGCTGATGAGAGGAAGTGAGAACTATTTGAGGGAAGGTACTTCCCTCCTCCCAAACATTGGAGAGAACAGCCACTGGCTTCTCTTGAGGTCCCTGGTGCCATGTCAGAATGAATGCCGGCCCTGACCAGGCACACACTGCGGAATGGGAGTCTGGCTTCCACATTTAAGAATGTCCCATGAATGGGCCCTTGGTTCTTATGGTGAAAGAGTTCTCATCGAGAGAAGGACGGTTCAGAGATCATCCCTTCCAATCCCCTTGGTTGATAGAGAATCAGAGGCCTTACAGGCTCGCTAATAACCTGACAGTTGGCGTTACCTTCTAGGTTTTCTCATTCCTACCATGTTCATTTCACCAGACAGTGGCCCTCAAACGTGTGTGAGCGCATCACAATCCCCTGGACGGCTTGTTAAAATACAGATGCTAGGAGCACCCCGAGAATGTCTAAAGGTCTGGGCGGAGCTTTAGAACTCACATTTCAGGTGAGGCTGATGTGGCTGGCCCAAGAACCGCACTTGGAGAACTCCTGTACGACTCTAGATTCCCTTCTTGCTTGTGACCATTCCACACGCCACCTTCCAAACGTACCGGCTCCTTATGGTCGGGGTCAGCTCCACGTACATGACCTCCAGCTTCAAGCTGAACGGATGCACCCACAGCAGCCCCCATCTTTGCATGACGCGCAGCTCGAGGCCCTGCGTTCTCGTTACAGGTGTGGCACTGTCCCCCTCCAGGGAACTTCAAGGGTACGCTTTGTCTTCTTTTCTTCTTGAAACGCAGGGTGTCTGTGAGGAAGAAAAGCCGGTTGAGTTGGGTGCAGATCTGACTGGGTCTGGAAGAGCAGGTCAAGGCTGAAGGCTACCAGCTGGACCCAGTTTCAAGGCTTCGACTTCTGCATCCTGAGAACCCACGTCAGCCTGGGGAGACCAGGAGCGCTTTCCTCCCTGTCAAGTGTGGGGTTTGGCCTGTGGCTTCAGCTCACAGAACCAGTGGTTGCCTCGCCATACATGTGCTCCCATTCCTTATTCCCAGGTCTAGGCAGACAAAATAGCACCATCACCCAGGCCCTCTTGATCTACTGAAGGAGAAAGAGCAGGAGACAATCAATTATCTCATGACGGCAGGTCCTCCAATAACACGGTTTCATTCAACAGCATTTCGTTGTGCTATAGTTGACATGTCTTAAGAAATGAACTCTTGTTCAGATCAATCAGTTGATTGTAAAATTGGTTGTATCCTATGCATTTCGCTTAAAGTCACAGAAACCATAGACAACATTAAGTGACATGTACTCCAATCAAAGGTGTTTCCGCGCTGGAGTGAAAGCAACAGGGTTGTGCTTGAGAAGTATTGGGGAGGGGGGGGGGAGGTGGGGGAGGAGCTTGAGAAGAGGCAGTTTTCTTGCAATGGAGACTTTACGTATGCCCACAGGCAAGAGGGTCAGGAAGAAACACAGGGGAGAGAGCAGTTTCCGCCTGGGGAGGGGAGGAGGCAACAGAGACGGGGAACTGCCCGAGAGGGTGTGGCTTGGTTTTACTTCCACATCACATCCCCTCTGCGGACCCTCCTGTGGGTTACAGGTGCAGCACGAGACACCAGGGGTAAAGGAGAAGGGGCTGCTTGAGAGAGATGGTCCCAGAAGAGGCAGGAGGAGGAGGCATCAAGGCATGAAGGAGGGGTCACCCTTGGATAAGGGGGTGCTCGTCTTTCTCAGAGACCCGAAGACGGAAAGTCTCTCTTTGACGTCCCTCACCTCCCTGTTTGATGCCTTTGAAAGTCAAGGGCCCTGTGCTCTCCCTCCTTGAATCCCAGACCCTTCCCCTCCCTGCTGAGAAACTTGAAGAAGTCATCTGACCTCCCTATTTACAAAAGAGAGGAAGCAACGCCTACTTCAGCAAGACGTGTGAAAGTCAAGTGAGAGGAGGTAAGTCAGACACAGTGCCTAATTTATATTAGCTGCTCATTAAATGATTTCATTTCGCTCGTTCCTGTCTTTTTCCCCCTACCCCACAATCAGTCTTACCTGCAATTACATAATCCCTTGGGAGTTTAAAAACCCCTCTAGGAAAGCCACATTTTTCTCCAGAAAGGTGCTTTTCAATTTCGCCTACATTTCAGGGAGTTGACTGGCCATTGGGAGCCCATCTATAGGTTTTCTCGGCTGTGGAAGTTCTGTGTTGGAGGAGGAATCTATGAAGCAGGATTTGCCACCTAAGCCATTGGGGGTTGGGGGAAATGTATAGTTTATATACATTTACGTTTTCATTGTTAGCTTTGCATTGGTACAATGTATACAATGTTGGTACTATAGTACACATATATTTTAAGATAAATATATACATATTTGGGGTCCTCACATTCACTAAAGGTCACTCTTAAATTACAACCCATTCAGAGGGACCTCAATATTTTAAGTAACTAAAGTATAAATAATAGAGGAAAGTAAGAACATTTCAGAGTGGCCAGGACAAGGGAACTCGGGCAGACAGGAAGGAGTCGGGCCTTCCTGGAGGTCTTCGTGGTCATCCCTGAGTCACCCCACTCCTGCTTTCGCCTGCGAGGCAGAGCCCTGAGAGGAAGGAGGGAAGAGAGTGATTGGTATTCTCCCAGCCCACAAAGACAAAGAGAGAGGATTTATTGCTGCTCAGCACTGAAGGCCTCCTCGCCCGCCATCACCCACTCCCCCTTAAACAAATGCTGGTTGTCATCACGAGGATGACGGTTACAATGCAGACCAGATCCTCTGATGAATCGAAGCTGATGAAGCACTCCTCTCCAGTCGGGAGACTGCACTATTCCCAGGCGGCCTGATTTATTCCCAGGAAGTGGTGACTTTCCAAGTGGAACTCTGGTGGCTGCATGGGGTGGAAAGTTAACCCTTCAGAGGACACGGCCCTGGGGCAGGAGCGCAGGGATGGAGCCAGGTGCGCACGCAGGTGGCCAGAGAAGAACGCAGCAGCTCCCACGGCGTCTTCTGCACTACAGCACGTCCCCAGACTGGAATGAGCCTACGGGCCTGCTGGAGAGCATGGGAGAAGTTGCCTGGACCCATCTCCAGAGAGTTACATCCCCTGGTCAGCGTGGGGCCAGTGGAAGGGCACTTCTCACAGGCTCCCCAGTGACAGCTGGGCTGTGGGAGGCGGCCATGGCCACCACCCTCTGAGTGACAGCAGGCACCCTGGTCAGAGCCCCGGACTTCAGACCCCGTCCCCGTGCGTCTCTCTGCCTCTGTGCTCCCCGCTGCAGCCTCTTTGCCCTGCTGGCTGCTAGAGTGAGCTTTCTAAAACCTGAGTAGACCTATCATCCCTTTCCTCAAAACAAGGTTGACTGTGAACTTCAGTTAACTCTGTAAACAGAACCCAAATGGCTTCACATGGCGCAGGAAGGCAGAGCTGGTGGGCCCAGTTTGTTTTGTTTTCACCCCCAGTCGCACCAGTGCGGGGAGCGCACGCCTTCTCCCCCGATCCTGTGAGTGTAGGTAGCGAGAGATTAACAAAGGCCTGGGAGCAAAGGGAAGGACCTGCTATAAAACCTATAATAAACTGGGAAGCTGAATCCAATATGGGGCCTGCTTCACTAGGAAGCTAGCACTTCCCACTCCCCAGGGGACCTCTACGTCCCCAATCGGGCAGGAAGGGCTGTTAGCCAGTCATTGCCAGGGGAGGATGAAAACCAGCAGGAGAAACTCTCCGCTGGGCACATGCCCAGTGAAGGCCAAGATGGCACAGAGGCAGGTGCTTCTACCAGGAGGCATGTGCAGTAGGAATTAAAGTGGTGATCATTAGGGGGCGTGTCTAGCCTTGGGGAAGGACCGGATTGGAGAAGGGACACAAACCCCCAGAAGATCTAGGAAGTCATTTGGTTAGGGGGCGCACCCATCAGGAGCCTGAGAAAGATTGGGAAGTTGGTTAGTTGGAAAGGGCGCCTGGCCTTCCCCAGCCCGAGATAATATAACCCAAACTTAAGGAAGCGCCCTCGCTCTGCGTGGTGGTTCTCTCTCAGAGCCATGCGGGCCTCGCAGCCACCGGGAGGCCCCAGGAGACCGCACTGGCCTGGGCACAGCGCCAGCCGGGTGCACCCGGGAGCAGAAGCTAAGCCCCCGGATGGGCATAGAGACATGGACTGAACCGATGGCGCAAAACATCTGGACCCGGGCCCTGTTTCTGGGTCTGATGCAGACAAGGCTGAACTTTTCCCACAGCGGCTGGAAGGAGATGGGGCATTGGGAACCGGGACAGCCTCCCACTTCCACCCAAATAAACCTTCCACGCAGACCGCATCCTCCCTCGCGTGGGTCTCCGGATGCCCTGCTTGCAACCCCGTGGCAGGACTCCATTGCCACCAGGCACAGGGCTCCCTTCCTTCCTGTGGGGAAACCTGAAGGCACGCAGGCCCAGGCCACGTCTTCGCAGGAGGTCAGTTGGGTGACACTCACACCCCAGGTGTCTCCTGGTCCCCCTCCCCTCGGCCCACCACCATCTCACTCACGGGATGAAAGGATTCCCTTTCCTAATAACAGTGTGGAAGGCACGGAGGGAGGGAGAAGGAAAAGCATTCCTTAATCGCGCCCTTAGTGGGAGCGAAGCCATGTGTCTCTCAGTGTTGCTGGTGCTGAGAGAACCGCCCACACGTGGTGGCTGGTGTTGCTGTCAGAGCCGCACTGCACAGGTTCTCTTGTGTTTGTCCGGTCAGGAGGCATCAGTGGCCCCGCATTGGTCATCCCGTTGACCATCCTGCTGTCTGGCGATGGGAGACACGGACACTCGGTCTCAACTGTGAAGAACAAAGACCACTGGAGGGCTGCCCAGCAGCAGCTCCGGAGTCCCGGCTGCAGACCTTCTCTGGGTAAGCACCGCCAAGGGCAGGCGCAGGGGGGGCTGTAGTAAAAGCGGCAACCAAGCAGCTGGGACAGGGGAGTCTCCGGGGAAACCTGAGGGGCCCTTGCTAGGACAGCCTTCTCCAGACCCTGAGATGTCCCTCGCTGAGACCCAGTCCTGCCTCAGGACCCGCCTCCACCGTGCTGGACCCTCTACTCATAACCCCAAACCACAGTTTTTTAAAAAAAAAAAAGTTATTCAATTCTTGAGTTTTAGAATTTTTATTTCAAATAAAAATTGTCAATGGACTTTCCTTAAAAAAACAAAACACACATTTATCTGATTCAATATCTCAAAAACCTAAGTTTATTGCAGGATTTATTTAAGTGCTTATTGGAGAAGGCCTGAGATATGAAAACTGGACCTTCTACTCGCATGTATCTATTAATAGATGTATAGGTAGATAGATATAGATACACACACAACACACACAAAACTTAATTCGCTCGGGGTGCTAACAGCCTCTTGGGCTCTCTTACCTTTCAAGAATCGGATGGTTGGCTGCCTTTATGGCCGCATTTAGCATCTCAAAATGGGCCCTGCTCCTGTGAGAAGGGTTGCTGCATGACTCAGCCACTTAGTCAATCTGACTAATTAGCATTCTGTCGCCTATTAACAGCATTAACAACAACAACCAGGGCTCCACCTACTTCTCTGATTTCCAAACCGACCTTTCCAGTGTCAAGGACATTTGTTGCTCCCTGACCCTCGTTCAAACCCCGAAGAAGCCCTCCTACTACCTTTAATAGAGAAGGCATCCTTTTCAATGGCCTCCTGAATTGTCAGCCTCCCAAATTGTATTTTCAGAAATACAACCCCAAATTAAAATTCTACGTCAGGAGGAAAACGTTAACCGAATTGCAACCGTTCTTCTGAGCCTCATTTAACTCAGGTGCATAAAGTTGAGAAGGCAAATTTGCATAAAGCTTGTTTTGAGTTTTAATGTTTCTCTTTTCTTGGGCGGTGGGGAGTTTCTATGTATTCATAACTGGGTGAGGGCTACTGCTAAAAATTAGATATAAAACCACAAAATTAAAATTCAGCATTTGCTCCAGGGCAGTGCCGAGAAAGAAGAGGAAAGCCAGCTAAATATTGAGAAAGCATAGCTGTGTGGATTGCGTGCTATGCAAATTTATCAGGTTTTCTTTTATTCAACGGAAGAAACTTAAACAGCAAATGCATTGAATAAGAGTGGATTCACATTGCCCAGGAATCAAAGCAATGTTTTCAGTCTTCTTAAGTCTTCATTTATTTTCTGTTCTCTTTTGCTGAAAACATGTGGGGAGAAATGAGTCACTGCATTATCTCGGGAAAATGTTGACAGTCATGTAGTCATTTAATAAGTATGTTTGTGCTGTTTGTCCTGCTTCTGTGCTGATGATATCACCAGGGTAGACATGCTCTCTGACAGTGACCACCATCCAGGGGAGAGAGCTACAAGAAGAGTGACAGAATGGAAGTTACTAGACAGGACCAGAGCAAAGAGGAGACCTGTGTGTAGGCGAAAGGGTTGATCAGGGGATGTGTTCCAGAAGAAATCACTCAGAATGTAGGCCTTGGGCCTGACTGGTGTGGCTCAGTGGTTGAGCATCAACCTATGAACCAGGAGGTCACCGTTTGGTTCCTGGTCAGGGCACATGCCAGGGTTATGGGCTCCATCCCAGTGTGGGGTGTACAGGAAGCAGCTGATCAGTGATTCTCTCTCATCATTGATGTTTCTATCTCTCTTTCCCTCTCCCTTCCTCTCTGAAATCAATTATCCTATATAATAAAAGCCCAGCAACTGAATGACAGAACGACCGGAACAACTGGACCCCACCAGTGCACGAATTTGTGCACCAGGCCTCTAATATATATTTTAAAAAAGAAAGCAGGCCCTGGGTTTTTCTCTCTCTACTTCCTTTTAGAGCCAGGCAAGCACTTCCTTTATAGGTCTGCACATTTCTTTCTCCTCTGGGTTACTGAGCAGTGACTAGGTCTCAGATACTAAACGAAGTTTGTTCTATGTGTTTTCTCAATTCTTCTTCCAAGACCGATGTGCAATAGGTTTCAATATTATCTCTATGTCAGTGATGGCGAACCTATGACACACGTGTCAGAGGTGACACACGAACTCATTTTTTTGGTTGATTTTTCTTTGTTAAATGGCATTTAAATATATAAAATAAATATCAAAAATATAAGTCTTTGTTTTCCTATGGTTGCAAATATCAAAAAATTTCTATATGTGACACGGCACCAAAGTTAGGGTTTTTCAAAATGCTGACATGCCGAGCTCAAACGGTTCGCCATCACTGCTCTATGTTATGAGCTGAATTGTGTCACCACAAAATGCATATGTTAAGGCCCCAATCCTAGTACCTCAGCTGGTGACTATTTTTAGAGATAGGGCCTTTACAGAGGTAATTAAGTTAAAATAGAGTCATTAGTGTGGGCCCTAATTCAATATTTCTGGTGTGTTTATAAGAAGAGGTAACTAGAACACACAGAGGGACGAGCCTGTGAGGACACAGCGAGAAGTGGTCTGCGAGCAAAGGAGCGAGGCCTCAGAGGAAACCAACCCTGCTGACGCCCTGACCTTGGACCTCTAGTCTCCAGAACTGTGAGAAAGGACATCTCCATTATTTAGCCACCCAGTCTGTGGCATTGTGTTATGGCAGCCTTAGCAAACTAAGACACCATTGTTGTTGTTTTGCAGATAAGGAAATGGAGACTTAGAATTGTTACTGAGTTACACAGAAAGTGCCAGAACAGGATTTGAGATGGGGTCTATCTGACGCAGAGGTCCCTTTAACTCCCAAGCATGACTGCATCCTGCGGGCCCCTGTGTGAACCCCGCGGGAATGATCCCCTTTGCACAGCTGCCCACCCCTCCTCAGCGTTGTGCACAATCCCCTTCCTCAGCTTACCTACCTCACTCAATACAAACCCCCACCTGCGGCGTACTCATTTCTGAGAGAACCCAGGCTCAGAGCCAGTCCCATGGGAGATGAAAAGTAGACACGAAGGCAGTTAAAATGGCAATCCCAGGACCACATGAAAGACAAATGATAGTGCGGATAACAAAGAAAGAGCTGGCTGCCTCTCTACGCCACACCCCTGTCTCCCTTGCCACTCCGTCCCCTGCAGCCTGGCTTCTGTACCCAAGGCTAATCTGAAACTGCTCTTGCCAAAGTCTCTTCGTTCCCAAATTCAATGGACACTATTTAGTTTTTATCTCATGTGACATATTTGTACGTTTGACATCATTGGCCATGCCCTTCCTTCTTAAAACATGCTTTTTCCTGGTGTTCTTGGTGTGACTCTCTGGTTTTCCTCCTTCTTGCTATTCTTTTTCAGTCTTCTTTGCTGGCTCCTTTTCTTTATTTGATACTAGAGGCTCGGTGCATGAATTTGTGCACCAGTGGGGTCCTTTGGTGTGTGGGAAACGCAGGCAGTGCCGCCAGTAGCCCCCGAGCCTTGGCATTGGAGTTTTCAATGGGATTTGGTTGCATAGACATGGCTGGACACTCACATGGCTGACCTGCCTCTCCAGAGGTCAAGTTGATACTGTGTGGCCCAAAGCCCAATAAATCCTATTGTTCACATAGAACCATGGTTGGCAAACTGCGGCTCGAGGGCCACATGCGGCTCTTTGGCCCCTTGAGTGTGGCTCTTCCACAAAATACCACGTGCGGGCGTGCACGTACAGTGCAATTGAAACTTCGTGGCCCATGTGCAGAAGTCAGTATTTTGTGGAAGAGCCACACTCAAGGGGCCAAAGAGCCGCATGTGGCTCTCAAGTCGCAGTTTGCTGACCACTGCCCTAGGGGATGAGAGAGTGAAGACTGGGATTGTAAGAGCTTCAACTGCATCAGTTGTTTTATCTAAAAAAAAACCACCTTTTTTAAAATATATTTTTATTGACTTCAGAGAGGAAGGAAGAGGAAGAGAGAGGGAGAAACATCAATGATGAGAGGGAATCATTAATTGGCTGCCTCCTGCATGTTGGACTGAGCCCACAACCCAGCCTGTAACCCTTCAGTCCACGGGCCGATGCTCTATCCACTGAGCCAAACCGTCTAGGGCTAAAAAAAACTTTTAACTGGATCAAATACAGCAAACAATCACCATGGATTACTTTCAGTCCTGCAAATGGGTCATGTTCAATATGTTGCATAGAATTACCATATGACCCAACAATTTCACTCTAGGTATATACCCAAAGGAATTTAAAACAGGGACTCAAACATGTGTGCCCATGTTAATAGCAGCATTATTTACAAGAGAAACAACCCAAGACAGAAACAACCCAAATGCTCATCAACTGATGAATAGATAAACAACATGTGGGTTATCCATACAACAAAATAATATTATTCAGCCTTAAAAAGAAATGAAATACTACAATATGCTACAATATAGATAAACTTTGAAAATTTATGGTAAGCGAATAAGCCAGACACAAAAGGACAAGTATTTTATGAGTCCATTATATAAAATGTCTAGAATAGGAAAACTCATAGAAACAGCAGGTAGGTTAGAGGTTACTGGGGCTGGAGAGAAGGGGAGAGTAGGGAGTTATTGCTTAATGGTTAGCGTTTCCATTTGAGATGATGGAAAAGTTTTGAAATAGTGGTGATGGTTGCCCAACATTGTAAATGGAATAAATGCCATTGAACTGTACACATAAAATGATTAAAACAGCAAATTATATGTTATACGTATTTTACCACAATTTAAAAAAATTAATATTGTAATAAAAAACCATTGAACTGTATATTTTAAGTGGGTTAATTATAGGATATGAGAATCATATCTCAATAAAGCCGTTTGAGAGATTTATTGCAAGAAATTGACTTAACGCACTTGTGGAGGCTGAGTAGGCAAGTTGGGAATCTGTGGGGCGGGCCATGGGGGAGGGCTGGCTGGAGCGCAGGCGGGGGCGAAAGCTGCTATGGGGGAGGGGGTGGGTAGAGGGGTTCTTCTTCCTCAGGGAAGCATGAGGGGTCAGACCCGCCCAGGCTGTATAAAGCAACTTTCCTTTCTTGAAGTGCCTGACTATACATTCTAGTCACATCTACAAAATGCCTTCACAGCAGCACGGGCTTAGTGTGTGACTGAATAACTAGCTGTGGCCGAGCCAAAGCGACACCTAAAATGGGCCATCGCATCATGGTTTACAGTGGGGGTTCATCTTCTCCCTGTCCTTGACACTGACATGCAAGTCATTCAATAGAATTCAAAAGTATCCAAGAGTACCATTGAAGCATTTTGAAATATATAAATTATTTTTAATGGGTGATATAAAAATTGTTAGTGTAATAATTACTCAGTGGCTTTTAATATCTCCTAACAAAAGATGAGGATTAATGGGCTTTTAAGTATCTGCCATAAAATCTACATCTACCCTTAAAAATAGTCTGTGAACCGGGCAGTGAGCTTAGATTAAGGATATTAACGTTCATAAGGCACAAAGCTGGCCTCAGGGAGTTCCTAGTCTCTCCTATTTGCACAGCAATAAGACGGGGTCCTTCCGCAATCACCAGATGATAGATCCCACAGGGCTGGCCAGGTCTGCCCTGCAGCCCACCCTGGCTCAGATGTCTGTGCAAATACCCCCCACTGATTGGCTTCAGAACCTCAGGCGTCAGGGTGTACCAGCTGGAAAACAGTAAGAAACAAAAATACCTCCTGCTCTTTCAGAGAGATCAGAGCCATGTCTTTGTGGTATAATTCTTTTCATGACAACTTTCCCAAAGCAAAACTACGTCAAAGAAGCAGAAGCTAGACAACAGTTTCTAACTGAGATGTGAGAAAGCGATGGTCCCAGCGCCTGAGGTAGCTGATGACCCCCCACTATTACCCAGTGTATCTGTCTCATCCCTTCCCCACATTCTTGCTCTGAGCATCTTTTCCACTCTTCTTCTACATTCTTCTCTTCGTTCTCGCCTGCCTTTGCATGCCTTGGGCCCCTGATCGTGTCCTTGGCCATCGTTAAGCCCCATCATGGCACTCAGAGTTAAAGAGAATGCCACGGGCCATTTCTAACCTGTTGGTAGAGGGATGAGAAAAAAAGGGAAAGAAAAACTCTATTTAAGGTGAAATGGTAAGAAATGGGAAATCTAAAGTTTAGTTTTAAGTTTCATTAACGATGTAATTTTTTAGCAATGTTCTATAATTACTTTATGTTGATGACGATAATGAACTACCAATGACTTTGTTCTTTTTTAAAAAATATATTTTATTGATTTTTTTTACAGAGAGGAGGGAGAGGGCTAGAGAGTTAGAAACATCGATCAGCTGCCTCCTGCACACCTCCCACTGGGGATGTGCCCGCAACCAAGGTACATGCTCTTGACCGGAATCGAAGCCGGGACCCTTCAGTCCTCAGGCCAACACTCTATCCACTGAGCCAAACCTGTCAGGGCTGACTTTGTTCTTTTAAGAAACTTTATTTCATGAGAAGACAACCACTACTACAATGTTGCAGCACATTTTTTTCCTTCATCTTAGGGGTACTTGTCCTCACTTTTGCTGCCTTTAATTATTGAACGTCTTTTGAAAAGGAAAATCGTTACTGAAACTGTACAATCTCCACCCTTATTGAGCATCAGGCAGCATGCAACCATGCGTGTCAACTTAATTGTGAACAAATAATTCAGAATTCTATGAAAATTAATTTAATTATGCTCTCAATATTCTTCTATTGACGGAATGCGCAGGGAACTCCTTTAGGACAATAGCATGGCTTATGAAACCTAATTCATATGAGCAAAGGGTTTGTAGTTGTTTAAATCATTAAATTTCTTATTTCTCTCAGAAACCATTGTGTCCAAGGGAGCGAGTGTTTCAGGGCTGTTTGAGAGGAGAAACTGAGGCAAATATACTATTAAGCCAGGAGGTTCCTCCGGAACCTGATAACACGTTCCAGTATCGTCTGCCTTCCCGGCATCAAGACCTCAGTGCCATGTTGGATGCTGGTAGGCAGCGCACCCCCCAGCACTGCGCGTTCCCTGGCATTTCAGTTGAACCAACACGCGAAGGACCCTCCCAGGCGGATGTCACTGGGCTCTGGGCCATTCGTGTCCAAAGCCACATTAACGTTGTCTTCCTGCCTCTGCACCTTGACAGCCTGATAAACAGTGGCCCTGAGAGAGGTGTGAACGTCCACCATTTATCTCAATGGGCTGTTAACTTTGAAGCCTAATTATGATCACTTAAATGCCAACACTGTTAATCATTTCCCTGCTGGGCAGTGTACCAGAAACACACAGCCACAGCGACGCGCTCTTCCCGCGCTGCCGGACTCAGTGGCCAGGTCCCGCGTGCTTTTCCGGGATGTCCCCTTGTTAGGAGGGTCAGCCTTGGGCTGCTCAAATGGGTACATTCAGCCCTGGAGCAAGCAAAGCACCTATGACTCTGTTGGAAACAAAGAAAAGAAATCGATATCTGTTTTCATTTTATTTGTTGGTTTTTAAACACAGGATTGAGTTTTCTTTGTGGTCATTTCTTAATGGTGGGTGAATTAGTATCGAAAAGCACCAAACAGACCGGGAAGTTGCCCTACTTCAACATCACAGGTAACATTAAGTAGGGGAAATATGAAAGCCCTCTCCTTGTTTCTAGGTTCCAAACATTTAACTCCATAAATTACATGATGGAGAAACTCGGACCTGTGTTGGTTTTTGAAAGTTGGATATGATTCAAAGTTGAGTATGAATCAATGTTTTGCAAAAAGTAAGCGGTGGAGGATGTTACATACCAGGCTATGGCTATGGGGCTGGGCAGTCCGATCTGTTTTGCAGATTCCAATGTGACTTAAATACGGGGATTCTGTGGGCAGGGGAGCCGTATCCAATACTCCTGGATCGCTGCCGGTTCTGATGCACTTCACACTTTCTGAGTGATGTTTGGCAGCAGTTCCCTTGCATTGAGCTGCGGCAGTGGTTGGCAAACTGCGGCTCGGCAAACCACGGCTCGCGAGCCACATGCGGCTCTTTGGCCCCTTGAGTGTGGCTCTTCCACAAAATACTGACTTCTGCGCATGGGCCACGAAGTTTCAATCGCACTGTACGTGCGCGCCCGCACATGGTATTTGGTGGAAGAGCCACACTGAAGGAACCAAAGAGCCGCATGTGGCTCGCAAGCCACGGTTTGCCGACCACGGAGCCGGGGCAACTGGAAACAGAAAGCCTTTCAAAGGGACTCCACTGGCACCATTAGTCACCCCGGGGAACTAGAAGGCACCTTGGGCCCCTCCAAGGCTGGTTGCGCCCTAGACCTACATCCCTACCCCCCTACACACACACACACACACACACACACACACACACACACTGCTCCCGCTCAAAAGCTATCTTATATTCCCCAATGATTAAACAATTTCATTGAAGAAATTAAATTACATTTAAATTATTGACATTTAAAAAGACTTCATGTTAATAATATCAAAGAGGAGAAAGAGAAAAGGACATACTTAAAAACCAATTATCCTGACGGAACTCAATCTTCCCATTTGCCTGCAATTCATAAAATGATTCCAGCTGTGTGTCTGTGGGTTTTGCTGCGAGGAGTACTTTAGTGAATAGTCCCCAAACCAACCCTCTGTCTTTCTTGATTCCCCTTAGGAATCTTTACAGTAAACGCTCCTGTTTTTCCTCTTGGAAACTTCAGAATGATCACGTGATCAGTTAAAAGGCTGTGGCGCTATTGTTAGGAGTGCAGAGGGCAATGGGCCTGAATCTCCCCTCTGAGTTTTGGATGTGCTGACTGCAGAGCCCCGAGCCTGTGGGGCTGCCTCGCATGCCTTCCCCAACCACAAATTCTTCCTCCTGGCTCTGCTTCCTCAGTGCCTGCTCCCCATCTCACCTGCTGTATCATGAGCTCTCCTGCTGATAACCGCGGGCTCTGATGTGCCCTGGACGCAGGGACAACCTCTTCTTTGTCCAAGGGATTTGGGACATTTCCTGGCAGCCCTGGAATTCAGCATTCATGCAGCCTAACTTCCCGTCCTTCGAGCCCCTTGTTCCCCAGGAACTGAGTTTCTGATTCCAAAAGTCCCGCGCTCTGGGACACTCTCTCTTAGGTGCCCCTGCTCCTGAATCCCTTTCCTTGCAGCCTGCCCAACTCCTCAGTTCCTCTTGAACGGGGACCTGTTTTATTTGATGGCTAGTCACTAACTCCTCAGAGGAAACGGCACTCATGGAAGTGGTGGGAGGTACAGGACTGTAACCTGCTTCCTGCTGCAGTCTGAGCTCTACCTATACCCAGCAAATCTGTTCTTTGTTTATTGACGTAACCAGTGGCCTTTCTTGAATATGTATGTTTATTGATTTCAGAGAAGAAGGGAAAGGGAGGGAGACATAGAAACATCAATGATGAGAGAGAATCATGGATCGGCTGCCTCCTGCACAACCCAGGCATGTGCCCTGACCATGAATCAAACTGTAACCTCCTGGTTCATAGGTCAGCTCTCAACCAGTAAGCCACACTGGCCGAGCACCAGTGGCTTTTTCTTCACCAAATTCAGTAGACTATCTTTAATTCTCATTTTATTGCACCTTTTCTCCAGTATTTAACATTGTTGAACACCATTCTTTCATGATCCTTTCTCCCACCACAGAAAATTCAGTGTCTTTCATATAAATACTAGAGGCCAGGTGCATGACATTTGTGCACTGGGGGGAGGGGGAGCCTCAGCCCAGCCTGCACCCTTTCCCATTCCGGGAGCCCTTGGAGGATGTCTGACTGATGGCCTAGGCCGCTGCGCTTGCCAGCCATCAGCCAGGCTTGTGGCTGAGCAATACTCCTCCTGCATTGAGCATCTGCCCCCTGGTGGTCAGTGCATGTCATAGCAACTGGTCGTTCCGCTGTTCGGTCGATTTGCATATTACCCTTTTATTATATAGGATTTCATTTTGCGGTTAATAGCAACATCTTTCTCCTCAGCACCCATTAAAAACCTGAAATTTCCAAATGTCCCTTCCACCTCCTCTGTCCCCATATTCAACTGCCCCAAATCCTGTTGATTCTGCATCATAAGAGCCTACGTCTCGCGCTCACCTCTGCCATGGCCTTACCTCGGGGCTCGGCATCTCTCAGACCTTTGGAGAGACCCTGCCCAGCCTCTCCTCCTCCCCTCGTCCTCCACCTTCTTGTCAGGGAGAGCTTTCTAAGCCCCAGATCATGCCAGGGGCAGATCCAGGTGTGTGGATCTTGAAGATCACCCCATTTAGAAGGCCCTCTGTAAAATGAAGGATTTATTTTTCAAATTTCGCAAATGCATAGGACCATTAGCACATTGCTCAGGGTCTTCCCTGGTCTTGGAAAGGCCTATGCAAATGCATGTCTAGCAAATGCCAATGCTCTGATGAAAACATTCGATGGCTCCCTACCAGCGAGGGGATGGTATTCAAGGTGTTTTATAAACACCTACACTGCAGCCGCTAGCTTCTCACTCCCCTGACATATTCTGCACGCTAGTTCCTTCAAGTGGTTACCAGTCTCCAAATCAAGAAGCCTTTCATCCCTCGATACCATTTTACAAGCTGCTCTTACATCTTTAATGCTTTTCCTTCTTAACCTGGCCAAATCCTATGAAACTCTTAAGGAGTGGCCAACTTCTGCCTCATTTGTTAAGACTTCCAAGTAGGATTTAGTCGTTTCCTTCTACTGGACTCATAAAACTTTGTATTTTTCCCTACATTCCACCACAACCCCTGGCATTAACAGTTGTTTAAAGTTTGCTTTCATCCTGGGTTGTGAGGAAGAGGCCCTGTTTTACTCATCTTAGAATCATAACACCTAGTATAGTGGCTTCCCCATAGAAGACAATTAATACTTCATGAGTAAATAAGTAATTCTGGGTCTATTGGCTCTTGCTTCAAAACGCATGGACATCATGCTCTGTTCCGCTTGCTCATGACTCCTTTCTGAACCCCCCTGACAGAGACCAACTTCCAGAGCAGCTACCTGCTGCCGTCATCATCCCCTTGCATAACTGTGTCCACCTGGCTGAACGTCCTGTTCAGTCACTGGGTCCCTCTTCCCACTCCCCCAGGGTGTGCTCCGGCCTGATGAAGATGTCTTTGTGTGTGTGTGTCTCAGACATCGCACTACGACCTAGTGCCTAGGTCTTATTTATTCATTCTCTTCAGCAAATAATGTCACAACAAAAGAAAGGAGACTTGAACAGTGATCACAATCACTTGTGGCAGTTACTGTGATAACTGTAACTATACTAGAATCAAAGGTAACTGGAACAGGGGGAATGACTCCATCCTGCCTGGAATGTATATGTCTTGTACTTGAGGAAAGTATTTTGATTTAAAAAAAAAAAAAAAAAAAGATGGAGGACAATCACCTCTGATTTCTATCCATTGATTGGCTTTCCCATAAACAAGATTATTTCACTGGCCTCTTCCCTCATGCTTAATCAGGAGAATTGATTTGTATGATATACTAGAGGCCCAGTGCACAAAATTCTTGCATGGGGGTGGGGGGGGCGTCCCTCAGTCCGGCCTGCACCCTCTCCAATCCGGGACTGCTGGCTCCTAACTGCTCACCTGCCTGCCTGCCTGATCGCCCCTAACTGCTCTCCCCTGCCAGCCTGATCGCCCCTAACTGTCTCTGCCTCAGCCCCCACCATCATGGCTTTGTCCAGAAGGATGTCCAGAAGATGTCTGGTCTAATTAGCATATTATCCTTTTATTAGTATAGATATTGATGAAGATTGGGTCTCCCACTGCTTGCTCTGTAGGACCCAGCTATATTTACATATGAACATTTGAGAACCAATTATCCTTTGACCTGTATAATCCTAAAGAGCATGCAAAGAGTAGACAATAGCCATTGGAAAGAATGTCAGCTTGCCCTGACTGGGGCTCTCAGGGGGCTGACTTAGGGCATCTGGAATCTCCACACAGCCTTTTCTGGGCTGTGTCAATATGTGCCCAGATTATTGGACAAGAAATTTTGCCTTTCTAAGTCTATTTGCTTACTGAGGATAAACTTGAGATTCAATGAGATGAATGTCAAACACTTAAAGCAGAGTTTTATAAATGGTGTTATTATTATTCACCTTTCTGCTCTTGGCTTAACACACACATATACACACACCACTCCTTTATAGGTTAATTTAAATGCCTATCAAATAAATATCTTTACTGTGACTTCAACTGGACAGATTTGCACAACTTAAATGTGGTGCTGTGAATTTATCTCCAAAATGTACGTAAAACCAAAATATACCAGTGTAGGAAAGCATCACAGTGTAAAATCCTAAAGAAAAAATTTGAAATAAACAGCAGTTTGCATTGATCATCGATATAAAATAGCTGCTAATAATGCTGCACCCGATTATCATATTTGTTTATGAGCATCTACTCAGAGAAAGTTTCCAGCATCGCACTGGGACTATGCAAGCAGTGTGGACTCCTCATGGTACATAATAACAAAGTCCTCTGGTTGACTACGTGATGTTCAAGCTAGAGAAACATCCCTGGTCTTCGCTGTCTTTTTAAATTCTTTATGTTTATCTCTCTAAATTTAATTGAAGATGTAATTATAAGCCTTTTGGTACATTTCCTTGCTCTGCATGAGGGTTTTTAAAAGCAACTGTGATCGCTTAGCATATTCCTGTTAATTGACATGCATTTTGCACTCAACTGGTAAGATCTGGTTCTTTTGCTTTGAAAGCTGGAGTGAAGCAAGCACATCCTAAACTGATTTTATACAAGTTTCACCATTACTTCTCTCGTGGTAGCAAGTTTCCCAGGAGACGTGCTACTCGAACAGGCTCTTGGGAAGCAATCTGCCTGCAGGGCCCTCAGAGCCAGCCAGCCAGCCATGACATGAGTTCTGAGATTGGCCTGGAGTTCATGACGAGAGGCAAGATTTCCCTGCTCAGGACTAGATGCTCCCAAAGATGCAAGGTCACAAAAACCAAAACGATCCATACTAGGCTGCACATTATTTCGAAGAATTTGCCTGAACATTGTAAAGAAAGAAAACTCAGATCTTTAAAAAATAATAATAATAATGAAACCTGAACTATGTAAAACTCATTTGCTTTCAAATGAAAGCTTTTACCAGCAAAGGATACCCCAAAGCTTAAGGGACACTATCTCTCCTTTAAAATTTCTCCCATCACCCAGCCAGCATGGCTCAGTGGTTGAGCATCGACCTATGAACCAGAAGGTCACAGTTCGATCCCCAGTCAGGCACATGTCTGACTTGCAGGCTCTATCCCCAGTGTGGAGTGTGCAGGAGGCAGCCTAGCAATGATTCTCTCTCATCATTGATGTTTCTGTCTCTCTCCCTTCCTCTCTGAAATCAATAAAAGTATATTTGAAAAATGAAATTATTAAATTTTTCCCATCATGTTAGCAGCCTTAAAATTTTTATGGAATTAAGCAAAGAATAAACAAATGTAACTTAGAGTTCTAATGCAAAATGTTTGGACTTCATCCTTCTGTAATTATTTTTTTACAGTTTTGTGTTTTCTGTTTAAGTCACTTATGCACTATAGGTTAATTTTGTAGAGGTTTGAGATTTAGGTCCAGATTCATTTTTTCACCTACCGATGTGCAGTTGCACCCACATCATGGAATTGTTTTTGCAACTTTGTCATAAATCAGATGGACATATGTTTAAAGAGCTAGAAAAGATATTTGGGCAATAATTGTGGAATTAGAAGATGGACTGTATGTTAGAATACATGGAATTAGTGCCAAGTTTGTGATAATAGTATCGTGATTATGAGAATACATGCTGAAGTATTTACAACCTTCAATTCGTTCAGCAAAATATCAATGTAGATTGAGGGGAAAGGAGGTAGCATGCTAACAGTTGGTGAGTCTAGGTGCAGAGTATGTGGGTAGTCATGGAACCATTCCTTCAACTATTTTGAGAGTTTGGCATTTTTCAAAATTAACATTTGGGGTTGAGGGGGTATTTACTGTTAGCTGGCTTCTGTTCTCATGGCAGAGAGACCAGAGCAAGAAGCCCTCCCAGTCCCTCCTCTAAATATATAAACACTAGAGGCCCGGTGCACAAAATTTGTGCATGGGTAGGGTCCCTAGGCCTGGCGATCAGGGCCAATCTGTGGGGTAACTGGCAGGGCGATCGGGGCCCCCCGCTCGCACCCGCCTTGGCCTGACACCACCCGCTCAGCTGCTCCACCATCCCGCTGTGGTCTCACTCTCATCAGGGCCCATTGGGGATGGCAGTGCCTCCACTGCTGCCTGCTGCCAGCGCTGTGTTGCCAACGCCCACCATGTTCCACGGTGCCCCCTGGTGGTCAACACACGTCTAACTCCTGGTCAGCCAAACTCCCACCCGTGGGGACAATTTGCATATTAGCCTTTTATTATATAGGCTACTGGGTTAATTTTTTCTCAATACATGACTAGGCTTGAAAGCAAGGAAAAGAAAGCTTAACTTCCAGAAATAAGCAGAACTTAAAGACAACATACTGAACAGAAGCTCAACCAAACAGTCCGGGGGCCACTACCCCTGGGAAGCAGGATCCCAGGCCCCTGTGGAGGGGCAGCTGGACGAAGCTTCTGGGATTCGGGGGGAAAACACCCTCAACCTCACAGAGCCTGCATGGCGGCCAGCTCTCTACCCAGAGATGTGAGTGAAAAAAGAGGGGAGAAATGAGAAACCCAGCCCTGCCCCGGAGTGACTAGTCCCGAATCTATAAAATGAATGGAATGAGCCCCACAGGAGAACCTCCGCCATCAGTGCAGGGAGACAGGCCAGTCTGGGGCAGAAGCGAGGGTGTTGACTGCACTGCATGGGGCTCTGCTTACAAAAATCGCAGCTCTCAGTGGGAGCTCCTAGAACCACCTTTGCCTCCTGGCAGAGCCTGGAAGGGGAGAAGGCATCTGAAGGTGACCCTGGCTTCTCCTCCCTAACCCCACTCTGGAGATCCACTGTAACCCCATCCAGCACATCTGCCTGCACGCCTTTAAAGGTCCTGAGTGTGACATCATCGGTCTTATTTGGGGCAGGGGGTGCCATTTTGTTTTTTATTTGTAAGCAAAGGGACACGGGGCGTTTGCTATGAATGCAGCTCACTGAGTATTTCAATAGAGGAGACCCTCCCCTCCCGCTTTGAGGAGGTATTTCTGAAAATGACTTCTTCCCAGAGATCCTTCTGTCTTTCCTGTTCTGACGATTTCCTGAGGAACTTCCTCTCCCATGCCAACACCTCTTGGCATGTTCCTCGCCGCTGTTCTGTTATCTCCTGGCGCTGCCGTGGCTTCTAACATCTGGCAGCTTGCAGGAAGGAAGCCCACTATCGGGGAGGAGAGAATGGCGACCGCTTTTAGGGAGTGATCAATAACACTGGGAACTGCACTTGGCGCTTGTTAACAAAAATTCTTCCTTCAGTCCTAGCGCATCTCACAGCCCGGGGCCTCCTGCCAGGGCCTGTATTCTCTGCCCAAGTTGGTCTAAATCACGACTCTCCACTGGACCCTGTGTGGTGATAGGCGCGCTGGCAAGACTGCTCTCTTGCTGGGCCATCGGAATTGTGAGGAAACATGATTCTGGAAGGAATCTGAGACCTGCTCTCCTGCAATTCCCACGCAGTCCTAACTCTGGCCTCCAGAGACGCAGCCCGTCGTTTTGATTTGTGGATTCATATTTGCAAATTTGCCTACTCATAGTTTGTTTGTGTCCCCCAAACCAGATCTCCCAACACCGGCATGGTCATTTGCAGACCCCTGGAGAGTGGCAAAAAATGTTAGTGCCCCACACCACACGATCCCACCTATGGTCACACAGGACGACGCTCTGCCTGCCTGTTCCAGCTGTCATGTGTGCACACGCGGGCTTTGCACGGCCACAGTTTTTACATTTTTGTGCTTTCATTGGTGATTTCAAGGTCGAAAATGGCCCCAAAGCATAGAGCTGTCTAGTGTTCCGAAGTGAAGGAAGGCTGTGATTTACCTTAACAGGGGAAACACGTGTTAGAGAAGCTTTGTTCAAAAATGAGTTACAGTGTTGTTGGTTGGTCATGAGTTCAATGTTTATGATGCAACAATATCTGGTAAATAAGTTGTCTAATAAAATGCACATAGAACACAAGGCTATGTGCTGATTGGTTGACAAAAATGTTGTGGCCAGAGGCTCACAGGAACCTAACCCTGTATTTCCCCTAGGAGCAATGGGTCAGTCCTCATTAATTCAGTGTTTTGGGCGACTCTAGAACATAACTGTTGTGGATAATGGGAATTGGCTGTACATCTTTGGGTTGGAAAACAGTTCACACATCAGTTCACAAACTCTGCTAACATGTGAGTTTCATTTTTTTAGAGATGGGATAAGAGAAAGGAATACATACCAGTGAGGAGGAATGAGGGAAATTATGGTTGGAAATCGCCTTTGAATTTTCCCAAGTTCTTATTAGAAATACGAAGGATTTCTCTCGGAGCATGAGAGTCAGAGAACAGTTAGACAAAGGGCATCCCAATAACAACTGTCCTGACCATCAAACATGGTGCACTTTTCATTCTGCAAAGCTTTTTGTTTTTATTTTTAATATATTTTTGTTGTTGATAGTCTGACAGATATCTCCCATTTCCTTCCCCTTTACCCCCTTCCACTCATTAGCTGCTCCATTGGCTGTCCAGCCCTACAGTGAAGTGGTTCTAAAGAGATAAGGCCATGGTCGATGTCGGAATTTCCAAAGCCCAGTGATCCAATACTCAGAATAGCCCTGTACACACACACACACACACACACACACACACACACACACACACACACACACACCCCCTTCAGAGAAATACCTTCCCAATCTGAAGAAGTTGCTGGGCATCTTGTAAAATTATCCCAGACACCACTCTTTTTGCTTACCCGAGGGAGCGGGGTGAGGGAAGAAAACTGTTTTTGAGAGATTGCAAATCTGTCCTCAGGCCACGTACATAACAGGCCACAGTGCTCACCTTTTCCTTCTGTAAACTGGAAACAGAGAAAGCTAGAAGGACACGTACAGCCCTTCGCCGTGTAATTCTGCACTGAGGGCTGCGAGGCTGGCAGCTCACCACACCATGTAGGTGCTGCCCGGGCTGGGACTCGGGGGCACAGAAAAGGGGTTCAGTCCCAATGCGAACACTGTGTAAGGCAATGCCAGGCTCTAGGGAAGAAGGGAAGAGGCGGGCCCAGGCAGCAAGCATGTTCACCGCGCTGCCATCATGGAGAGAGAGGAAAACAGGGACTCTATTCGGAAGTAACTGCTGGTTTCAAGAGCAGGCACACAGTCCCCTCTGCTCCTGGCCGTCCCCGGGCAGCGGAAGGTGGAGGCAGCTGGCCCCCCTGGGAGGAATGCATGGGCTAACGCTGCTGCTGTGATTGGTACGGTTCTGAGCAGTGATTGACTTAGTCACCTGAACAAAACCTGTCTGGATGTCCCAGCGTCATCAGGAAATAATTGGGGGGGATGCCCCATTGCATCTGCAGTGCTTCCCCACGTGTCCCCAAAGGACGTGAGGTTTGAATTTTATGTATGAACCCCACTGGGCCTGCAGGCCTGCCCCTCGCGAAGGGAGGAGGGAGGGGGAGCAGCAGGTCACTCCTGTTCGCCTTCCTGACGGAAGGTGGCATTTGTCCTGGCCACTCCGTCAGATGCCGGAGACTCTCGTGTCTTTACAAAATATTTTTCTATTTAGTGGAATCAGGCAGCACAGCCCCGATACGTCTTCCTCTGTGACTGCCTTTCACAGCCCGTGCCTTCATGGGGCTTAGATGAGGTTCGGGTGATTCATGGCGCTGAAACTTCTCCGAGCACTTTTTCAATTGGAAAATTCTCCCAAACTGGATGCATCATCAGCGCAGCTGTCCATGCATAAAAGAACTAGAAGCAAAACAATGAGCACCATTTTTTAAAACCTACGCTTAAGCCAAGAAAAACAGTTATATCACAAAATGTTAAAAGGCCTTATTTTTCAGTTTCCACGAGTCTCTCGGGGAGAACGTGGCCTGTCTTTGTCTGAGAGCCGCTTTTCCAGGCTTTCTAAATTGCAAACAAAAGAAATAGTTTATATGCAGTTTAGCTTGTTTTCAAGTTATTAACATGATAGATAAGGGCCTAAGCAATGCCACCTGCTGTATTTATGGAGAACGGATCACCCCTCAACCACATTAATCCTGTTCCCCATTCTTTGGGCAAAGGCTTAGAAGTTTCTTTATGTTAGGTGGTTTTCTCGTTATTACTTATATTTTTATTTATTAAGTAGGAAGATAGTTCTTTGACATGTTTGGCTGGAAAAGAGGAACCCTAAACCTTACCTGAACTTCGAATTAAAATAATTGCCTCTAGTTCCAATCCATAGGAAAGCATTGGGTGACGGAAAGGGTGCCCCAGTAGGACTCAGGGAGGCAGGCTTTAGTTCCTCTCAGTGCTGCCTCAGTCTTCCCAAATGTAAGATGGGCACCCCAAAAGTTTCCCACCCTGCCCTGGCCGGTGTGACTCAGCTGGTTGGGTGTCGTCCTGTGCACCAAGAGGTTGCTGGTTCAATTCCCGGTCAGGGCACTTGTTCAGGTTGCAGGCTCAATCCCCAGTGGGAGACGTGTAGGAGGGCAGCCAATAGATGCTCTACTCTCACATCAATGTTTCTCTCTCTCCCTCTCCTTTCCTCTCTCTCTAAAAATCAATTTATAAAAAGGTTTCCCATCTCAATGTCAGAGCAATTTATTCTTTCATCTATCAAGTACTTATTGAGCACAACTGAAAATCAGGAAAAGCAGTGCAGGGCCTTGTTAAGAGCCAGGCCTTGCAGGCTTGATGCATTATGAACATGGGTCCACTACTCCATCTATAAAATGCTACCCCCACTCCCTGTAGTCCTGGGGGTTCCAGCTTCCAGGAGGCTCTCCAGATTATGGCCCACCTTGGATTAGCCCTGATTTCAGTAGAGAGTGTTCATATAAAGGGCTTGCCTTGTGTATACTCAGGATGAACTGTCACTTACATGATATAAATTAAAGGACAACAGAATGTCCCCTGACCCCAAACCATCACTGGCTATCAAAGTAAAGCACTTGCAAATCCACTTTCTTTGCTTGTGAGATTTAGTCTTTTGGGTTATTCCTTCCTAAGCAATCGTCTGTAAAATGCCTCAGAGATCAGATAGACTGGGTCATGGGCACCTGGAGTAAACAAAGGGACCACACAGCAGCATCTTCAGAAACAGCAGAGCAGATGCCCGGAGCTCCCTGAGAATAGCAATGTCCACAGGACTCGGGAAGAGGAGTTGGGGGTGGGGTGAGGGTGGGGACAGTAAAGAAAATTGCCATCCTCTATAGTTCTATTTCTGACACAAAATATGTTCAGCTGGAGCAGGGTCAAATGTTTCTGCCTTAGTTAGATTTATCAATATAAAAGTAGCTAACTGTATATAATTTTCCCAGATTCTTTTCGGTTTGATTATTATTGAGAGCACATATTTATTTCAGTCGGTAGGTAGTTGCTTTATCTTTCAATACTTCTCATAGCAGATCAACCAATGGACTTGTATGCATGCATATAAGCCTAACCAATGGACACAATACCAGGGGGGGGTGAGGGCCTGAGTGGTGGGGGCGGGGAGCAAAAGGGGGATAAGGACACATATGTAACACCTTAATCAATAAAGAAAAAATACTTCTCATAGCTTGTGGCTCGCCGGTTAAGTAACATTTAACTTTTAGCAAAATCTAGCCGCCATCTTATTTTACTGGGACTGTTTGGTTTGAACAGGCTTGCGGAGGATAGCTTCATTTTAGAGGGTTTTCCTATTCTTCCCCCTTTGACAATAGGCATAACTCAAGACTATTCCCAAGAGAACTAGTATTGTAATACGCTTTACAGTCTTAGAATATTGGGAAAAGAAGTAACACTTGACTACTATAAGATGTCATAGTCAAGACAGCCAGATATCCAAAAGCAGCCGCTTCCTGAATTGCCCATGAAAACGTCTCAATTGGGAATGAAGCTAAAGATAAAGTAGCTACGAAACCTGGCTAAGTCCCTCAGCCTATTTGTGTCCAGGTTCCCACTATGACATAAGAATCCTAGCACTTGGGTACTAGAGTTGTACTGAGGGGCCAAAGTGATGACATATGTACATAGAGCCCATCAAAACGTAACTTGTTATCCAATTATTATTCAGTCATTAAATGTGTATTGAGTGTCTGCTATCTGCCAGGCATACTGAGAGTTCAATGATAAATAGGACACAGTCCCTACTCTAATGAGCTTTCACTCTAATGAAGGAAAGAAACAAATGGCTTGTTCCCATGCAGTGGATTAAGGGCTGTGGTGAAGGGGTCGCACGGGGTTCTCGGGGGTAGTTGGATACATGGAGAGCAAACCCAGCCTTGGAGAGATGAGTGGTGAGCAGGAAAAGATCTGTGAGGACTGGGGTGGAGGAGGGCAATGGCGTCACAGAGCGAGGGTGTGTGGCCAATGTCCTGAGGCAAGAGCCAGCAGGGGGACCCCTGGAGGCCGGCAGTGGGCTAGAGGGGAGCATGGGTGGGAGACACACCCAGTGGCGTGTCATGACGGTTCTTTATGCCCCTTTCATGTGTGACCACGTGAGAGTGTCTCCTGGTAGGGTTCTAATGAAAACTTTAGAAGGATGACATAGATTCACACGCTGGGAAATATTAAGGAGCTAGATAAGACAGGATTTGCTCCTTCTACAAATATTTATTGAACATTTTATTTAAAACGATGAAATTGCTTTTAATTCACAAATTGCATGAATAAGAGAGGAGATCTTTTTTTTTTTCAGGGATGTTTGTAAGAAAGTAATGTTTTTCTTGGTATTCTTGGCCATTGCATTCTTAAATTCCAGTTTGTCAGTTTGTGTTCCCAATATCAGAATGAGTACTCCTCATCACAGGCAATCTCGAGTCATCCCTACACCACCTTCTCTTCCTACAGCCAGCAACATCGCGAAGGCTTTTCTAGGCATAACAACTCAACTCTGTAATAGCGCTCTTTAGACTGCCATTCCAAATTAAACATAAATGCATGCCTACTCTTTTTCCACGTTTGAACGTAGACGGCACTTCCTCCAGGAAGCCTTCTTTGTGAGCTCTCTCCTATCCCGTAAGAGACTTTCCCAAGTGCTTGCACCGCCGCTGCCCTTCTGTCAGAACTCTCGCCTCCCTGTCTGACAGTTGTCCACTGCTCATCTGTCTCCCCCACCAGGATGTTGATCCCTGAGGGGCATGGCCATGTGTATAGCATGTTTGTTACTGGTACTCTGCCATATAATTGATAGTCATTGGCTGAATAACCAATAAACAAAATGAAGAAACAGGAACTGAAGGAATCATTGTTGATCAATTGCCATTTCACAATTTATAAATACATATGGGGTACCTACTACTTGCCAGGAACAATGACACGGTTGTATTTACTATTTAAAGCAAAAAAAAAATCAAAAGACAATCACTTTGTTGTTTTTCTTTTGCCAAAATGAAATGTCTTTATGGGAAATAAGCTTTGGTCATTTAAAGGGCTGTTTTTAAATAGTAAGTAAGTAGTAAGTGGCTTCAGTTTCTCAAAATGGTCATCATTAGAGGCTGAAGAAAACGTGCTTTGGGAAAATAGATTAAAATAAGATGCAGTAACCCTGCAGGCAAGAGTCCCCAAGGGCACCAGGTAGAGAGTGCAGAGGAGTCACCCACCAAGCAAGCTCATTGTTTTTCCTTACAAATTATATCACCAGTAAGGCTTTTTGTTTGTTTGCTTGCTTGCTTCCTTAAGACTCTGTATTTCTGGCCTCTGTCATTGACAGAGTGCGTTACATGTATGATCAGGATAGTAGACGGATGACTTAGGCACCACTCTTAAGTGCTGGACTAATTGGAGACAGTGAGTGTCAAGTGAGGAGTGGCTGTGAGACCAACGTGTGGCCGAGTGTCTGCTGGCCCGGAGCGTGGCTGTGACGGCAGAAAACAGCACTGGCCAGCGGGACACTCGGGAGCAGATTCAGGATTAGGAGGAGATCTTGCATTACTTGATTCTTGAGCATCTTTGGGGGCTGTAAGAAGGGTCTTTGAAAAGGGGGCAACTGGAAAAACATGGCTGGAGCATGTCCGGGAAGCTACAGAGAAGGACAGGAGCGCACGCACCCGGAAAGCCACGTGCCCTGGGAGAGCCAGGGAATCCGAGACTTCTGCCCAGGAAGCATGCCGGGGTGCTCAGCGTACATCCTCTAGGCCAGTGGTTCTCAACCTTCCCAATGCCGCGACCCTTTAACACAGTCCCTCATGTTGTGGTGACCCCCAACCATAAAATTATTTCCGTTGCTACTTCATCACTGTAATGTTGCTACTGTTATGAATCGTCATGTAAATTTCTGATATGCAGGATGTATTTTCATTGTTACAAATTGAACATAATGAAAGCATAGTGATTAGTCACAAAACAATATGTAATTATATATGTGTTTTCCGATGGTCTTGGGCAACCCCTGTGAAAGGGTCGTTCGACCTCCAAAGAGGTCGCAACCCACAGGTTGAGAACCGCTGCTCTAGGTGCATGCTTTCCCACCCTGAGTTCCTGGGACCCTGGAGTCACTAAGACACGGGGTCCCGGAATCCAGACGCGATCCCGATGAGACAATGGGATAAACCCTCTCTCCCAGGTGTTAACATGCACAGATGCCATTAAAAATCCTGAAAGACAAATTCACTTAAAGCAGATGGACTAGTTCTACCAATGCCGTGGGCCGTTCCTTTTCTAACGTGGAAAGGAGTCCGATTGCTCGGCGAGGCTGGGAGCCCGGCCTGGATGAGGTGGCTGGCTGAGGGCTCCTGAGAGGCGAGGCCGGTGCCTGCAGAGCTTGGGGAGATGAATCTGTCAGCCGTGGGTCAGATCCACTGAGGCGGGGAGACCTGAGGCCGGCCCAGCCCACGCCCAAAGACCTGAGCAATTTCTCCCCAGCATCTGCAGGGCCGCGCTGCTGCGGCGCTTCTGCGAGGCGCGGTGCTGAGCAGCCAGCACCTGGCCAGCAGCTGCTTCCTCTTCCTAATCCTCCCAGTTTCCTGGCCACGCAATGGGCTCCGCACCCGCACACAGGGGCCTGGCGCTCAGCTGGGGAGCAGCCGCTGGGCATCTTTTCTAAAGTGCGTGCCCCTGGCGCTTCCCCGCCTCTGCCTCTGCCTCTGCCTCTGCCTCTGCCTCTGCCTCTGCCTCTGCCTCTGCCTCTGCCTCTGCCTCTGCCTCTGCCTCTGCCTCTGCCTCTGCCTCTGCCTCTGCGGGGAGCAGCCCGCGGCGCCCACTGCGCGCGGGGGCCCCCTGGCGGGGCTGCGGGGCTCACGCTGGAGCAGATCCCCCCCCCCTCCCCCCCCAGAGGAGTGCAAACAAAATCACCAAGCACAGGAGGTGACACTCAGGACGTCCTGCGAGGCCATGAAATGTCTTCTGTTCAAATCCCTTCTTGCAAAACACATGCAACAACCAAACAATCTCAGGCAATGAGACTGAACGGAGCAGTGGAATACGGGGACAGGAGGAAACACAGAATTAAAAAATAGAGCATCGACCTGTGAACCAGGAGGCGCGTTGATTCCAGGTCAGGGCACATGCCCAGGTTGCAGGCTCCAACCCCAGTGGGGGCCGTGCAGGAGGCAGCCGGTTGATGATTCTCGCTCATCGTTTATGTTTGTGTCTCTCTCCCTCTCTGAGGTCAATAAAAGATGAAGGAACTGAAGCCTAGAGGTTAGGTGAGTTGTCTGAGGAGGCACAGTGAGCGAACCAGGTTTTAGCGCCCCACCACACACTGTCGCCCTGGTCCCTTCACATTCCGTTCTGTATTTTTCAGTGACACATAAACTTGAAGTTCTCCTGTAACCATCTCTCAGCAGGTGATCACAAACCTTAATGCACAAAGAGCCAGGACTTGAGGGGAAGGAGTCCATGAGTGAGGAACGGGCATAGCCCTGGTGAACTGAATCCCCTTGCCTGTGGTCTCACAGTGGCCGCCCTGCAGGGAGGTGATCACCATCCCCACTTTTCAAATCAAGACACTAAGGATCAAAGTGGCCAAACGGCCTAGCAGGTGGGCAGCTCTGGACCCACCTGAGCTCAGAAGTCTGCATGGGTTGTCACTAAACACAAGGGAGGTACTGAAAGTGCTTTTAAAAACGAACCGTTTTCTACAGCATGACCACACTTTGTGTACTTATGCTTCTGCATCAAATGTGTCAGGTCTTCTTAAGGTAGAAACTAACCTGAATGTTGTCTCTTTCAGCCTAAAAGACTGAAAACAGAAACTGTATTTGCTAGAACAGTATCATAGGCAAAGATGTACCGACTCGATTTTGTTCTGAATTTGACAACATTAAGTTTTAAAAAGGGGACATTGTTGCAGGGCCAATATTTCCTGCTTATGGTGATCACTAAACTACTTTACTTCTTAAACCAGCCACCTGGCTGGCCCGATCCAGCTACCAAGCCACCAGTTCTGCCTTTTCTGCCATATTTCAGACAGCCTGGCTTTGGCCTTCCTGTTACTGTTTGTAAGGCTGTCTTTACTTCCCCTGCATATGAACACTACTCTTCATTGTCCATATTTCCATCTGTCCCCCACAATAGTAGAGTCACTGTGGACTTGGATTCTACCCCCGCGAGGAGCTGGGTTCCTGAGGAGCCTCCCCCAGCATGCTTTGGGAAATGTCTCTGGTGGCCTGACATACTGTAGTCAGGTCTCTTGTCACTACTGGGGACCATATCACACCTGTATTTAATAGCACTGTCTTATATACTTAAGACGAGGAGATCTCATATTAAATATTTTTACTATAATAAAATAATGTTCTCAGTTGGCAAATACAGAGTGGGGGAAAAGTATGTTTACAGTTGTGAGTATGCGAAACACAGATTTTATTCTTGTATTATTATTCATTAATTATTGTGTTATTTTCCATACAAATAACTATAATCCTACTTTTGCCCCTCCCTGTATAAAAAACAATTCACCCAAATAGGATTTACATGAGTCGTAGGAGCCACTTTTTTTACCACACAAACTCAATCACGTATACAATGTCAAACCAAGTCTAAATAATTCTTAGATAAAAGAGGAAATCAAAACTGAACTGCAATTTATTTAGATATTAACAAAATAAAAACACTACAGATCCAAACGTGCAGGATGGGGGCAAAGAGAACAATGTACAGACTTAAATACGTTTGTTAGAAAATAAGAGTTGAAAATAAATAAATTAAATATTCAGTCTAAAAAATTAGAAAGAGAATCACAAAATAACCCTCAAGAAAGTAAAAGGAAGGGATTAATAGTAAAGAGGTAAATTAATAATATAGACTTTTTAAAAAGTAAACGATCAAAAATATCGAAAGCAGGTTCTTTGAAAAGAGAAGGCATGTACGCCTTTTCCCAACATGTTTGCATTATTAAGGAAAAAAGAAAGAAGATACAAGTTAGAAAAAACAATACGAATAAGAAAGGGTAAATAGGTATAGATATAAAGAAAAGTTTAAAATTACAAAGGGCTGAAACCGGTTTGGCTCAGTGGATAGAGCGTCAGCCTGTGGACTGAAAGGTCCCAGGTTCGATTCCGGTCAAGGGCATGTACCTGGGTTGCGGGCACATCCCCAGTAGGGGGTGTGCAGGAGGCGGCTGATGGATGTCTCTCTCTCATCGATGTTTCTAACTCTCTATCTCTCTCCCTTCCTCTCTGTGAAAAATCAATAAAATATATTTTAAAAATAAATAAATAAATAAATAAATAAATAAATAAATAAATAAATAAATAAATAAAATTACAAAGGGAGATGCACAGGTACATACAGAAAATTTGAAAATTTACATAAAAGACACCATTTTAAAAGAAAATACAAACTAACAACTCAAAACGGACCATAAAGCTCCATAGATCAACAGAGAAGGAATGTTAGGTCAGTCGCATTTTTCGTCCTACAAAATGCCTAAGTCTTGGCTAACTTTATAGGTAATTTCTACCAATGTTTTTATTTAAAAAACCATAATCCCTATATGATTTAAATTGTCCCAAAGCATAAGAAACTATACAATAATTAATGAGTTATTAATAAATTATCAAGTATTAATTATTAACAATCATTGATGGAGTATTAACAATAATAGAAGTGTTAGCAATATTTGCATTCCACACTTGCTGCACCCCCATATCCCAATGTTTATTTGTAAGGAGACAATAGTATCATCATGCAGACGATATAATTACCTGTCTAAAAATATATAAAATAATTAAGTAAACAATTATTAAAATGAACGGATACAGCTTAATAATGTGTAGGGAGAACGCTGACTTTCCCGGTGCCCACCCTCCCTCCCTCTGGCGCATCAGCGGGAGTTTCTGAGTTCCCGTGTCTGAGCCCTAACTCTCATAATTACCTGATTTAATAAATACCGTATTGACTGTCTACTGGGAGTAGACCCTTTAGGGAAGACATATTAACGATTGACTGATATTTTGAATTTTTATTATTAATTACATAATGTTTGCTTTCATATTAAGAAACAAGTTGTAGATGTTTCCAAAATCGTAATCAATGCCAGTTTATGATGCTTGAGGGGAGGTTTTTTAAGAACATGGAAGATTTTATCTGAAATCAGTGAGCTGTCTTGATGGTTCTTATTTTTTGCTGTTTCCTGACCAGTTATGAAAGTTGCTTGAAATGTCATATAAAGACAAAGAACTCAGGCATGCAATGGATATTGACTGGTATATTTTTCACTAACATTTGCTGACCTTTTAGGTCAATATGTTTTGAAGTTTACTTAACAAGTCAACATAATTTATTTTAGTTTAGATTTCAGTTGCCAGAGTTTCCCCCTTTTCTTGTAAACAGAAAACTACTGGCAGACTCTATTGACACATGTGTTAAAAACTAGTTTCCTTGCACATTATAAGTATCCTGCAATCGTATAGTTTTTTTTTTTTTCAAACCGAAGCATATTTAAGATGACCCTTTGTCTTTCGCCCCTTCATCTCACGTGCCCTTATTCCTTTTAAAGAGCTATAATGTCTGGAAAGCTGTACAAACAATTAAGCTAAATCATTTTATAAGCAGTTCTATGAAATGCAAGACTGGTTTTTTTCTTAAGGTCCAAATGTGTAGCTCAGCTTACATGTGCATATAAGCATATTTTGCTTAAATTACATTTCCATCTGACAATATTAATTTCATCAAAGAAGCTTAGTATAAAATTAATTATAGCTATCATTTATGTTATTTCATCTTCCCCTTTTCATTGAAGCTTCAATGAGAATTCATCAACTGAAGGGCATGATTCACATTTTAACAACAATAATAATGGAAATAACCCAAACTACTTTTTTTTTTCCCCTCCTACTAGAATTCCGTGACTAAAGACTTATCTCTTAATGCCGTTGGAAATGTAATAATATATTGTGAGGATCAGGGGAAGTGCTCCCAATGGCTGTAATGAGAGCACATCTAGTCAGACTCTCCTGCTGACAAAGAACATTTCTGTTTCATTGACTTTGGGGAATAACCTCCCGCAATTGTCTGAGAAACAAGCTCCAGGAACAAATCGGAACCAGTGTGCAAATGCCGTCCCTTTGAGCATGAAGACAAGGGTATCTGCTTTTACTCACTCGCCAATTCCAGAACATTCTGCTCTATAAGGACAGTGACCTCCACAGTCCAGCCACCTTCCCCCTGCCCACGTCCCCAGGCGCCAACTGCTCGCAATGGAGTCGGCCCTCTAGGTCAGCGGTTCTCAACCTGTGGGTCGCGACCCCTTTGGGGGTTGAACGACCCTTTCACAGGGGTCGCCTAAGACCATCGGAAAGCACATATATAATTACATATTGTTTTTGTGATTAATCACTATGCTTTCATTATGTTTGATTGGCAACAATGAAATTGGGGGTCACCACAACATGAGGAACTGCATTAAAGGGTCGTGGCATTAGGGAGGTTGAGAACCACTGCTCTAGGTATTGGCCCTGGGGTGCATCCAGGGTGCAGGAAGCAACCCCAGAGCAGGTAAGGATGCCATGTACCTCAGGCATCCAACTAAGGAGAGAGACTCCTGGGGACAGTCAGCCTTTCTGCGGTGTCCACGGGTCAGGACAGTTATAGGAAATTGATTCCATACCCTCAACTTCCAGCTGTGTGTTTTTCTCCAGCTGACCTGCCTGAGAACCCGAGAGGGTTGCCCTGGTTCTCCTGCCCCTGCCACCCTTCACAGTTGCCCTGCCCTGCAGGGCTTTACTTCCGGAATGAAAGTCTTACCTGGCACCATTGTGAATGGAGCTCTGGTGGGAAAACTTCCAGAAGGCCAAAGAACAGGAAGATTCCAAGTATGGATGGAGGCGCGGCCTCCCTCACTCATCATACTCAGGTAATGGATGGGGAGGCAGGCCTGAGAACAGTTTCCTTTCACCGTCTTACCTCCTCCACCCCGACGGAGCACTTCTGAGGGAGGGTGAGGGGAAGCAAATGGGGTAGAAATGGAAGGAGTGCTCCTAGAAGAAACAGGCCGGAGTGTCTCGGTTGCATGTTTTGCACGATTCTAAGAGAAGGAAAAATTCCCATGGTTTTTTCTATTACATCGCAGTATATCTTTAAGTAAAAGGGATCTAGGGGCAATAGGTAAATTAATGTCTTATGTGTTCTTATGTTATTTGCCCAGGTAGAGAAAGCAGTGCATTAACCTTTGTTTTACATTAACCTTCGCATTACATTAGCTGCTGTAAACACATATTCATTTTTAACTAGGGCACCAACCTCTCACTTATCTGCATTTGCCTATGTTCATTTATTCCATAAACTTTAAAGCTGAATTAAAAATAGATCATGTTATAGATTTCTACCATAAATCATGCATTTAGGCATAATATTTAATTCATCTCTTAATATGATGCATCTTTTAATTTAATGTGTCATTTATATACCCTACAATTAATATAGGTCATATAGTTTTTTGTGACAATTTTTACAAAAATATAAACCTATAGTCTTAAAAACATACCATCATCTTAATGTAAATGTCAGACAAAATGTTTCTAAAATGTATTCTAGGATATAATATCTTAAATTCTAGAAAGCCAGTTTTATTTCATTTGCATAGGTTCCTCTTTTGCAGATTCAAATCTATTTTAATTATGTCAAATATATAGTTATAAAAAATTATATTTCATCATGAAATAAAGTTAGAATTTATTTATACATAATAATTCTTAAGTATCATAACTTTAAAAACTTTAAGATGACTCCCTAGATAGTTTAAATTTGGCATTGATATCTAGATCTGTGTTCAGAAATGATGGGTAAATTCCTGAAGTACAAAAGTACAATTTTACAGAGTTCTTTTTTATCCCAGTTTTATATAATTTTGGCTCCATAAACAAGAGATCTCTAAGTTAAAAATTAATAGGCATAACTGATAAATTATATTAAAGTCTTTTTAATATATTGCCCAGATCCTTTTGAAAATCAGATAGTTTTCAATTCTTGTCTTTTACAAAATTAATTATCATTATGAAGTCATCATATGTTAAATAATTAAAAATAATTTTTACTATAGATTACTATATTCTTTTGGCATGCAGCTTAGAACTTTAAATAACTAAGTGCTATTCCTATATCAAAATGATTTCCCTTCTCACCAACTTTGTCAGCAAATTTTTTCAGTACCTACATCTAGATTAAGAAAGAAAGGAAGAGAGGAGAGGCAGGGAGGAGGCAGAGTAGGAGAGAGGAAAGGAGAAGGGAGAAAACGGGAGAGAGAGAAACTTGAAGTTGAACTCTGTCATGTTCTAGTGATAAATAATATTCATCAATAGATTCATAAACTGATAGTGGGAAAAACAGTTTGATCCATCACAATATCAGATGCATTTTCAACAGACTTTACATTTCACATTTAATAATTGTCAAATTTTGCCAGAACTGGTTTGGCTCAGCGGATAGAGCGTCGGCCTGTGGACTCAAGTGTCCCGGGTTTGATTCCAGTCAAGGGCATGTACCTTGGTTGCGGGCACATCCCCAGTGAGGGGCGTGCAGGAGGCAGCTGATCGATGTTTCTCTCTCATCAATGTTTCTGGCTCTCTATCCCTCTCCCTTCCTCTCTGTAAAAAATCAATAAAATATATTTTTTTTAAAAAAATTGTCAAATTTTGCCAAACCAGTTTGGCTCAGTGGATAGAGCATCGACCTGTGGACTGAGAGGTCCTGGGTTCGATTCTGGTCAAGGGCATGTACCTTGGTTGCAGGCACATCCCCAGTGGGAGGTGTGCAGGAGGCGGCTGGTTGATGTTTCTCTCTCATCAATGTTTCTGGCTCTCTATCCCTCTCCCTTCCTCTCTGTAAAAAAACAATAAAATATATTTTTTTAAAAATTGTCAAATTTTATAATACACTAGAGGCCCGGTGCACGGATTCGTGCACCAGTGGGGTCCCTCAGCCTGGCCTTCAGGGATCGGGCAGAAATCGGCATTGACAGTCATGCATTCCTCTCCATCCTTGGGCCCATTCTGATGTGTGTCCTTCATATCATTTGTGCCTTATTTAGCCAAAGTCATTTACTGGTGACATCCACCCATGGATATATGTTTCTCTTTCTTACTGTTACAGAAGTGAGGTATGCCTTCTTGTGCATTAAACTAAAACTAATCGAAAGGTTATACTAAGAATCATTACTTTTGCCCTAAGCAAGTCCCTCTCTCATGGGGTCTAGAGTAGACTAAAGTCCTATACATTAAGAGTAACACTTGGCATGACTTCGCCCTTACCACAGAATGGTTTCTTGAGTTTTAGGAATTCTTTCAGGAATGTGGAAACAATCAAGCTACAATATCTGGAACACCATTGTCTACATACACAGCTGACTTAAATATTGTTTTTAAAAACCATGACTTTCAATGTGATTTTCCTGGAAACTATTAAAAATAATTATCTGAATTTAGCTTTTGGCAAAAAAAAAAAAAAATCTTTAGCCTTTTAATTTCGTTGCTTCTATATCTTTAAAATTAATTTTAATTTTATGAATTTCAAATTGTCTTTTTAACATGTCATTTTAACAGTGACAATTTTAGAGCAATCAATTGATTCTGTAGTCCATACTATTTCTTGCGCTAAGCGTCATGCCATCTTAAACACTATTGCTAACTCATTCTGCTTGTTTCTCTCTGGGCATCAGGAGAATTGATTTGTGTAAAAGCCAAGGACAAGCAATAGAGCTGATGGATTTTCAATGATGCACTCACTAAGGCCAATCCACACAATTGTATCAAATATTCAAGCTTTAACTCTACTGCTTTTGCCTCTTAGTTTTGAACAATTCTTCTAACGTTAAAATGATCCCTCTCCCCCCTATCACGTGCCCTAAATTCTTGCTCCCTCCCTGTTATAACTGCCTCTTGCAAGAATATTTGAGACTAGTTCACAGTGGAGTGCAATTGATTGTTTTCAATGTGTGGGCATGGGGATCAAGGCTGTTCCAGTTGAACTGGAAGTTAATCGTTAAGCCAGAGGAGTGACTTTTCTACATAAGAATTTCAGATGTGTGGCTGAGAAAACGATGTTTCAGTGGAGAGGACTTTCCCATCCTGAAACTCAGCCTATGTCTTCTAGGCCTTTAGCCACGGAGCAGGCTAGTCCACCCTGCCTGGGACCCTGTGGCAGCTCTGGGAGAAGAGCCCAGCCTGCATACTTGGTGCCTTCTGATAACACTGCAGGCATTTGCCATCACTTGAAGATTTAGAATTGCAAAGGAACCTTCATGATGTTTTCTTTTCTTCTTTTACTTTATTTGGTCACTCCAGAAAAATCTGTTGACCACCTACTGTGTGCCCGGATGGATACTAAGTGCTATGAATACAGTTGTGAAGAAGAAGTCCATGGCCTTAAAGGAGATAAATCTAATGTGTGTGTGTGGGGGGGGGGGGGGGGGGCAGGGAATGAGCAGCTAAACTACAATACGATAAGATAAAGGCTTTGTAAATGGACAGTAGTGGCCTCCGGAAGTATGAAGAGCTTCTAACCCAGCTTTGGGAGGTCAATGAGGGTGTCCAGAAGGAGGTGATGGCTCAGCCAAGCCCTAAAGGGCCAATCAGGGTGAGCCAGGCAAAAAGGAGGAAGAAGAATACACTGAGAAGAGTGAGTGAGCAAAGGCTGTGGGGTTGAGAGTGAGTGTGTTTCATTGGAGGACCACCTCCAAAACAATGAGTGAAGTGGGTGAGGGGTCGGGCAAAAGGCAGAGAAGGGAACTGGGAGGGAAATCAAGACCCAGTCCTGGAGGACTTTGTAAGCCACTATACAGAACTTAAGTTTAACTCTGAGGTGATGAGAAACAATTGTAGGGTTTTCAACAGAAAAATGACAGAACCAAATATACATCCCAGAAAGTTTATTCTGGCGGCAGCATAGAGATGAGATTGAAGATAGGCAAGCTGGAGCCAGGAAGCCAGTTAGAAGGCTGCAGCAGTAACGAAGGAGAGTGACGCTGAGGCTTGAGCTAAGGTAAGAAAGCTGAGGTGGAGACGGGCACACAGGCACAGCGTTATCAGGTAGTGGGATCACACGCTTGGGCATCGAGCAGATGGGGTGGTGGTCAGGAAAAGAAGAGTCCAGGATGACAAAGGAACAAAGGGTGTATCACCCCTTGATATGGAAATCCTGAAAAATAAATAGTTGGGTTCAGTGTGGGACCCTAAAGAAAGGATGCTGTGGCCCTGGCCTGTTTGGCTCAGTGGATAGAGTGTCAGCCTGCAGACTGAAGGGTTCCAGGTTCAATTCTGGTCAAGGGCACATGCCAGGGTTGTGGGCTCGATCCCCAGTAGGGGGCGTGCAGGAGGCGGCCGATCAATGATTCTCATCCTTGATATTTCTATCTCTCTCTCCCGCTCCCTTCCTCTCTGAAATCAATAAAAATATTTTTAAAAGAAAGGCTGCTGTGGGGCACCAATGTCATGGCCAGCAATAAGAATGGCCTCCCGTGGAAGGGCCCGCCCAGACTGTCCACACGTATGTGGTGCCCTGGCTGGGGATGAGGAGAGAGACTCTCATTGGAGATGAAGACTTGAGGGTTATCAGCACCTAAATAGTATTTGAATCTCAAGAGTAGATGAATTCCCCATCACCATAGACAGTAAGTAGAATAAGAGTGCCAAGAATCTGAAGAAACTCTGCTGTTTACTGAACAGCAAAAGGAGAGAAATCCCAAAACACACACTCAAGAAAGAGGATCCAGTAAAAGCAGAGAAAGGAAAAGGGAAAAGGTATTTGCAGTTTAGGTAAATTGCCACCAGGTGGTGTGTGGTCTCTAAATTAGAATCTCTTCTCAGAATTTAAAATTCCCGCAAATATCCTGACCTGGTCTGATAAGATGCTTGCACTTCAGTGCTTCCCAAATGAACACATTAGCTTTAGGCCTAAATTCTAAATCTCTCCCTTAAAAAATCGTACACATCACACTACCCTTTGTTATGTCAGGTTCAGACAGGAAGTATTGGAAAGAGCGTATTCCCTGAGGTCAGGCCATTCTGATTGCAACCCACAGGTCCAGGCGGAGCTCTCTGACCTTGTCACTTAGTCTTGCCTTGCCTCCATTCCCTTATCCGTAAAATGGTGATGGTGGTATTGTGTCACCAATACAGGGCTGCTGGGAGCAGGAGCTACGCAGCGCCCCTGCAGTAGCTGCTGTCCTACAGTCGGCACTCCTTTTATATTATATCTTTGACAGGATTTCAACTGTGACAATCATTTTCATTGCAAGAATTTGCTTTTGCAAGAAGTGCTCCCCAGAAATTCCAGGCTTCCTGAGCCTGTGGAATTGCCACATCATCAAGAGCCACCAGGAGGCAGTGTTGCCTCTTAGGGGATTCTAGGTCTGGGGATCCTGGGTGCTAAGCACCGAGTTCTGTTTTCCAGAACACCACTTTCCATCATGCTAGGATCTTACAAAATAATAGTTGCTACAGAGTAAACCTGAACCACTTTGCATGTGCATATCAACAATCTATAATAATAAAAGAGTAATATGCTAATTAGACCGGATGTCATTCTGGACGTCCTTCTGGATGAAGCCAGGACCAGAGGGAAACTGCCCGGGTCCCGGGTGCCTGCCAGCAGCCAGAGGAGGAAAGCCCGGGTCCTGGATGCCAGGGAAGCCGGTGCCAGCAGCCAGGGGAAAGAAGGCCTACTTTTGCACGAATTTCGTGCATTGGGCCTCTAGTCTATATTATAAAAGGCCAGTGGCCATAACGCCGTAACGTCGTAATGACCAAACGACTGGTCACCAGGAGGTGCACTGATGGGTCTCGGTGCGCAGCGGGTCTGGGGTCTCGCACGATTTCATGCGCTGGGCCTCTAGTAATATATATGATTTGAAACAAACCTTAATGAAAAGAGCGGCTTAGGTACACATCACATAACTTCCTGATTCCCTTAAACTGTTTTTAATTATTTCTTAATCTAACCTGGGTTTTCATTCCCTCATATTAATTGCAATTCATTCTTATGTTGGCAGAAAACGAATAGCCCGTGGACCGCGTGCTTAACCTTAGAGTTTGGCAGTGCTGTCCATGGAAAAAGCCCTTGGTCCTTTTCACCTGCTGGCGGATTAAGTCCCTCATTAAGCGGCTTAGGCCAGCCACTTCAGCCAGTGCTTGTAAGAAAATCTTGGCGTCGAGATGCCATTTCAGAGCCTGGCCCTCTTCCGCTGCCTGCCTTTGTCCACGCTGAGAAAGAAAACACTCGCTGGCCCTCTGAGCCCCGTGACCCTTGACTGCTAATGAAAGCCTGGTTGCCCGAGCTACGCTGGCTCCTGCGCAGGCCCCTGGTTCCATGCTGGCCACTGCCACCCCGCCAGCGGGCAGGCACTCTCGGGGGACTGCTTTCACCGGCCAGGGTGGAGGGGGGTGCTTGGTGAGCTGCAGTGCTCGGCCTCCTGGACTCAGATATGCCTTTCTCCTACAGCTGGCAAACATGTTCTTTTCTTCTTCTCAAACTTTTAAACAATTCTGAATGCTAAACAATAAAAAATATACATTTTTTAAATATATATATATATTATTGAATTTTTACAGAGAGGAAGGGAGAGGGATAGAGAGTTAGAAACATCGATGAGAGAGAAACATCAATCAGCTGCTTCCTGCACACCCCCTACTGGGGATATGTCCACAACCAAGGTACATGCCCTTGACCGGAATCGAACCTGGGACCCTTGAGTCCGCAGGCCAACGCTCTATCCACTGAGCCAAACTGGTCAGGGCAATAAAAAATATTTTAAAACAACTTTTTAAAGCATTGTTTTTCTAAAGGCGGTGAAACTACTCTGATACTGCATGACAGATACCTGTCATTACACATTTGTCCAGCCCCCAGAAGGTACACCACCACGGTGAACCCTAATGCAAGCTACCGTGTGGCCCTTGGGTGGTAACAGCATGTCCGTGTAGTTCATTCATTGTAACAGATGCCCCCTCTGGTGCAGGATAAGGACAGTGGGGGAGGCAGTGCCGGGAGGGGACAGCGGGTACATGGGACTCTGTACTCCCTGCTCAATTTTACTGTGAACCTAGAACTGCTCTTTTTAAAAAGTCTATGTTCACTGTCATTGGTATGAGTTTCTACGCTGTGATGTCGGTCCTCAAGGCATCCAGGAAGGAGGAAACAGGAGGCATGCTGTGTGAATAGGTTTACCAGATGGCTATCGAGTACCTACTTCATACTGAAGACTGTGCAATGGGAACACCCCACCCATGAGCCAGACAGACCCAGCTCCTGCCCTCAGGAATCCTGTAGTTGAAAGGAAAAGAAATAAACAAAGTCACCCAACTAAATGCTTCATTTCACTGTGGTAAATGCGAAGAATGTGCTATGAGAGCGTTCCCCGGGAAGCAGCTCGAAAGGGCTATTTCTCTTCCCTTGGCATTTGTTCCCACTCCTTCTTCAACATCAACATGCTGAGTAGTTAGGTTAGTGCATTTGGGTAGCTGAGTTAGTGCAGCGGTATCAGTTCATCACCTCTTCCTCCACTCAAGCCTTTCAGCCGCAGAGAGCAGGAGGGTTGCTACTGTGAGCATCTTTGAGGTGACGCTTGTGTAGACTTCACCTGGTTCTCTCCAAAAAGGCAATGCTGCAGTTCCAAAGGCCTCCAGACCCACCTCACACCAGTCAGGATGGCTGTATATTTTATTTTTTAAAAATAGGAAATTTTAAGTGTTGACAGGGATGCAGAGAAGTTGGAGCCCTTGTGTATTGTTGGTAGGAATGTAAAATGGTATCGCTGCTATGAAAAATAGTATGAAAGTTACTCAAAAAAATTAATAGATTTGCCATATGATCCAGCAATTCCACTTTGGGGTGTGCACCTAAAGAATTGAAAATGCATCTCAAAGAGGTGTTTGTACATCCATATTCGTGGCAGCATTATTCAGGACAGATAAAACATAGACACAATCCTACTGTCCACCAATGGTTGAATGATAAGCAATATATGGTATACACTTAACAGTGGTCGGCAAACTCATTAGTCAACAGAGCCAAATATCAACAGGACAATGATTGAAATTTCTTTTGAGAGCCAAATTTTTAAAACTTAAACTATATAGGTAGCTACATTGTTATTAACTTAATTAGGGTACTCCTAAGGCTTAGGAAGAGCCACACTCAAGGGCCAAAGAGCCCATGTGGCTCGCAAGCCACAGTTTGCCAACCAAGGCAACTAGTACATACAATGGATTATTATTCAGCCTTAAAAATGACCCTGAGGACATTATGCTAAGTGAAATACGCCAATCACAAAAAGACAACTACCATATGATTTCACTCATCTGAGGTATCTAGAACAGTCAAATTCATAGAGACAGGAAGTAGAAGAGTGGTTGTTGGGCTTTGAGGGGAGGGAGCAATGGGGAAGGATTGTTTAGTGTGTATAGAGTTTAGTTTTGCAAGATTATAAATTCTGGAGGTGGGTGTGGTGATGGTTGGATGACAATATGAATGTGCTTAACTCCCGTGAATTGCACACTTAAAAATGTTTAAGATAGCAAATGTTTTATTATGTGTATCTTACCACAATAAAAATAACTGGGGAGTGAAGCATCCGGAAGGCGAGACATTACTACCTTCTTTAGCTGCCCTGTCAAGTTTTTAACCCGCTTACTCACAAACCCGGTGTGGCAAACTGTGAAACCAGGCGGAAGGAGACCAAATGCTTTCGTCATCTTGGTCCTCTATTCTCTCCTGCCCTCTGCCTCTCCTAGAGTAATTGTTTACTTGGTGAGTCAGAGAAAGGTGAGTATGCAGGATGTATTAAACAATGGGAACAGGGATCTTGAGATATTGTGCCCCAGATTTAGCAATCCCCACCAGTTGAGAAGACAAGGGTGTGAAGAAATGGAAACTCACATCCGTGGCCAGTGGGAGATCCGCTGAGAGAACCATAAGAGAGAGAGGCGCCACCTTCCAGCAAAACAAAATCATCTCTAACTGTTGACCAAGCCATTCTGCCTCTGGAACGTTTTGTTGTGTTGTTGTTGTTAGAAATGCAGGTGGGCAAAGACACATCCATCGGGATTGAATGCCAATTGCAGCCCAATTTAATACAACAAAAAGCAATAGATAACCCGAGTGTCCATTTACTCAAAGAATGGTTAAATAAATGATGGCACATCCATACAATAAAGTACTACGCACTTCTCAAAAGAGCACGAGGGAGGACTATATAAACCAAGTGGAAAGAAGTCTATGATATAGAGAGTAAAACCAATAAGTAGCAAGACGCTATGTCTAAAATCTCATAGCATTTAAAAACACAATGTTCACATGTGTTTGTATGGGTATTTGTAAAAGTCTGGAAGGCTGTGCAGGTGACTACAGGAGCCTATCCCTAGGGAATGAAGTGTAGGATAAAGGTGCCTTTTTCCTTTAGATGACATATTTTTATTTGCTTTGACTATTGCTTGTGATGAGCATGTATCAGTAAGAAGAAATTATTTTAATAGAGTAATTTTGACATTTGAGCTGCTACAGACCAGGCTGAATGTCCCTCCCTGGCCGGAGGCCCTCGCACCCTGCTGTCTGGTGAGCATTTGTGTTGGCGGCCTGTCTTGGTTTCGTCTGTTTGCTCACAGCCCCCAGCTGGGCAGGCTCCCTCTCTCATTTCTCGGAACATTTTTTGAAAGAACGGGGCCTCTGATGCAGGGCCTCACAATGAGGCCTCGGGCTCCCTGTGAAATGGGAAGTTTTCAGCCCCGAGGGGAGCCGAGCCGAGAGCGGGGAGGGGCGCCGGCTCCCTCTGACCTGTCAAAGCCCCAAGGAGGTCTCTCGGGTCCTGTAGGTCAGGTTTCTCAGAAACTGCCGCACACTCAGGAGAAGAAGTGCTCGTCGTTTTCTAACATCAAAACCTAACGAGTCAGGCCAGCCGCTGCCAGGTTCTTCCTGAAAGCGTGTCACAAGGGCAAGTTCAATCCCTAACCATCTCCTTCAACACTCACCCCTGCGCTTTAGAATCACCTCCACATCCAGGCCTGAAGATCTCTGGGTATTTGGTTTGACTGATGTTTCTTTATCTTAAAATAACAAGTGCTCGTTCCTCTGTGCTAAACTGTCTCCCCCTGTTATCAGAGTTCAAAGTGTCGCTATTGCTGTTTGGTTTTGCCTTGCTTTGCTTTATTTTATATTTATGTATTTATTGCTGCAAAAGCTTTATTGTTTCATGCGGTCCGATGCATGGGAGAGGGCTCCAGGGTGGTTAAAAGGATGCCTACTGGTTCTGGAGAGAGGCTCAGGCAGAAGCCAGACACCAGGGGGTGCAGAGGGGCCCCTCAGAGGCCTCTGGGCGCCACAGGCTCCTGGTCCTGCTTGAGGGGGAGCCTTTCCAAGAGACACTCGCCCAGCCCAGCCTGGGGCCTAGCAGCCTGGAGGTGAGTCAGGTGTCACCCGTCTTCCTGATGAGTTTCACCTCCTCGCCCCGGAAGTGGTTCTCCCGGAAGTCACAGAGATAGTTTAGCATCTTTAAGAGACGCTGCCCTCACGCTTCTTCTCCACCAACTGGCGGAGGCCACACGGTCACAGTGGAAACTGAAGCCCAGAGAGAGGTGGGTGTGGGCCCCGCAGAGGAGCTGGCCAGGTGGTGATGGCAGCCTCCACCTCGGGGAATAATTCCGGCAAATTTGGGCGCTCGTGGTTGGGGGCAATAAGGAGTTCAGGTCAAAAACCGGTGTTGGCTGCTCTCAGAGGCTGAGGATGGCTGAGGTCGTCCCGGAGGTGGGGATTGGGAAAGAGGGTGGAGGGAGGCCAGAGGCTGGAGGAAGGGGTGTCCCTGGTCCGTTCTGTCCAAACACTGTTGAAGCAAGAGGCAGATCTGGGACTAACCAGGGCACTGCCTGCTTTGCTTTATTTTTTTTAATTCTTTATTGCTTAAAGTATTACATGAGTCTCCTTTTTCCCCCGTTGACCTCTCCCTGGTCACTCCCATCCCCCGCACATGCCTGCACCCCCCTAGAGTCTGTGTCCATGGGTTATGCTCATATGCATGCATACAAGTCCTTTGGCTGCTCTCTCACCCCCCTCCCCTGCCTTCCCTCTGAGGTTGGGCGGTCTGTTTGATGCTTTATTTTAAAAATACTTGACTTGTAGCAACTCAAGGGAATAGGAGGAGAGAGTTTATAGTGACCATGAGCCATGAGCTTCACCCTATATAATAAAACCCTAATATGCAAATCAACTGAATGGCAGAATGACCGGTCGTTATGTTGCACACTGACCACCTGGAGGAAGACGCTCAGTGCAGGAGCTGCCCCCTGGTGGTCAGTGCACTTCCACAGGGGGAGCGCCTCTCAGCCAGAAGCCGGGCTCATGGCTGGCAAAAGCAGTGGCATTAGCCTCTTCTGCCTCCATGGCAGCGCTAAGGACCCTGCCGGGGTCCAACCCCAGCGGGTCCAGGGGTCCCCAAAGGCGTGGACGGAGTCAGCGAAGAAGGAATGACACGGAGACAGCGTTCAGTTGATCAGCAGCTTTGCCAGGATCTCTAGCCCGGATCTCCAGCCAAGTTCTGGTCTGGATCTCCAGAGAGGTTCTGCTTCGGATCTCCAGCGAGGTTCTGTAGCCATGTTCCTCGCTAGGTTCTCCAGCCAGGTTCTGTCCAGGCTCTCCAGTCAGGTTCAGTGTCCAGGTTCCAGTCAGGTTCTCCTGCCAATCTCTGTAGTCAGGTTCAGTCCAGGATCCCTTGCCATGTTCTCCCGCTAGGCTCTGTCTCTAGGCTCTGAGGCCAGTCCCTCTCCAGGATCCTCTGGCATGCTCTCTCCAGCAAAGTTCTTCTGTCTCTAGGCTCCGTGTAGGTTCTGTCTTCTTGATTCTGTTCTAAGTTCTGAGTGTTTCTGTCTTGTTACAACTGTATTTATACCAGTTGATTCAATCCTATCAATCTCTATTACAAAGGTTAGGGCGTTTCTTATCTCCATTCCAGGGAGAAAAGATTATGTAGTTTAAGCATGATTGTTCATAGTTAAAGGGATTAATTACCCACCTGGCACTTAGTTGAGGGGTTTTATTCCCTCCCTAACTTCAGGGGAAAATCCCTACCTGGGGATTCAACCTTTCTCGGAGAGGTGACTTTGGTTAAAACACAGCGCCAAGAAGGTGAGCAAACATATTAAGAACCGTATGCCATATATGCCAGGTCCCTTGAAACAGCAAGGATGGACCGGCTCCCGGCAGGACCCCACAGGGAGCGGGCCTAAGCCGGCAGGTGGGCATCCCCCAAGGGGTCCTGGACTGTGATAGGGCACTGGCCAGGCTGAGAGGCCCTCCTCCCCTCCCCCCACCAGTGCACAAATGTCATGCACCAGGCCTCTGGTATAAATATAACGTGTTTTGTTTTTAATTTAATTTTCCCAGCAATGTAATAATTCTATAGATGAGGAAAGTGATGCTCAAAAATAGATGCTGGTTGTTCCAGTAGGAATAGTTTCCCCCCTTTTATTAAAAACTGGGGCTCAGAGAGGTTAGCTATTTGCTTAACATCACGTGGCTTGCTGAAGAGAGAGAGGATTTACCCCAAGTCTGTCTGTCTCCCAGCTCGTGCTTGCTAGGTTTCTTTGAGTCCCTAACAGGGACACGTCGGTGAGATGGTGCCACGACCATTCTCCTTTTGTTCAGTTACTTTTATTTATTTCTATTGATGTCAGAGAGGGAGGGAGAGGGACAGAGAGAGAAGCATCCACGATGAGAGAGAATCATCAATCGGCTGCCTCCTGCATGCCCCACACTGGGGATCGAACCCGCAACTCAGGCATGTGCCCTGACCAGGAATCGGACCATGACCTTCTGGTTCATAGATCGGTGCTCAACCACTGGGCCACGCCGGCTGGGCCATTCTCATTGTATAGGTGGGAAAATACGGTTTAGAGAAGTTAAGTAACTTGCCCACAAGTCTACATAGTGGGCTCCAGAAGACATGGCGACCCAGGCGGTCTGACTTTCTGAACCGCTTCATGGACTGTGTCCCCAGAAACACTCTTAAAGAATCTGCTCCAACAAAAACAAGGGAGAAAGGGCCTTAGGTGTGCAAGGTACAAAATGCTAATTTCCAAAACAGAGAGAGGAAGAGAGAAGCAAAAGGAACTTGCTGTGACGCGAGGCTTGGCCACGGAGCTTGGGCTCCTCCACAGATACGTGTACAAACCGTTCCTTGATATTCCCAGGAGGGCCCGTGGGCACCTGGTCATTTCTCCTGGCTGTTGCCCAGGAAACCTCGCAGCTTCCGAGCCAGGAGGCCAGAGCTGTGTGGGGGAGGCCGCTGTGCATGGCGGGGTGGGCGGCCGGGGCTCAGCCAGGCCTGCGGTTTGGGGTGGGCTCACTCGTGCGGTGTTCTGGGTCCGGGGAGAGCTCTGTCCAATGAAGGAGGGAGCCATCCTCCACACTGGGGCCAGGCCACGGCCCCGCGTCGGAAGGGCACGGCGATGCCAGTTCATAGCGGGGATGGTTCTGCGCCCATCTGCGTGCGCCCAGGCCCTCTGCCCACGGTGAGCAGTGGCGGGGCCTCTGCGGGCACCGGGACGACCCGGGCGGGGCTGCCCTGCTGGAGGAGATCAGCCACAGCTTAGCTACCTCGGAGCCTTAGAGGAAGCAAAAGCAGGTCCCCGTGTAAACCTACACCCTGGGAATGTGCGACCCAATTTCTCTCCGGCTTTGTCTGAGCAATTAGGAGACGAGATAAGGAACTGTGAGAAGGAGCCGTGTTTTGAATGTCGGCCGCAGCTCGCTGCCAAGAATAAGACAAAGCAGAGCTCAGGCAGGAGGCCTAGTGGGAGGAGGCAGGTCCTGGTGGGGACGTGTGAGATCGATGGCCCCCAGCTCCTGCGCTTGACAACAAGGCCACCCGCCCGAGTGCCTCCTGGGGAGACGGGTGCAGTGTTTCCTCCCGGGGGGAGGTGAGGAGGCAGAAGGAGAGAGCGCGCCTCATTATGCAGAGGCGCCCGCCTAAGGCCGCTCTTCGCCACCGCCGGTGCCCTTCTGAGAAGGTGGGTGGTGACGGGGGCCAGGGGCCAACGGCCCCTTCATCTCATAAAACCCGATTACCAGCAACAGGTGCACCGGCACCGACACTCGCCGGAGCCATCGAGACCTGCGGAGAGCAAGCTCCCCGGGCTGCAGGTGATGTGGCTGCCGGCTAACGATGGTATTAATTATACGGGGAAGACTGCAATGCGCTCATAAAATGGGTGTCTGCACCCTCATCATTTAGCATCTTGTGCCATGATGATAAAGCAATCATGACAGAATAACAAACAAGCTTCCTGTTTATTTCTTCCCCTCGCTGAGAACTAGACTTTGAAAGTCAAATCACAAAGTTTGGAGAAAGTGGGTAAGAGACGTGATGTCAGCAGTGGAGAGAGCAAGGAAGAGATCAGATGGATGGATGGGGGGAAAAAGACTTATTTCCTATGATAAATACTCTCCTAAAGTGAGATCAGAATGAAGGTGGCAATTTCCCCTGGCTGGTCATAGTAGCATTCTGTTGATATGTTTAAAAATACCCAAACCAGACGATCAATGTTGATGTTTCTCTCTCGTTGGTGTTTCTCTCTATCTCTACCTCTCCCTTCCTCTCTCTCTAAAAAAATCAATACAAAATGGTTTTTTTAACTGCTCAAACTGCGCTGGCCAGTGTGGGCCACTCAGTTGGTTGGAACATTGTTCCATACACAGAAAGGTCACAGGTTCGATCCTGGGTCAGGGCACATACCTAGGTTTCAGGTTCGATCCCGGGTCCAGGCATGTGCTGGAGGCAATCCATCAATGTTTCTCTCTCTCTCTCTCTCTCTCTCTCTCTCTCTCTCTCTCTCTCTCTCTCCTCTCTTCCTGTCTCAAAAAGAAAAGAAAATGTCCTTGGGTGAGGATTAAAAAAGAGAGATGTATTCGATGGTATGTGACATATCTCCATAAAGCTGTTACCAAACGTACAAACGTACACTACGTTTCTTTTAATGCCCAGACCCTTTGGAAGAACAGCGCCTTCAGAGGGCCGTGGAGGCCGGGTGCACGCTGGGAAGGAACATGAGGTCGCTGTCATGCACACGCAGCACCTGTCACTCCTAGGATTGCTCAAGGTCCCGCCGTTCACAGGCCCGAGGCTGAGCAGGGCAGGCAGTGGGAGGTGGAACGCGGGCGGGAAGGAGCTGGGAGGGTGGAAACTGCCAGGGAGAGCACGAGGGCAGGAAGGGGTGGGTGGAGGAGCAGGAGGGCGCGTCCGGAGAGAATCCAGGCAGCGACACACCCACCAGCACCAGTGCCAAGAGCCGGCCAAGATCCTTATCATGGCAGTTTAGTAAATTGCGCCTCATAAAAATTAAGGGCAATTGGGAAGGAGGACTGGGGACCCGGGCAGCGAGGCGTGGCAAAGCCTGACTTACCCGGAGTTCTGAAACAACCTCTCAGGAGAGGGTCTACCCACAGTGCCCTGTCTGCTGTCACCTGGAGGGCCGGCCATGCAGCTGCCTTCCGCCTGCCTGCTTGCTTCCTTGGCATTTCTCAACGCCAAGCCCTGCTCAGTCAGTGTGTTGATAGGTGCAGTTTTCAAAACATTGGCAAGTCCTCATTGCGGTGACTCAACTGCCTGTTTGTTTGTGTCTAATGGAGAGGAGGAAGCAAATACTCTTTTCTATTTCAAAGAAAAAAGGAATAATTTGATTATTGACTCACCCTTGATTGCTCCTGGAGTACTGTCCCTGGGACCAGGGCAGGGAGTCACCGCAGGTGTGGATGAGTTACAGTATTGGCGCACAGATCCGGTCTCAACTGGTTCCTCAGGTTAGGGAGGTGAGGGTGAACACCAAACTGGCAAAGGTAGGTGGTGGATGAATGTGGAAAACCCTTTACGTCACATTCCCAGGAATTCAGAAATTGTGATAAATCTAACCTGGAGAAAATTCACCTTTCATTTATTTCTTTTAAATGGCAGGGAAATTAATAATGTGCAAAAGCATTGGAGAAAAGACTGTTTGATCTACCAAAGCAAGCAGTGCCTCACCTTTCTCAGGCATCAACAGCCACACGCGTCTAAGTTTCAAATGGGCACATCGTGGCCTATATTTCATAAACACGGTCATGAACTCAGCCAGTGGTAGACTGTTTTTCTTTTTTTAAATTTGGACCATCCATCTTTCACGTATAAAGTAAAATAAAAATCAGGTAGGTAGAATTCCTTGTTAATTTAAAAGCACCTAGACTCATATGCAATATGTGTGTTGCTATGTCCTGAGATTAAATTTGTATTTAGCTGAAGGTCACCTTATTCTGGAACCTTGGACACTGTATCGCAAGGAACAAAGCCATTTATTCGGGAGCCTCCCAAGTTCCCTGACCTTCGGTGTAGATAACTTGTGGGTTAAAAGACGGCATCGTCCTCTGGAACCCTGTCTTCTCTATCCCCCTCGAGTATTTCCACAAAACCAGGCATCAGGATGAATCAGGGTGATTGTATTTCCTGAGTAGTCAAAGGAACAGCCAGTAGGACAGAGGTTTGGCTCCATCTTCACATCTTACATCTATACCTACAGCAAAATCCTCCACACCACTGATAAGATGTGTCACCCCTCTTCTCTATGGAGTTGCCCAGTCACCCCCTGGCCTATTCGATTCTGGAAGGTACGCGTGATCAGAAAGCTGCCCCTGAGCCATCCCACACATGAGAGTTCACAAAGGAGAGCAGAGGTCCTCTCTCTGGCCACCCAGTGTTGCCTTGACTCACTCAGCCAGGTTCGCTGACTCATTTGTTCTATGAATACTAACCGGGTTCTCCTTCATGGGAATCGGAAGAGAAAGGAGTTGGACTCCCTTCCCCCTGGGTCCTGTGCATCTGGAGGCTCTGGGTTTGGGGAGGGAATGCGAAGCCAGATTTGAACGGAAGCAAACATCACCTAAGTCTGTCAGAAAAACAGAAAAACAGATATGCCCGTTTTCTATCTTTTTTATTAGGCAGTGAAGATGGGTGGAGAGGGAGAGAAACTCACTCCTCTCTGGGATTAACTCAAAAAGCCTTTCGAGGAGATGGGAGCTGAGAGGGGTTTGCAAGGTTGTTTTCAACTCGAGATCAAGGGGAGCTGGGGCTCCAGGTGCGAGTCACATGGCCAGCAAGGAAACTGACATGGGAAACTGGGGTGATGGGAAGCCAGTGCTTTGAGATTTAGGTACAAGAAGAGAAATATTAGCAGGTGAGTTTGGAAGAGAAGACTAGACCAGTGGTCGGCAAACTCATTAGTCAACAGAGCCAAATATCAACAGTACAACGATTAAAATTTCTTTTGAGAGTCAAATTTTATAAATTTAAACTATATAGGTAGGTACATTGTTATTAAATTAATTAGGGTACTCCTAAAGGCTTAGGAAGAGCCACACTCAAGGGGCCAAAGAGCCGCACGTGGCTCGCGAGCTGCAGTTTGCCAACCACTGGACTAGACTATGTACTCAGGGACATTTGTCAAGAATCTGTTAGGTACTGGACCCCCTCCTAAGTCGTGGGGACAAAAGTTTACCTAAAGATTTTCTGCCCAAAGTGAGCCCACCGGCCAGCTCCATCAGCATCACTGGAGTCTGATTCCAAATGAATAATTTCAGACCCCACGCCACAGCCAAAGAGTCAAAATTTGCGTTTTTAACAAAATCCCCAGGTGACTGCCGTGTGGGTAAGCTTGAGAACGACTGGCGTAACATATTGTCCACATTCAAGAAGCCTACGTCTTATTGGAGAAGTTAGACAAGCAGACCATTCAATGTAGTGCAGTGATGAATGAAATGGGGAAGGGAGACGAGCACAAGATCGGGAGATGCTGAGGCCAGCAAATCAGATCAAGGGGAAGGTCGCGGGGGGCAAAAAGGAACAGTTGTGCAGCCGTGTCACCAATGGGGCCCGAAGGTGCCACCGCGCAGGCTGCCTACTGAAGACATTGACCATTAAAGAGAAGGAACCTCAACGTTTCCTTTACTGCCTGATCCTCCCCCACTGCTTCTTTGGTACCAGCTTCCATCATCTCCTGCCTGCACCGTGCAACACCCTCTCTACTGGCCGCTGAGCCCCATCCCTTCTGCCCCTCACCCCCACCCCCACCCAGTGTATCATACTGCAGCCAGAACCTCTGCAAAACATCAATCTGATCTCATCATCAGATGAAAGTCTGCTTTGTAATGTTTTTAATTGTTTTTTGACGGACAGAGGAAGGGAGAAAAGAAAGAGAAACATCCACGTGAGAAACTGATGGGCTGCCTCTTGCACACCCCCTGCTGGGGATCGAGCCCGCAGCCCAAGCATGTGCCCTGACCAGGAATCATACCAACCGCCTTTCGGTGCACAGGACAATGATGCCCAACCAGCAGAGCACGCTGGCCAGGCCTTCACGTTCTTGGATAGCTTCCCGGTGCTTCCCTCCTCACTATGGTTTGTAAAGTGCTGGGGCCTCAGCTCCGGTTGCATCTCCCTCCCCACACAAATGGACTACTCCCCGCCTCTCCCCAGCACACCCCCCCCCCCCCCGCCCCCGCAGTGCTGTCTACTCCAACCAACAGGCCTCTTTTTCAGTCTCATACACTCTTCACACTTCCTCCTACAATAGGCATTTGAACGTGTTGCTGGTGTGGCTCAGAGGTTGCGTGTTGACCTATGAACCAGGAGGTCACGGTTTGATTGCCAGGTTTCGGGCTCCGTCGCCAGTGGAGGGTGTGCAGGAGGCAGCTGTTCAATGATTCTCTCTCATCATTGGTGTTTCTCTCTCCCTCCCTCTCCCTTCCTCTCTGCAATCAATGAAAATACTTTTGAAAAATATTGGTTTTAGGTGGACAACATGGTAAACAGCTCTTGAATAAATGTTGTGATAGCAACTCTCCAGTCACTCAATTACTGTTTATTCATCTTCCCCACTGCCTTTGTGGTCTTCGGGGATACAGCCGTGAAGCAAACAGGCAAAAATCTCTCTCCTTGTGGTGGACGGAGGGAAATGAAAATAAACTAAACAAGCAAATGGTATGGGAGTTAGGACGTGATCATTGCTGTGGGGCGGAGGGATGTGCAGCAGGGAGGAGAACCAGGGCGGGAGCAGGTTGTAAATGGAAGAGTGTGGGCAGAGGAGCCTTCCCCAACTCCTGTCACAGTGATGGCGAACCTTTTGAGCTCGGCGTGTCAGCATTTTGAAAAACCCTAACTTAACTCTGGTGCCGTGTCACATATAGAAATTTTTTGATATTTGCAACCATAGTAAAACAAAGATTTATATTTTTGATATTTATTTTATATATTTAAATGCCATTTAACAAAGAAAAATCAACCAAAAAAATGAGTTCGCGTGTCATAGGTTCGCCATCACTGTTCTGTCAGCTCCGCGTGTCCCCCGCACCCCCAATGCCCCAAGCTGCTTCTAAGCATCAGTTCTGGAACTTTCATGAGCGTCAGAATCACAGGGAGGTTGGCTAAAAGCAATTGCTGGGCTGTCTGCAGTTTCTGATGTAGTAGGTGGGGGTGGGCCCTGAGAATTGCATTTCCCACAGGTACCCAGGAGATGCTTATGCTACTGGTCCAGGGAACATACTTTGAGAACGTCTAATTCTAAATAAAATGGAGGAGACTAATTGAAGTTGCTCTTGTTGAGTGTTATAACAACCAGTACACCGGAAGAGCGTAATAAGTAATCATCTTAGTTTCTCCTCCAGGAAAAACAATCCAATTGGATTTAATCTTCTAACCGATATCTCTTTCATCAATTCTACTGCTCTCCCCTAAAATCTCTGGGGGGGAAAAAAAAATCCCCTTACGCATGTAGAAATTAAAACTAGGCATCATATATTCATAAGGGCCTAATAGCGAATTAAGTAGAAATAGTCTTCTGCAGCTCTTTCGAATAACCTGATAGTTTAAAAATACCCAATTTAAAAAACAGCTTTTGAAATTAAAGCATAATATTACTTAAAAGATCTCGCTGGGCTACTGACTTCATCACACAAAAGAATTTATTGTTCAGATTTTGTTTCTTTAATAAATGCATAGAGAGAGGTGAATAGTCAACTTTCCTCTTGCCATTCTGCATTAGAACAATTCATTTTTAAAATGTGTGTTCTCAAACCACTTTTTAAAATAAGGGTTAAAAATTGCACAAAAGGAAAGCAAATTTCTTTTTTAACTGATAAACTAAAATGAAACAGGACTCTCACAGCAGCTAATAAAGCATGTCTTTTGACATTTGTAAATTCAGGAGATGCCACTTTAATGCAGTGTGGAAGTGGATATTGATCTCCAGTTCATTGGTTTTAGTGTGCCCTGGTAAAGTATCTGACTTGCGTTTTTCTATCTGCCAAGATGTCGGTTCTGACAGGACTCTCTTCAGGCGAAATGTAGTTGGCCTTTCCGCAGTTTTCGCTGACACAGAAAATAAACAATTTCTTAACATCATTTAGGATAATGCTATCTGAATCATAGCAAGTTCAACTCCAAATGAGGTGCACATGTGAAGTCATGTGCAGAAACTGGCTGAGTTAGTTCAGGGCATGACCATTTAGCAGCCGACTAACCAATGCTGGAAGCATATCTGACTGGAGAAAAACTCCCAAATACATTAAAACAGCCAGCCTTTAATGTCCTCATTTCCACTTGTGTATAACATTTGACTTTAATAGAATGTATATGCAAGTTGCTTCCTGCAATGTTGAGCATTAACTATAATGCACCCTTATCTAGAAGACATTTGATGATTTGGGTTGGTCATTAAAATGTTTAAATTGAGCACTTAAGTACAGTTTAGAAAATTATAGTCTCTACATTTGAAATAACCATAAATAAAACTCTCTTTAAATTATTATGGAAGAATAATGCTAAGTGAAAAAAGCAGAATACAAAATTGAATCTACTCGGTAATTGCAACTGTATAAAATTGGTTATGCATGCAAACCAGATTGGGGGAAAAATGGAAAATGTAAATGACTGATTTGTGAAAGAAGTAAATTGGAGAAATGTCTTTTTAAAAAAAGACACTATACTTCTTATAAAGTTATTTGGACAATTTTCAAAAACATTGAAATTATTTTGGGGAAGAAATTGTTTTCTCTTCTTGGATTGAATGCTTTTATGTCATTGATGGTAATTTAAATGATCAAGACAGGAAAGGTTGTGTGAGTGTTAGAGAAACAGTTGCTCTCTTCTTTTCTTCAAAGAAATTTATTTTTAAAGCCCATGATGTTATTGTAGATACGCTAATGCGTGTTCTTGACACTGACATTATTGTTGCCATTCATCACTAATATCACAATTATCAAAAATACTAGTCTTTCAACCAGAAATATTCATGGAATCGTAATAAAGACAAATGAACTAAATTACTGATGAAGTTGAAAGTTGCAGTATTCTGATTACACAGCCAGCAGGAATTGTCAGACTAATTAACTCAGGGTCAAGCCGCTGCTGAACCGAATGCCAGGACTGTCCCAATCCAATGCAGGCCATGCCCGTTACTTCACGGAGACGGCGGATTTGTTCTTAGGAGTAATGACCTGATATCTTTAAAAAGCTCAGCTCAGGAAAACGGTCCGTGCCAGGGCTGTTGTCAGCAGATCGGCCAAGTTCTGACAGTCAAGTCCGAGCTTCTCAATCCGTAAAGCTAGGGATGCCAGCATCTTGATGGGACGGCACAGGTGACCGTGGGAAGGGTCTGTGGTCTACCCAGACGTAGGCCAGGCCACCAGCAGCCACCAGAGGAAGACAGTCCAACATGAAAACAATTCGGAGAGGAGCCCTCCCATGGGAGAGGAGCGTTCCCCTGGGATCTTTGAGCATCAGGAGGTTGGGGTTGGAGTACAAGGATGAGAGAAGGCCCATCTCGCAGGGGCTCACTGGCTTTGGCTGTGTTCCTTCCTCCGTGACCCCAGTGGGCTTGATGGACAGGCCTCAGGTGAACTGCAGGCGTTGAGGTCCCTCCCCAAGGAGAAGGAAGCAGAGTAGAACGTAAGTGCTGTCGGCCCTGTCCAGGCAGTAACCCCTCCATTTCCATCCCGGACTAATGATTGGGGCTTTTCAGGACCCTCACCGGCCTCCCTCCCTCCAGGTTTTCCCTTCCCAGCCCTCCCTGCTCACTGACCCGCTTTCCGCGATTTACCTCTCCGTGCCTTCACTCTTGCCTTCTCTCTGCCTGCACTGCCCTTTCTCTCCTCCTCCTCTCCGTCAATGGACATGAATTGCTTTGTTACTCAGGGAGGGGTGATTCACTTGTTAGAAATAGGAGGTCTCTTCGTCTGCACTCTGAGGTATTGAGGACAAACGAATCCTGTTAATTTTTTTCATCCATTACACTGGTCCTGGCACAAGGAATGCACAGAATAAGAGTTGAACTGAATGAGCTGACAACATTATTGTAGGAGAACTTCAACATGTGTCCCACTCTTTCCTTCACACGACACATTTATCAAACACCTACCGAGTGCTCGGTGTGTGAAAAGTTACTCACTATGGCCTTTCACTCTCCAGAGAGGTGCCTTTTGGATGTGAAAATTTTGACCTTTGCAAACATTTAGCACGACTATTTTATTGCGGTTAAAATAAAACTTCAACGATCCCCCTGCAATCAGCTGCGCATTAGCATGCACTGGCCTAATTAAAAAGCAGGAGCTGTAACAGGAGAAGGGAGATGGGCCATCCAGGGATTACAAAAAAATAAAAAGAATGGAGTCATTCGATAAAGAAGGGACATCCTATACTGTAAAGGTCAAGGGAAGACTGTCAGGCTCATTTTCCTACTTGGGCCCCAGGTATAATAGAAACGTAGCCTTTTAAAACCACATATAAATATGTTTTCTCTACTTTATTTTTTAAAATCCTTTTAAATAATGGGAAACAGAGTCTTTTGTCGCAGTGTAAAGCAGGCCAAGACCCCAAGTGTCTTATCACTAGGCCTATCTTCTCTTGTAAACATTTGAGACTATTTAGACCAGCCGTGGGCAAACTACGGCCCACAGGCCAGATCCGCCCGTTTGAAATGAATAAAACTAAAAAAATTAAAAAGGCCGTACCCTTTTATGTAATGATGTTGACTTTGAATTTATATTAGTTCACACAAACACTCCATCCATGCTTTTGTTCCGGCCCTCCGGTCCAGTTTAAGAACCCGTTGTGGCCCTCGAGTCAAAAAGTTTGCCCACCCCTGATTTAGACAGATATGCTCCCATTTTTACCCATAATTTCAGGTTTATCCCAGTAACTTTCAAACCATAATTAAAGTGAGTTTGAAACAAAGGGCTTTAACATTTTACTCATCCTTTGATGCGCTACAAAAGATAATTTTTATTCCACCTTTATTAAAATTTTACATGGAACAAAAATCAAATAGTTACATAGTTATTTTTAACACCTATTATTTTCTTAGAAGTAACTAGCCTCCAGAGGCCTGAAACAGACCTACTGTTGCTGCAACTTCCCTGGTAATTAGTCCTTGGCTCCTCAGTGTGAAATTCACTTTTTCAATGCCAATGATCTTTTATGGCAACCTTTTATTTAAATAATTCCACTCTCAGCTACGTTTCCTCGCCTTAAGTTAGTCCTGGCGTCCAAAGGTTGCCTTTATGCACTTCCTTTCCCGGTTCCTTGACCTTTCAGAGTTACGTGCCAATCCCCAGGCAGGTGGCTTCTTTCCGGATCTGAATCTCTTGTGCTCGGGAAATCCACGTCTCTGCGCCATGAGCCTCCCTGCAACACACGCAAGTCCACCCCGCAGCTCCTGTGCCGTTGTGGTTGTGGGAGGCCTGCCGTTCTCTTTTGTTTAAGGCGGCGCTGGGAATGACTTTGAAAGGAATGACCTAAGGTTTTCATCATTCAGTCTTTTATTTTTTACTTCCAGGTAATTATGGAATAAGAGGTTTTTAACCCAAATACATCAGAAATCATTCAAAGAGGGAGGGAAATGTTGGTTGTTTCCCACGGCTGAAGGCGCTTGTTGTATAAAGGAGGATGGTGGTTGTCTATAGAGTTTTCAGGGTAGAACCAGGAACTGACAGAATAAGTTAGAGAAGCACATTTCCACTCAGGCTGCTGTAGAGGCAGTAAGTTACTCCCTCCTGGAAGCACTTTCCTTGGGGGGTTCCTGGAATTAACAAAATACTCTACTGAATGAGTTAATAAATCTGTGTCCACACCAGAACTCCTGTGAGCGAAGGCTAATTACAGGAAAACGGACTCATACGGTTGGCTAGAACAAGGACAGAGACCGGCCGTGTGGCTCAGTGGTTCAGCATCGACCTATGAACCAGGAGGTCGCAGTTCAATTCCTGATCAGGTTGTGGGCTCCATCCCTAGTGGGGGCCGTGCAGGAAGCAGCTGATCAATGATTCTCTCGTCACTGATGTTTTTACCTCTCTCTCCCTCTCCCTTCCTCTCTGAAATCAATCAAAGATATATATATATATATATATATTTTTTTTTTTTTTTTTTTTAAAGGACAGTGAGAATGAACAACCCGGGTTTCAGCCCCACCTCTGCTGGAGACAAAGCTGCCTGATGTCACCTGAGCGTTTTAACCTCTTCAGGCCGCAGTCTCTTCATCCATAAAATGGCCATGAAACTAGCATCATAGGGTCTTCGTAGAGATTAGATCAGTGAAAATTTGTAAAGTATGCCTGTCAACTCGCATATAGTGTGTCATAAATATAAAGGTGTTTTATATGGATTTCTTCTGTACTCTTTTATTTTTTTTATTTTTTAAATTTATTGGGGTGACATTGGTTAATAAAATTATATAGATGGATAGACCTGGAGATTATTATCCTCAGTGATATAAGCCAGTCAGAGCATGACAAATACCATATGATCTCACTTATATGTGGAATCTAATGAACAAAATAAACTGATGAACAAAATAGAGACCCATTAATTGATGCATGGAACAGACTGACAACTGGGGAGGGGAGGGAAGGAGATGAAAGAAGGTAAAGGGATTAGCTAAGAACATATATGCATAACTCATGGACACAGACAACAGTGTGGTGAAGGCCAGAGAAGCGAGGACTGGTTGGGGGTAGGCAAAAGGGAGGAAAATGGGGAAATCTATAATAGTATCAACAATAAAGATAAAATTAAAAATTTTAAAAATTACATAAATGCAAAAAATTTATATAGGTTTCATGTGTGCAATTATATAATGCATCGTCCATGTTTTGTATTGTGTATACTGTGTTCACCACCCCAAGTCAAGTCTCTTTTGAAGTCTCCAGCACTTTTTCCTCCTGTACCCTCTTCTACCTCCCCCCATCCTCTTTTCCTGTGGTAATCACCAAACTGTTGTTTTGTGTCTGAGTTGTTGTTTTTTGCTTAATCCCTTCACCTTTTTCACCCAGCCCCCCAGATCCCCTGCCCTCTGACAGCTCAGTCTGTTCTCTATCTCTATAAGTCTGTTGTTATTTTATTTGTTTATTTTGTTCATTAGATACCACATATAAGTGAAATCATATGGTACTTGTTTTTCTCTGACTGGCTTATTTCGCTTAGCATAATACTCTGCAGGTCCATTCATGCTGTCCCAAAAAGTAAGATTTCCTTTTTTTCACAGCCAATTACTATTCCATTGTGTAAATTACCACAGCTTTTTTACCCACTCATCTACTGATGGGCACTTCAGCTGCTTCCAAATTTTGGCTATTGTAAATAACAATGCGATGAACATAGGGGTGCATATATTCCTTCAGATTCGTGTTTCTGGTTTCTTCAGCTATATTCCCAGAAGTGGAATCTCTGGGTCATAAGACAGTTCCATTTTTAACATTTTGAGGAAACTCCACTCTGCTTTCCACAGGAGCTGCACTAGTGTGTGTTCCTCCCAGCAGTGCATGAGAGTTCCCTTTTCTCCTCATCCTCGCCAGCACTTGTTTGTTGAGTTATTGATGACAGCCATTTTGACAGGTGTGAGGTGATATGTCATTGTGGTTTTAATTTGCATTTCTCTGATGATCAGTGATGTTGAGCATCTTTTCATATGTCTATTTGTCATCTGTATGTCCTCTGTGGAGAAGTGTCTATTCAGGTACTTTGCCTATTTTTTTAATTGGATTGTTTGTTTGTTTTTTGGGGGGGGGTAAAAATTCTTTATAATTTTTGGATATTAACCTTTATCAGATGTATCATTGGTGAATATGTTACCCCATTCAGTGGGTTGCCTTTTCATTTTGTGGATGGTTTTCTTTGCTGTGCAAAAACATTTTTTATTTGATGTAGTTCCATTTGTTTATTTTTTTCTTTTGTTTCCCTTGCACAAGAAGATATATCAGAAAAAATATTACTAAGAGAAATATTTGAGATTTTACCGCCTATGTTTTCTTTTAGGATTTTTATGGTTTCAAGTCTAACATTAAGTCTTTAATTCATTTAGAGTTTATTCTTGTGTATGGTGTAAGAACATGGTCTAGTTTCATTGTTTGCGTGTGTCTGTCCAATTTTCCCAACACCATTTATTGAAGAGACTGTCTTTACCCCACTGTATGTTCTTGCCTCCTTGATCAAATACTAGCTGACCCTAAAGGCATGGGTTTATTCCTGGGCTCTCTCTTCTGTTCCATTGATCTGCATGTCTTATACTCTATATGTTTGATGCCAATACCATGCTATTTTGATTACTATTTTACAGTAACACTTGATATGAACCTAGCAATGTCAGTAAGTGTGGCTTAGTTAGGAGGGCACGTTAGCAGGTAGCACAAAAACAAGAACACAGAGGTGTCAAAAATATGTCAAATTAGCTAAAATCGGTTTGGCTCAGTGGCTAGAGCGTCGGCCTGCGGACTGAGGGGTCCCAGGTTCGATTCTGGTCAAGGGCATGTACCTGGGTTGTGGGCACATCCCCAGTGGGAGATGGGCAGGAGGCGGCTGGTCGATGTTTCTCTCTCATCGATGTTTCTAACTCTCTGTCTCTCTCCCTCTCTGTAAAAAATCAATAAAATATATTTTTAAAAAATATGTCAAATTAGTGGAACTGAAGTGCAGGATACGAGATTCAAGATGATGTGAAAGTCATATCATGGAGGGACTAGTATATCATGTCAAGGTATTTGGACTATGTTCTACATAGCTAAGAACAGCCAGTGCCCCCAAAATGACAAAAGGAATCTACTGCCAATTAAGTCTGTGTCATGGAGACCAGATCCTATTGAGAAAATAGGTTCTGCATCTGCTTCCCTATTTAAGATTCTTCCAAAGCAAGGCTGCTGATACAAATCACATAAGTGATGGAGGACACTGCACCGTTCCTAATTATTTTAGGGTAATGTAGTTAGTTACACACTAAACTAACACTAATTGAAGTTGGAAGAGGTTCAGAAAGCAATTAAATATTACTTGGAATAGAATTGAATATGTTGTTCTCTCAATACAGAATTCGTGTTGAATGATTACACTGAGTTAAATTGACATTTTCCCCCTGAATTCCAGCAAGTAATTCAGTCTCCTTCACTTTTTTTTTTCAAATCACATGGAAACAAGAGAAAAGATGCTAATGGAAGTATATTCCCTTACTTAGATCTGCCCTTGCATTAGGGATTTAGACTGAAAGCCCAATTAATCTTATGGTGAAGCTACAAACTCTAAGTCACATCTAATGAAATGAGTCATCTGCTTGGCTTCTTTCCTAATTTTTGTCCATGGAAACACAAGACAGGTAAACTCAGAAGCTTGTTTGGAGATAAAATTGAAAAAAAAACAAAAGATTGTTATAAAGAGCTATTATACACTGTTTCTGTTTTGGGGGGGTCCTGTTTACGTCTTTGGGGTAAAAAAGAGATCGAGAAAATGCACTCATCCTCTTGGCATCTGCCCACCCATCGTAGGATTCTGAAATCTCTATTTAGAGTCGGGGCACAGCACTTGACCCTTAGCTCTAGCTCCATGGCTACTAAAACCTGACTAAATATTAAAGCGATCTGTGGCTGCTTTCATCAGTGTGTTTGGCGTCATAACTTAGGAGATTAGCAAATGACACTGACCACCTAACTTTATTTTGGCCTAAGTCAGCTATTATTTCCTAACCAGTTTAAAGGTTTTAAAAGCAGCAGACCCATTTATAAGAATTCACAGGAAATTAATTTGTAGGAAATCTGTGATGATATGCAAATTTCTACTTGTTTAGCTTTTATAGGTTCTGGAATTCAATAAAATTAATTGTTTGCATCTTATATAATAAAAGGGTAATATGCAAATCGACCAAATAGCAGAATGACCAGTCGCTATAACACAGACTGACCACCAGGAGGCAGACGCTCAATGCAGGAGTGACCCCCTGGTGGTCAGTGCACTCCCACATGGGGAGCGCCGCTCAGCCAGAAGCCGGCTCAAGGCTGGCCAGTGCAGCAGCATGGCAGGAGCCTCTCCCGCCTCCACAGCAGAGCTAAGGATGTCTGACTTTGGGCTTAGGCCTGCGGACATTCCCCAAGGGCTCCCAGACTGCGACAGGGCACAGGCCGGGCTGAAGGACACCCCCCCCCCCCAGTGCATGAATCTCGTGCACTGCGCCTCTAGCTTTAAAATAAGTGTGTGGCGCCAAAACTGGTTTGGCTCAGTGGATAGAGCATCGGCCTGCGGACTGAAAGGTCCCAGGTTCGATTCTGGTCAAGGGCATGTACCTGGGTTGCGGGCACTTCCCCAGTGGGGGATGTGCAGGAAGCAGTTGATCGATGTTTCTCTCTCATCGATGTTTCTAACTCTCTATCTCTCTCCCTTCCTCTCTGTAAAAAATCAATAAAATATATTTAAAAAAATAATAAAATAAGTTTGTGGCTTAAAATGCCGACCTGGTCATGTACTTCCTCAGAGACTTCGCGAGGGTTTGGCTGGAATGGAGAAATAGTCATTCCTGCAGGTCTCCCAGTAGAAGGATAATCTGGAAACTCCCGAGAAGATGTGCTCCCTCGCCTGTGGAGACTTTCTCTGGGAAAGAAGTGAGAGTACACACTCGGAGGAAGTGACTGCATTCGAGGGGAGAAGGGAAGACTTTACTGCACAAGTAGGATGGTTTAGAAGAAGACTGACTGCCCAGAAGCTGAAGAAGAGGCTGACCATAGATATTGAGAGACTCACAGCTCATTTTTTAAAATATTAAGCAGGTATTTAAATCAGCAGTTACAAAGGTCTTATTATGTCTTAGACAAAAACGACCCTTCTGTCCCTCAAAGATTACTACGTCTATTGAGAGAAGTCAAATGAACAGTTTTTAAATGATGCGTTACATTTTAAAATGAAATTTAACTAATACTGTGGGAACGAAGACGCATGTGCGGGACATGCTGAGAGTTTGTGGAGAGGAGATGGCACTGGAGCTGGTCCTGAAAGAGACGGAAGAGTCTGCAAAGCCGAGAGAAGACACAGCTCTTCGTGTTGAGGATCACCAATGAGGAAGGTCAAGTTCAGGGTGGCTGGGCAGCCCAGTGCCTGGGGGAAAGTGGAATCAGACTAGACTGGCACGGCACCCTTACAGAGCATGCCAAGGCAGGTCAACATCATTCTGCAGGTGACAGAGGCCATTGGGGGTTATAGGGAGAGAAGGGATTAGCTACAATTTGCCTTCAGAAACCTCACCTGGCGTATTTAGGGGGTGGGCCAGGAAGCACCTGAGTCAATGATACACAATAGTCGTAATAATAGCAACTCAGAATATTCACTGTTAATTGATCATCATAAATGAATGACTCCAAAGTTTTAAGACTAGAGGACACCAGGCTTAGAATAATTTTTTAAAGGGAAGGGGTTATGAATTAGAATGGCAAAGGGGAGGGGTTATAAATTAGGAGGCACACACTAATTAGGATCATTCAAGGCGGGGTTCACAAAGTCATGGGCAGGTCACGGGAAGACATAAAGGGCAGCTCAGTGCCCAGGGGGTAGTAACAGTATAGTTGTTACCATGCCTGGAACTGAAGGATGAGGGGAGAGAGCAGGCACTGGACACTCAAAAGGAGTACTGTGGGAAAGAGACCACCTTGAGGGGAGCCATGACCTTGAGAGGAGCCATGACCTTGAGAGGAGCCATGACCTTGAGAGGCAAAGTGAATCTGGGACCAGGGTCACAGCCAACCTAAGCCTGGAAAAAGCTGAAAGAATACCTACCTTCACCTCACTCTCCTCCCTCCCCCACCCCCCAATCTCCTGCCAGGTTTCCTCATTGGCCAAACCCAATCAGAAACAAGAGGCAAGAAGGATTTTTGATGAAGTCATTACAGAACTGCCTCCAGGAGCAGAGTGGGGTGGGAAGGTGTGAACAGTGGATCTGGAGGGACAAATGGAAGCTATCCAGCACCACACACCTTTTCTTGCCCTTCGGTATCTCCTTATCTCCTTCATCCATCTGAAGAATTTATGTCCTCCAGCCACAGTACGCATGGAGTCCCTTCAGCTACGTCATAACAGGAGGAAATCAATTTTGTCATGCTGCCATCTGACTTAAAAGGTTAGCCTCTACCAGTGTTTCTCAAATAAGGTATCAGGGAGAAATCAGCTACATAGCACAAGCTAACTGCTGCTTCTTTCTCTCTCTCTCTCTCTCTCTCTCTCTCTCTCTCTCTCTCTCGTATGTGTGTACGAATGTGGTCTAAGCTGGTAATAGTCATAGTAATTGCGCTCTTCTACTACCTATTCCATACTCTGCCCGCATCTCAGTCGAATGGGCTTCTTTATCTGATAGGGTGACCCAAACCATTGTAGCTACAAGCCTTTGGTGGTCTTGTCTTTATTAAGTTGTCTCAGTTCTCCATTGATAAGGCTACCAAGAAAATGAATACTAAGCAAAAATGAGTGCCTACCCCCTGAAAGTAAGTCCTCTGAGTTCCAGACATAGTCCTCCTCCTGTCCCATGGTATAGCTGCACCCCAATTTTCTTCAGTAACCAATTAACCAGGCAGTATAGGGTCAAAATCCTATGTGTGAGCTTTCAAGTCCATCCACAGACCATTTCAAAGACTGCATCTGGCAGAACTCCTCTCCCCGCACCAGACTTGGGGCCCAGGGGGACGCTGAAGTCTCTGGAGGGAGTTACAGTCACACCCTCAGGTCTCCTGTGGGCCCGCCATGCTCTTAAACGCGTCTGTTCTCCTCCCCCAGGAACCTCCATTCAGAAGCCTCTTTATCGGGACAGATACTGTCCAAGTGCCTCTGCTAAAGCCTCCTTCTTAGGTGGACCTGCACACTTTTTCCTGTTCTGACCCAGTAGTCAGTACTTTGCCACTCTGAGCCCCCTGCCCTCTCCTTCCCCCCAGCTCTAGGAGCCTTTTGTTTCAGCTTCCACAGTGAGTGGCAGCTCCTCTGTCTGTCCTGATACATCTGACCCTTGTCCAGGACCACTCCATGGGAAAAACGGAACACTAGGGAGCCATCTTCCTTTTCTGCTTAACCTCTTGCTCACACCATCGTAGCCAGTCAGTAAAGCCTTCTTTCTTCAGTTTGGTTCCTTTTCTTAACTGACCACATTGACACCTGGCCTCTCTCTCTCTCTCTCTCTCTCTCTCTCTCTCTCTCTCTCTCTCACACACACACACACACACACACACACACACACACACACAATAGCAACCTTCTCCCTTATCAATTCAGTGGCAGAGGAGGCTAAAAAGATAAGGGAGCCATCGAAGTTTCCAATTCATCCCCTAGCCTTGGCCAAGAGAGTAACCTAAAAATCATGACACATCCTGGGGAGAATGGGAAAAATTCATCCAACCGTTATACCTCCATTTATTTTACCACTTTGGCCCTTGGGAAAAATGGATAGATCAGGGCAGATAATAGTGGACTAGCACAAACTAACCCAAGGGGTAATTCCAGTTTCAGCTTCTGATATGGCATCCACTAGTGAATGTATTCCTTTCAATAGTCATAAGAAAGAAGATTAGAGCAGTTTGGATATCACTGGGATGGGCGACAGGTTACATTGGTGGTCTTGCTCTACAGTCCTCCCACCCTTTACCATGACATGACCCAAGTAGACCTGGACCATCTGAACATTCCAGAGAACATCACAGGGGTCCACCATATTGCTGACATCATGGTAATCAGACCCGATGAGCATGAAGCTACCCGTACTCTAGATGGCCTGGAGCAATGGCTAATTCTAGTGTCAATGTGACTGGACTAAAAGATGCCCAGGCAGCTAGTGTAACATTATGTCTGGGTGTGACTGGGAGGCTGTTTTTATAAGAGGTTAGCACTGAAATTGGCAAACCGAGTGTCGCAGATGGCTCTCCCCGATGTTGATTGACATTATACAATCCATCATCCATCAAGGACAAGAAGGACAAAAAGGCAGAGGAAGGGCAAATTTGTTTTCTCTGCTTCAGCTGAGCCCTATCTTCGTCCTGTCCTGGTTTACATCACTTGGTGTCAAGGGACACTTTTTGGCCAAGGCGGTAGGTAGGTCAGTGAGCACATGACCATGGACTCCCTTGCGCTTATCACATACATCATTATCCAGAGCCTGCCAGCCTAAACAAACATTAGTGTGGCCTCTCAAAGGTGAGGCTAAGGCACCATCTTAGAGATAAGGTTCTTTCAGGATGATGCAATGTTCTTCAGGATGCAGTGAGCACCTCAAACCAATGTCATTATATTATGCTGTCTCCCCAGTAGAAGATGTGGGTCAGGGAGTCAGGGCGCAAAAACAGAGGTGGTCCTGTTCACCGTTACTCCTAATGAGTATGTACTGCCCACCTCTGCACCCTTAGGCTCTGCTATGGTCTGCATGCATGTGCTTCCCCAAAATTCGTATGTTCAAATCCTGATGCCCAATGTGACGGTGCGGCTATAGGAGATGAGTAGGTCACGAGGATGCTCTCATGAATGAGATTAATACCCTTATAAAAGAGACTCCAGAGAGCCCCCCTTGCCCATCTTCTGTGAAGATACAAGAAGTCTGTGACCTGAATGAGAGCCCTCACCCAACCATGCAGACTCCATCATCTTGAACTTCCAACTTCCCAAAATGCGTTTCTGTTGTTTGGAAGTCACCCAGTCTATGGTATTTTGTCATGGCAGCCCAAACGGACCAAGATAGGCTCCGTGTCTAGAGATTCTGGTTCTCAAAGGGGGTGTGCTTTCATCGGGGTACACATGAAGAGTCCCATTAAATATAAAGCCACTGCTGGCACTTGTCACTTTAGGCTCTTTGTGCCAGTAGACCAGTAGGTACAAATGGGTTAACATACTGGGAAGGATAATTGCCCCTGGTCATTAGAAAGACATAGAGTTGCTGCTATATAATTTTAGTGTAGAAGAATACACTTGTCACTCAGGTGAGCCACTGTGCCATCCCTTGCTAACCATTAATGGACAAGTACACTAACCCCAACCTCAGTCTAATCCACTGTGCAAATGCTAGGAGTAGATCAACTTTGATCAGAGTTAGACAAAAGTGGTGAGCCTGTGCACAGCCCCTCCCCTGCCACCACAGCCTGGTACACATGTCCTGGGGTGTCTGGAGAAAGATACCCGCTGGCAGTGACGTAATGAGTCACCTTGTCCACCTGAGTATTGAGAGCCTCTTCCACTCTGAGGGGCATGCACATGGGACACACATTCCTTCATTCTCTGTTCATGCCTTGAAGTCCACCTGCATACCTCTCCCCAAGTTCACATCGTGATCGATACCCCAATAGGCTGCTTTCCAAGTTCCTAAGTGTAAAGGCCTGTTATCAGCTGCTCTGGAGTGACCCAGGCCATTGCTCCCCCCATGCAAGGTGGGCGACCACATGTCCTGCTCAAAGCCGAGGACCGCTCGTGAGATTGTGGGGCAGCCGCCATCCGGGTCTTCCCGTCACCAGTATACCATGCACATCCATCCACAACCTGAGCCCACGTCTCCGTCTCTTCTGTTGACACATCATAGAGAGGATTGAAGGAGAGGAGAAGAGCTGTAGGAGCAAACATCACGGGAGCCTGAGCCACTGGCGCTGCCCAGGCAGTCTGTTGTGCCTACTGGTCTACTTGGGTCTGGTTCCATACATCCCAGACGCTGGCAAACCAAAGCCCATGGGCCAAATCTGCCCGCCAACGTTTTGCCGCCTGTGTTCTTTGCAAGCTAAGTATGGTGTTTACATTTTCAAAAGGTTGGGGGGGAAAACAAGAACAATATATCATGACACATGAAATGAAATTCACATTTCAGTATCCAGAAATAAAGTTTTATTGGAACCCAGCCACAGTCATTCATTTACATATTGCTTATGGCCTCTTTGGAGCCAGAGCAGCAGAGTGGAACGGTTGCAACAGAAACCTTATGGCTCACAAAGCCTAAAATATTTACTATCTGGCCCTTTCGAGATATAATGTGCTGACCCTGATAGATGCTACTTCCATTTTATAATGGAATGAGCTGTGGACATCCAATTTCATGGCTCAGTGAGTCAGAAAGCACAAGTTTGGCAATTTGGACACCCTATGGTCAAGAACTGAATTTGTCCCCGGCCCAGAAGCCAGTCAGAATCTTCTTTGCAATGAGTAGTTGTTGGCAGAAAAGGACAGAGCCTTATTCCAAACTCCAGAGTGCCTGCTGTGACCCTCCTGTTGGAGCTTGCCAGATGCTGTGTGTCATCTCCACCCGCCATCAACACATAGGGCAGACCATTGGTTTTGCTCGGTCACAGGGTCCATGTGGCAAAATGGCCAAACTCCAGCCTGAACTGTTTCAGACTCTTTCCTGTTTCAGGTCCCACTAAAAACTGTCAGCTTGTGGAGTCACCCCGAGAATGGGTTGATACAGCATGCCTGATTGTGGTATATGTTGATACAGCATGCCTCAAAAACCCAAACAGGAGTACAAAGCAACTATATTATAAAAGGCCAGTGGCCGTAATGCCGTAACGCCTTAATGACCAAACGACCGGTCACCAGGAGGCACATTGATGGGTCTCGCAGCATGCCGAGTCTCCGTCTCACAGCGTGGTGGGTCCAGGGTCCCACCGGTGCGGCAGGTCTGGGGTCTCGCGCGATTTCGCACACTCGGCCTCTAGTGATGATAAAAGGTACAACAGCTTCTCTCTCACCTCAGGAGGGAGGTCCCAATATGCTTTATTATTATTATTTTTTTAATTCTCACCCCAGGATATTTTTCCATTGATTTTTAGGGTGGAAGAGAGAGGGAAAGACTGAGAGAAACATTGATGTGAGAGAAACACATCGATTGGTTGCCTCCTGCATGAGCTATGTGCCCTTGACCAGAATTGAACCAGGGACCCTTCGATCCACTGAGCCAAACCAGCTAGTGCCCATGTGCTTTAGACCGTCGGTCCCCTATACACTTCACCGATACTCTGGCCCTTGAATTTTCACAGAGTTTCTCTCTCACCCTTTGGCAAGCATATGTCTTGTTCCTTTGATAGGCGTTGGTTCCTAATGAACATTTTAAACACCCAAATCTTTAGAGTGTGCTTCCTGGAGGCCTGGATTTGTGGCCCCGGGAGCAAGATGGCGACGGCACATGACTGCCCCTGCTGGGTGAACACAAGCTGTTTCCGGGGTCGCTCACTGAAGGAAATAGAAAAGAAGGTATTTTCACATGAGGTGCCTTGGGATCTGTTGATCTGCTCCAGTAAAGATACCATTCCTGGAAGCTCAGCCATGCGAGGTCCCATCATGTGCTGGAGTTGACAACAGTTTGCTGCCATTTCCCACAGCCTGCCTTGCTCTGCCCCAGCCCACAGGTGAGATACATGATATGTAGTCGGAATCACAACCTCTGCATCTTCCAGGTCTTTTAGAATGTCACTAATATCCGGAACTTTCTCGGGATGCAATATCGCTTTACATTTACTATTTTGAGAGGTCAGTTCCAGGGGCTCCCTCTACCCCTTACATAAAGGCCCTCACCCCATGGGTCAGGGTATCAACACGGGGCTTCTACCATTTATTAAGTACCTATTGCTGCTGTATATTCTAAGGTTGGGAGGAAAGTCACTGAATGGGCCCACAGTCCCACTGGACACACCGTGAGACAAATTGGAACCCAAACTTTATCATTTAAATTCCATTAGTCTCCATCTCACGGGTAGATCTTAGTTGCATTTTGGGTCTCCAGGGATGAGTGATGAAGTTCTAATTTCTCAGGCTCATTAATGTCTGCTCAGATAGTCCCATTATTTGTCTGAGGTCTCATTTCTTCCCTGCCATAAAGCCTGAATGCGAAGTCCGTCATCATCGCTACAAGTCCCCCTGGGTAAGTCTCAGGAGAGAATTCTTGATCTATACCTGTGGCTACAAAGCAGTCCTCCTCTTAGACACCCCCTCCTGGGGTATGAATTATGTTTGGCAGAGGAAATCGGTAGGTGTCTACAAAGACCTACAGCAATGACTCAACATAGATTTCTTAGAATGTTGTCTAAATATGTCTGCCTGTTTATTTCATTTCTAGGAAGACTTCCTGATCACGCAGCTACGGTAACACATCCCTGCAGCTACACAATGTTTCCTTCAAAATATTAGCACTGAAAGGATATAACCCTGTGTTCCTAGTTGTGCAATTCTATGCCCAAAGTTAAATTATTAGTAGAGGGAGCAATACTATTTTACTGGGTGCCAAGGGACTAACAATGGGCCGATCCAAGGAGAGAACTAATGTTGTCTCATTAGAACTCAACCCAAACTTCTCTAGTGACTGTGATGTCCAAAGTGGGTGACCATCATAGGCAAGGCAAGAGCACTGCCCAGCTGTCCCCACCCACAGGGCGCTCACACGGACCGGGTTCCTCTCTCCCGGAGGGATCCTCCCTCTACAATGAACAGTGAGGGGTTCATTGCAGAATTTACTCTTACTTTTATCTCAGAATTTAGAAGATTTTTTTTATCATCTTACAATCTGATAGTTAGTATGGGCAACGGACAAATTTCTATGTCCTGGCCAGTGTGGCTCAGTTTGTTGGAGTGTCATCCCATACTCCAAAAGGTGGCAAGTTCGATTACTGATCAGGGCACGTACCTTGGTTATGGGTTTGATCCTTCGTCGGGGCACATGGGGGAGGCAACTGATCGATGTTTCTTTCTCCCCCTCCCCCTCTCTAAAAAAAAAAATCAATAAATCTAACCTTGGGTAATATATATATACACAAAAATAAAATAAAAAATAAATTTCTGTTCCTGTCATTTAAGCCACTAGCTGATTCCATTTTATTCAGGACGTTTCCCCTGCAAGACCAGAGGCTCAGAATTCCTTACCGAGGGCGTCTGAAAAGGAAAACACTCCCAGCCACGTGACTTAAAGGTTGCCTTGGAAATATTTGTCTCCATTTGTCCTCTTGAAAGGCCATGTTTCCTTAACTTTATAGCGTGCTCCTCCCCACTCACTAAATCTGGTCTGAGTCGGTATGAAGGGCTGCGTTATTGTCTGCTGGCTTCCAGGGGAGCTGCTAAGCACCGGGAAAGAGTGCACTTAGCTGCTTTTAGTCGTGATCAACGGTGTCTCATAAAAGCCTAAAAGGATCAGAGTGGGGTGGAGGACGGACACAGAAACCTCTGAGAGACACCACAGGACTTGAGCGTGTTTGCAGAGAGCGCGCCAGCAAGGGTGACTGACAGCTACTGCTCAGAACTGATGTTGCTGTCATTCAAGATGGAGTGTAATAGTATGTATATTTAATGTACAATATCTGCGTGAAAGTTATGTCACATCCTGCTCCAGAGCCTCTGCAAACTACTGCAAAGAAGACTTCTGCGGAGGGTGGGAGAGCGAGGGGGAGAGTGGAGGGACGACTTGGCAGTTTCTTTCATGGTCTCTATAGAGATTCACCTTCATGGCAAAAGTCCATGGTACAACCCCTTCTTAAGTTCAGTAAGAATCTTCAAATACATTTCTAGGTTTAATATATTTTTGTATAAAACTTATTTTCTATAGTTAATTTATTTAGGGCTGTTTCTCCAAAATGGAATTGCTGGGTAGGCACTTAAAGCTACATGGAAAATGGCCAAAGATGTAAGTAAAGATTATGGCAATTTACATTCCTACCAACAAGCTATGAGGAAGCCCATTTCCTCAGACGCTTGACATGCAGTCTGCTCTTGCAATCCGCCACGTTGCCAGCATTGAGTAGGAACTGGGGTTCTCACCTTCCTGGCTTCAGGTGGTTGGGAGAGAATAAAATCGGCTGGCGTTTGTACCGAGAAATAGTGGGGAGCTGAAGGCCAGGCGACTTCATCCCGCGGCCTTTGGATCTCTGTGATCTGCCACAGGTTTCAGTTTATTTCTCAAATCTGTGTTTATCTCTGCTTCTGTGCGAGGCTCTGTTCTAGGCTCCAGGAAGCAAAGACTGTTTAATACACATTGGTGTTCTCAAAGCTGTTACAGTTATAACCAGACTGTATCTAAAAAGCATGGTGCAGGAGTTGAAAGCAATCTTTGTGCGGGCTTACTATCAATAATTCTAGGGAGTGTCTTCTAAACTGCCCCTGCTGTGGATGTGGCTTCTAAATCATCATTTCGACAAATATTTATTAGCACCTGTCACATGCAAGGCACTAGCTTGGAAGTAAAAACATACACAGCGTCAAGTGTGTCCACAGGGAGAGGAGTCCTCTCGTGTCTCTAGCGTGCCTGCACATGTGGGGAGCAGCGACAGGGGCAGCCTTTGTTCTGGACCACCGTATGGAGGATGCTGGCACAGTGAACAGCCATAGGAGGCCGAGATCCTGTCTCCCTTGGGAGCAGAGGGCCGGTTGGGGAAGGCTTAGCGTCATGAAAGTACTGTCTCCTTCTGGGGGACAGGGAGGTCAGCTGTGTGCACAGCATCCACAGGGCCACTCCGAGGGCCCGAGGGACTTGGAGGACAAGAACCGATGCGAACATGAAGTTCATGTCACCCGATGGGCCAAGAGGAACAAAACCTTTCTCTTCCCCTGACATAGTCACTGGTCTCTTCCTCCCCCTAACTGTTAAAGGAATCATTCCCAGGCCCTCACGGCATGTCATCAGAGCAAAGAAAGTCTTTTCTAATAATGCCAGCCTGATATCAACGCTGCGGCTAGAATCTGTTAAGTGTTGATATTGTCAATAAAGACTTTGTCTCTTCTGGGTGTCTGCTTTATCTCCACTCGGACCAGTTGACTGGATAGTTCAATACTGCACTCTTTAAAATATATTTTTATTGATTTCAGAGAGGAAGGGAGAGGGGGAGAGAGAGCCATTGATCGGCTACCTCCTGCATGCCCCACACTGGGGGTCCAGCCTACCACCTGGGCATGTGTCCTGCCCAGGGATGGAACCGTGACCTCCTGGTTCATAGGTTGGTGCTCAACCACTGAGCTATGCCAGCCGGGCAATATTGCACTCTTATTTTAAACTTCTTGTTGGCTCCTCATAATTGTCCCTAGGCACTAACCATACGCTTACCAGACTGGGTTCTACCGTTAGATCTGCTTGGTGTCCAATGGATTCATGATTATTTTTGGAGAGTTGTTTTACTCCATGAAGTGAAGCAATAAACAAGTTCTGAGAATTCTGCCTCTTTAATAAATATCTTCTATCTGTCCCTTATTTTTACCTCTGGAAATACAATGTCCTGGCTCAGCCCTGATCACCTATCGCCAGCTTCTTCTACTGCCTCCTGCTTGTCTTTTGTCTCTTCAGTCGTAACCTCTTCAAATTTCTCTTGGACACTCTTTCCAAAACTTTTTTTTTTTTTTTTCAAAATTCAAACACAACTAACAGATTCCTGCTTAAGACTCCCCAGTGGCTCCCATCACTACTGTCACAGGTCATTTAGTACAAGTCCTTTAAGATCGGGTTCAGTTTCTTTCATAGGATGGTTAAGTCTCTCCATGACCCAAATCCTGTCTAACCCTCCAGCCTCCTCTCAGCCAGACCCTACCCCAAATCTCAAAAGTCAGCAAAGCCAAGCTCATTATAGCTCCGCCCATGCGATATGTTGCTTCTTGACTTCACACTGATCCTTGCACGTTCCTTTCCCCTTGTGTTCATCTCCTAGGCTTCTCCCCGCGTCCTGTCTTGGCAAACTTGTTCTATTGTATGCTTCTCTACTTGTCCATCTTTCCAAAGATGTCTATAATGTTCTCATTCAATTTCTTGCCAAGTAAGAGTCTCCCTTTGCAATCTCAAAATATCACCACATATCTTTAACCCTTACCACACTGGATTGTAATAATTACCTTTCTTGACTGTGTTTCTGGAGTTCCCACTAGATTAAGGCTTAAGAGCAAGAACTCATCTTTCCAGTCCTATTGGCTTGAATGGTACCTGGCACATAGTATTCAGTAAATATTTATTGAATGAGTAGATAGATAGATGATACATGAACAAAGAGTGGGAAGTGAGCTATGAATATTTATACAGCAATTAATCAGAGTACATTTAAAATTTAAATGAATTGAAAAATAGACTACAATATGGTGCTCTTTTGAAAGGGCATAAGTTACCAGGATAAAATCTTCAACAATGGGGTAGGTTTGGTTGCTGTTCCAATAAGCATTATATGTATTTTCTTTTTTTCCTGCTAAAACTCCTAAGTTAGATACGTACCAAATAAATTGAGACATAGTCAATATTTTCAAATTGGTTTATTTATTTTTTAAAGCTTGATTTCAGAGAGAAAGGAGGGAAGCATCAATGAGAAAGAAACATTGCCCTGACTGGTTTGGCTCAGCGGATGCAGTGTTGGCCTGCAGACTGAAGGGTCCCAGGTTCAATTCCGGTCAAGGGCATGTACCTTGGTTGTGGGCACATGCCCAGTAGGGAGTGTGCAGGAGGCAGCTGAATCGATGTTTCTAACTCTCTCTCCCTCTCCCTTCCTCTCTGCAAAAAATCAATAAAATACATTTTTTTTAAAAAAAGAAACATTGATTGGCTGCCTCCTGCAAGCCCCCAACTGGGGACTGAACCTGCAACCTGGGCATGTGCCTTGACCTGGAATTGAACTGTGACCTCCCGGTTCATAGATCAACACTCAACCACTGAGTCACACTAGCAGGGCTAGATTCTTTTTAAACAGCAAATGCAAAGCAATTATAACACTAAGAGTAAAGAAAGTAAAGAGCAAAGTTTATATTAATACAGTGAGGCCTTGACTTACGAGTTTAATTGGTTCCGTGACCGAGCTCATAACTCAAAGTACTCGTATGTCAAATCAATTGTGAATGAGTGAGACACGTGATGCTGGGCTGATGTTGTGGTGTTCACTGTGACGTTCGCTGCACCAACTAGCGGTGGGGTATCTGAAGCTGGCTCGTAACCCAAATTTTAGCTCACAACTCAAAGCAAAAAATAGGCCGAGAGACGGCTCAGCTCGTATCTCGAAAAACTTGTTAGTCAGGACACTCGTAAGTCAAGGCCCCACTGTATTTTATCTCTTTTTCTCCTTTTAGTGAATTCATTTCCACTCTTATCCATTCAAAAATATATGAGCAATGACTTGAATCCTTGGGAAGATTGACAGCACTCAGTTCAGGTGTGACCCTGAAGTACATGGTAAGGAAGGAAAAAGGCACTACAGGAACAGATGATATTTAATGATAAACTATTTTTAAATAGTAGATAGGACTTTACATGATGGGATTATAGGGCTTTTGTTTTCTCATTGGGTTTTTTCATATTTTAATAAAAATTTGATAAAGTAGACATTATAAAACACCATTTGGGGGAACTTTTAAATGTTTTTGAGATGAGGGGGTGGCATAAACTCTTCAAGAAGAGGCCCTTTCCCGTGTGCCTGGCTCTGCCTCCCAGTTCATTTCGGTTGCCTACCTTCTCATAGTCTAGGACCATGGTCGGCAAACTGCGGCTCGAGAGCCACATGCGGCTCTTTGGCCCCTTGAGTATGGCTCTTCCTAAGCCTTAGGAGTACTCTAATTAAGTTAATAACAGTGTACCTACCTATATAGTGTAAGTTTAAAAAATTTGGCTCTCAAAAGAAATTTCAATTGCTGTACTGTTGATATTTGGCTCTGTTGACTAATGAGTTTGCCGACCACTGAACTAGATCTAACAGTCATACCTATAGCTGCTCCAGGTGAAGGGGGCGCTCTCTCAGCGTGGACTGCCTTTGTCTTGCTGGGAAACTCCTATTCCACTCCCCCTCCTGGCACTGTGTCCTTCAAGGAGCTGCCACTCCTCCTGTGTTACCATTGTACGTGCCCCCCCCCCCCTTTAATGGTGCTCATTGCACTATGACTTATTACCTGTTCTTATGAACTAGACAAGCTGACGTTCTTCCCACCTAGAACAGTCTATGGTTCATGACATAATTTAGAATTTTAAAAAAAATACATTTCGCCCTAACCAGTTTGGCTCAGTGGATAGAGCGTCAGCTTGTGGACTGAAGGGTCCCGGGTTTGATTCCGGTCAAGGGCATGTGCCTTGGTTGCAGGCACATCCCTAGTAAGGGGTGTGCAGGAGGCAGCTGATGGATGTTTCTCTCTCATCGATTTTTCTAACTCTCTATCCCTCTCCCTTCCTCTCTGTAAAAAATCAATAAAATATTTTAAAAAATACATTAATCTATTTTATGTGATAGCACAGGTAGAAAATAATTTTGTTTTTATTAGTGCCAAAATCATAGCTAATATTAATAAATAGTTATTAGTGCCCAATATCTTTGTGGGGAGAGAGCATGGCATTATTCTACAGACAAGAAGGATACGAACACTGTGCTAGGTTCTAGCCAGGGAGTGACTTTAAGATGAGTTCTGGCAACAGCATGGCAATTCCTTAAAAGGGGAAGGAATTTAAGGACCCAAAAAACAACGGGGTTGTGAACTTTGCTATAACACTTGACCACTAGCACATGATGTGACCTAGGACACTCTGATATGAGGAAAACCAACATGTAATATTTTTATCTTGCAAAGCTGATAATGCAGAAAACCAACAAGTTGTGCGTGTAGAAACAGTAATTTCACAGTCAGGAGGCTGGGAAGGGTCCCTCATGAGTCCCATAGTATCATATGCCTGATTCACCCCTGGGCTCATCCACATCATTCCATCAGCATACAACCAGGCCAAAAAATTCCCCTTCTCTGCTGATGTTTTTTACAGTTTAACCAAACCCTCTCCATCTCACAATTAAGATCTTTCTATAGAGTTCCATCAGAACATGAGATTTATATAAGAATCTGTATCTCATTAAAATTTCTTCCCTTTAATACTCAGAATTAAAATGTAACCTTTTCTGCCAGGTCAGCAATAAGAGCAAAGTTAATGTAAATCTGCTATTGGTTTAAAAAGTTGGTTGCATGAATACTTATACTTTTTATCTTGTCTGCAGGCCATAAGTCACCAATCTTTCTGTGGTAGGGAACTACTTCTATTCCCTGAAGCTTTTAAAGATTTAATAATAGCAGAAAATTATTTTTTAAATCAATCTACCACATAAGGTTTTAGGATCTACTTAATGATTGAAGGCCCCCTAGCCCTGTTTAGTTTAAAATGTTTCCTACATTGTTTTTGGAGTCTGAGTTTTATTTCCAGAAATGATGAATTATTTAGATAGAATGAAAATTAGCTGGAGTTTAGCTCCTTATGGTTTTGGAAAAAAAATTTAGGTGAGCAAATCTCAGAACTTTATGGAACTACTAGAGGCCCGATGCATGAAATTCGTGCAAGGGGCTTGGCCCCTGCAGCCATAGCTTCATCTGGAAGGTCGTCTGGAAGGTTGCCTGGTCTAATTAGCATATTATGCTTTTATTATTATAGATGAGTCTGAGTAAAATATCTACTAAATTTTTTTCCCAAAAAATTAACGTGACACAGAGGTCGACACTTTCAGCAAAAGAATTTTGTGAAAATTATCGCCAATGCTTCGAAGCGAGAGGGCCAGACAGGCTGGTGTGTTCTTCTTCCATTGGTAATGGGAGCGGGCTCTTCAGTGAGCCCCCTGAGCGGCTGCAGAATGGCAAGACCCCTCGGGCAGGCAATACGGGGGCTCGGTTTGCCCTGTTGTGCACCAAACCCTGAATACACGTTGGAAAATAGGAAGAATGGATGTGCAACCCATTCACCCAGCAGCCACTCACCTTTGTGAGTATAAAATAAGGTTAAACGAAAGTTTAGCACACAAAAGTCAGGGTGTGCCTGAAGGAACGGTCGCACAGCCACCTTCACACTGTGAGCTGTCTTTTGCAGTGAGCAGGCCATGTTCAATGTTGAGGGAAACAGGGAATGATTGGTCACAGAAAGCGAACTGTGTGTGTGAGTCCCAGCATGGCCTTCTACGGGTTGTGTAATATTGCCAGACTGCCTAGTGTCTTGGTCCACGTATCAAGAAAAAATCGAGCCGGCCGGGGTGGCTCAATGTTTGAGCATCGACCTATGAACCAGGAGGTCAGGGTTCGATTCCTGGTCAGGGCCCATGCCCAGTTCTGGGCTCCATCCCAGTGCGGGGCCTGCAGGAGGCAGCCGATCAATGATTCTCTTTCATCATTGATGTTTCTCTCTCTCTCCCTCCCTCTCCCTTCCTCTCGGGAAATGAATAACAATATATATAAAAAGAAAAGATGGGAGGAGGAGTGAGTGGGGAAAGGGTGTGACCACCGCTGGCCCCAGGGGCTCCCTCTCTGCCCTTTCCCGGGGCGCCTTCATCCCGGCCTTGGCCTCTTTCATCCTCGCAGCAGCCCATCTCACTTGGCCGGGTGCACTCAGCCTGGGGTGCAGAGCTGCAGGGTGGGGGACGGGAGGGCTGCTGCGCGCTGGCCCCGGCGGCCTTTCAGGAGGTGAGCATCCCAGTCGGTCCCTTTCGGCCCCGCCTTCGCGACTCCAGGAGCGGGGCGCCCGGCGCCGGCACTCGGTGACCCCTGAGCCTCGCTCCTGCGGCTCCGGGAGGAGCGGGGCGCGCGGCGCACCCAGAGGCTGCAGGGCCCCGAGCGGTCGGACGGGGGAGCGAGAGCCCAGCTTGCGGAGCGCCCGCCGGCCAGGCCGGGAGCCGACGCCGAGCGGGGCCGGGCCGGGAGGCGGGGCGGCCGGGAAGCGGGGCCGGGAGGCGGGGCGGGGAGGCGGGCGCGGAGGCGGCGTCTGGGCCGCGCAGGCGTTGCTCGCACCTTGGCGATCAGTCGGTGCTGGGAGCGCTGCTATGGCGCTTCTCGGACCCTCGGCTCCTCCTCACTCGCTCGAGGCGGAGGGAAGGCGGGGGCCGAGGAGGAGGCGAGCCGGCGGCCGCCGCAGCCGCAGACCCGGGGCCGGAGGAGGCGGAGCGCGCGCCGCCGCGGCCACCTCGGCCATCGCCGCCCGCCGCGGGGCAGCCGCCAGGGATCTCGGGGCTCGAGGGCACGCGGGGCGCCCCGCCATGCCCCGCCGCGGCCGCTGAGCCCCTCCTTCCCGCCGCCCCGGTGCCAGCGGCCGGGGTGCCCGGCGCCTCCGCGCCCAGACCTCGAGCGCCAGCGGCGGCGGCGCGGGTGGCGGCGGGCGCGCGGGGCAGGAGGCGGGGAAGATGGACCCGGCGCCCGCGCTGGGCTGCAGCCTCCAGGATGTGAAGTGGAGCTCGGTGGCCGTGCCGCTCGACCTGCTGGTCAGCACCTACCGGCTGCCCCAGATCGCGCGGCTGGACAGCGGTGAGTGCCGCCGGGGCGCGGGGCGGGGGCGCGGGGCCGGGAGGGGGCCGGAGCGGAGGGGGCTGCCCGCCCGGCGCTGGAGTTGGCCCGGCGGTGCCGCAGCGCTGGCGCGGCGCTCCCGGTCCCCAGCCGCCGGGAGACGGGGCAGCGGAGCCCTTGCCGGGCAGCGAAAAAGCCGGCACCGGGGAAGCCTCCGCACACGGTCACCCTGGAGGCGAGCGAGCCGTCCCTGCCGGCCGCCTGCAAGAATTCCTCCACCTGGGAACCCCGACCAGGTCTCTTAGGCAACTTTCTTACCAAATATTCGTGCTTCGGGGGGCGTCCGTATTTGGGGTGCTCTCTCCCCCTCGCCCCCACAAGGAGCAGCAGATTTAAGGGGCAAAGGCTCCGGGGTGACCCATGGAAGGGACCCCACTTCTCAGAGACCTTTCATTGCCGCCTGGCTGTTCTGTCGGGCCGCATTGGAAGTCATTTCGCGCCGGGGGTAGGAAATGTTTTCGGCAGAAGTGACGGTATGCTTCGGGCTAATTATTAGCGCGTTTCCAGCCTGGAAATAATTATTTAAGTCACCGGAACCTGTATAGATGGCACCTGAGCTAAGAACTAAGCAACGCGTGTAGGTATTTCTTTAAACTGACCGCCGGCAACTAAGCAGACAGCTCCCCCCTCCTCCCCCAACCCCCGCCAGCTGTTGGTCTGCAGTGGCATCTGCAAACCAGTAGCTGGATGTGCATGCGGGCAAGCAGGCCGGCACCTCTCCGCTGGAGAGCAGTGGCCTGCGAGGGGCCGATGAGGTGTGTCTTGTCTCCTCCTGTGTGTTCACAATGACTGCGGTTGACTTTGGCTCCGTACCCTTGCGGACTGTTTGCAGCGGGAAGCCCGCCGGGCGGTGGGGGCAGCCGGGAGCACCTGGGCCCGGGCTGCTGTGGGAGGTCACGCGGGCCAGGCTAGAGGAGCTCTGAGCAGGAAGGTGTCACCTCAAGTCTCCAGGAGCTGGGTGGCTCCCTCTCCTCTGGCGTCCCCGAGTGTGTAACAGGAGGCGTGTGAATGGGCAGACGCCCTTTTCTCCTGCTCCTCATCTGTGGGGTTAGGTGAGACCTCTGGAGCTCTGATGTGGAAAGTAACTGGAGGGAAAGTTCAGGAAGCTGGACCACAGCCTGGGCCTGCTTGCTGGCCCTGCTGGCTTGGCGGTGGTCCTGGTGGGCATGGGGACTGAAGTGGGAGTTTTAAAACTATAATGAAGTACAGATCCCCCCCGGGAAGGGACGGGCGGTGTTTTCAGATATTTCTGCTTAGAGTGGGGGTGGGAAAGGGTTGTGTGCTTTCAGTATTTATCTGCAGGTCTGGATCGTGTGTGTGTGTGTGTGTGTGTGTGTGTGTGTGTGCGCACTCAGTGTTTCATTTCCTCTTTCCCTGTGCAAAATTGTGTAGAGTGGGAGCCTGTGAGTCCTCCTCACCTTTTCCAGCCTTGTCTCAGCTCTGACACTCCCCCGAAACTTCTTAGTGAGGCAGAGAGCACTGGGGCGGGGGGTGGGAAAGTCTCCCAAAGGCCCCATGAAATGGAAAGTTTCGGGAGGCCGCGGACAGCTGCCAGCATAACTTTCCGCTTTCCTCTCCACTCTCCGTGCCCGCCATTCAGAAAAAGGCTCTGAATCAGCAGTGTGCGCATCCCACACTGCCTTTTAAAATCGGGACGTGGGTAGCCAGCCCCACACTGCGCCCTTTCAAGCTGGGGAGCGGATTGTGATCGGCGTGTGGAGTTCCAGTTCTTTATTGTGAGTCTCTTATTACCGCTTGAGGATCACAGTGGCGCGCACAGCTTTGGAACCAGTGCGAAATACTGCTTTATGCCTTGCTTCTGTCGCGTAAATGTCTTATTTAAACATTTTTTCTTTTGTTTTTCATAGCTGCGTCATATCCAGGGGGATGACTATACCATGCAACCTGGTCCCCTATTGTGGCCAGCAAGCTGCTGTATTCTTCACGATTATAAGTTGTGATGCAGTTAATGCACAGGAATCCCTAAGTTTGGGTTAGGATATAGTCCTGCCTTGTGGAATAAGCATGTGAATCCTTTCTAAGTCGCTGATACACACACATTGTCACATTGATTGAGAGACTAAAGGTGACACTCACACCAACACAAGAATTGCTAAGTATCTTGAACAAAAACTTTGCTTGCTTGATGGGGGAACGTGCTAGCTTACCCATTACATTTGGATAAACTTCAAAGAGGCGATCGTAGATCCCATGCTTATTTTTAAACGTGTTTCCTTCATAACAATGCTTAGAACATGCTTAGGACATACAACCATATTTGTAAATGCACAGATGCTGTAGGGGAATCTTCCGCTTCATGCGGTCCTTGCCCTGCGTCTGTCCTTTCGCCAGTTTTAGCACCGCAGGTACATTTTACACACACCTACACACACACACACACACACACACACACACACACACACACCCTATACTTAGACGAGAAAGGTAGTCATTTTCCAAATCACTTGTATTTAGACACTAGGAAGAAATTGAAAAACATGGCACTAGTTGACATTTTGCCAAGAGAAAACTATTGGCTAATTTTTAGGCAATCATTAAAGAACGTTAAACATCTGATTTCATAACTGTTGACTCTTGAGTGCCTATTATGTGGGGGTACATTTCTAGGTGCTTGATGTGTATTGTCTGAAGTCCTCAGTAACCCGATTTTAAGGACTGTGAGAACCCGAGATTCAGAGGAATGACATACCTGGGAAATGTTGACGCGGGATTCCAGCTGGCCTTTGGACTCAAGACAGGCCGTTCAGCTCAGAATCCTACCTCCACAGATGAACGGGGAGCAGGTTTAGAGGAGGGCTCCCATCTGCTCTAAATAGCCCCACTGTCTCTCGCAGAGCCCGAGGCCCGGAAAGTCAATATTTTTAAAACAGTGTAGACACCGAATTAAGTGCTGGCCCCATCCATCATGTGTAGACAACTCTCTGCTTCCCAAAGGAGTGGCTGGAGAGAGGGAAGGGGCCGCGGGGAGGAAGAGAGTATGAAATCAGAGACAGAAGGAAAGAAGTGGAGGCTGAGGCCTAGGGTATGTCCGTGTGTCGAGGTCATTCCTCCATACATTTGCCACACTTAGACTATTAACTACATACTAAGTAACACGCCTCCAGTCTGTGCATCATGCCTGTCAGTCATGCAGTGCCAGTCAGATAGATGCATTCGCTATTCCGTCCCCAGTGGCGAAACTTGACATCGTCTGATAAGATCAATACAAAATGAGGGAGCTTTGATGGATATTGCCTCGTGAATCTTTCTCAAGAACTCAGAGAAAAGGACTCTAGTGATTCTGGTGAGGAGTGAGACACAGCTCAGCAGCCAGGGGCTGGCCCCGGCCAGCGATGCCATGAAGAGCAGATATTTAAGTGATCGCCAATCTTAGGAGCTTGGCTGTAGGACCAGGGTCAGCAAATGCTCAGAACCGCGTAGGTGGGAAACCTCCCTTCTCTGTCCCTTCCGTATTTTGTCTGAGAGGCTTGGGCTGGAGGAGCGTTCTTCCAGCCGACTTGCTCCCCGTGCTCCTCCAGATCCTGTAAAACTCTATTCCCTAAGCACACTGTTAAGCTAATTCCTAAAAGTCTTCCTCCTAAATTTAAACGGTTGAAAGGATGTAATTTGCAGCATACGGTAAATACTGACCTTTTAAATTAAATTGTTACACCAATTTAAAAATCCTAATAGCACCTATATTTGATTCTCAGTATCAATCTTTTTTTTTTTAAAAAAAATGCACGAATAAACTCTTCAACAGTTAAAAATTTGACACCTTTCGTTTTTCCCCGTAAATTTTTATTTCCCTTCCTCCTACAGAATTCTACCCCAAGGTTTTTTATAGATTGTACGATTTCTGGCATATTTTTATGTTTAAAAGTGTCCTGATCATTCTGCGATACTTTCTGTAACAATAAAAAAAAAAAGTATTTAAGTTCAAACCCAGTGTTTTGTGTTACTTCTGACCATAGGGCTCTTGGTGCTTATGTTCCAGGCTGTTTAAAACAAGGACTAGGAAATTACCTGACTTACAAAGGCCCTTGTTACCCAAATAAGGAGACGCATCCCTCATGTTTGAGTATTTTATGGGTTCCTCTTCTCCTCGCCCTGAGGCCTTTACACCCTGCCGGTTGGAAAGATCCAGGAAGGTGAAGCAACTGCAGGACTTTTGTAAAGTGGGGGGAGGGCCGCGCGGACGGACGGACGGGAGGTGTTGAAAGGCAGCTTCTGTCCCGTCCCAGGCAGATCGATCGCTTTTTAGAGAAGACAGCCTTTGGAAGCTGGGGATCTGGACATCAATTCTCGTCCAGGTGTGAGGGGAACCCTGAGACCTGCTGGCTGACCCCAGACACGTGTCCCAGTTCCAGGAACGCTAGTCTGGAGCCGGAAAGATAGGCTGTGGTCCTGTTGGCTGGGAGGGAAGGAGACCCAGGCTGGACCCAGGAGAGAGAGGAAGCAGGGGTCGGAGGCAGCTGTTCAGGCGGATCAGCAGCAAGCTCTGCTGTCCAGCTGCGCGGGGGACTCGGAGCGGAGTCTGAGCCCCAGCTGTGCTGGGACTGGGAGCCCTGGCCCTGGCCGGGTGCTGCCCGCTTCTCTCACTTTACCACTCAAGTGCCTGGAGGGCCGCGGGGGCAGGTACACTCAGACCAAAGAGAGCTCCAAGCGGCTGTTTACAGATATCGGAGGTGTGCTTAGATCCATGTTTTATCTTTGAAATTAATGTAAGTTCTCTAAGTCTGCTCCGCAGTTGATGTTATTGTACACTAGAGGCCCGATGCATGAAATTCATGCAAGAGTAGGCCTTCCTTCCCCCGGCTGCGGGCACCGGCTGCCCTCTGGCACCTGGGACCTGGGCTTCCCTCGCAGCCTTGGCTTTGTCTGGAAGGTCATCGGAAGGACAGCCAGTCTAATTAGCATATTACACTTTTATTATTCTCGATACCTGTCATGTATGTATGGGTAATATTTTTTCCTAAAGTAACTTAGTGTAAATCTTGCTCCGGGAAGATGCTCTGTGATTGTGTGTGGCTTCATTTCCCTCGGCCTTCTCTATCCTAAGAGGGTACCTGTGCCCATGGTGACAGAGGTGATAGTTTAAAGGATTTGGAATCTAGAGACCCTGTGTTCGGTTACAGGCATTGCCATGGCCAGGTCTCTTCATCCCGTTGACTGGTTGTTTTTTTCACGCAGAAGAAATGGACAAGCATTGTACTTTTCCCGTGTAGCTCATAGTTATTCACTAGTTGTTTATTCAAGCAGCTGATATTTATTTATTAAGCCCCTCCCATGTGTCAATTCTTGTTATAGGTATGGGGATTACACCCTGAACAAAGCAAGACAAACCTGCTGGCCTCAGGGAGCTCATATTTTTGTGTATCCTCCTACTCTGATAATTAAATATATTCCTGTAGGTGAAATGACATATGTGCTGCAGAACGATAAGATTGGTCTAGTGTAGGTGCTGGCCAGCTGGGGCAGGCTTCGTGGTGTATCCTTTAGGCAGCAAAAGTCCACTGATCATAGATTTTATTGCCCTTGTACAGGTAAAGAAACTGAGGAAATGCTCTGGGTTATAGGAGTCTATTTCCTTTTGAGTATTCTAGGTTATGGAATTAGTAACCCACAAATTGTTAAAAAAAAAAAAAAAGTGGTGTAAGGCCTTCATCAGAGAGAAAGTGTTAATAACTAACTCACCCAAGATTGAGCCCGGGAGGAAGCAGAGCGGGAAGTTAGGAAAGGAACTCTGAGCGTCATCGGGAATCGCCGGCGAGTCTGATCAAATGCTTCCAAGTCGCTGGGATCTTTGTGACACGTACTCACTGCTACTTCTCCTGCGTCGGTGATTCCCTGAGCACCTATGCTTCCGTAACCGTCAGGAGGAGAAGAGTGCCTACTCTCATGTTACACTTATTCAGGTTTCTTGACTATTCTTTTCTAAACTTTGACTCTCCTCTAGTTACCTATCACCTATTCCATGGTCCGTGCCTAGAAATTATGAAAAAGGCGTAGAAGAGGACCCTGGAGAGGACAGTGGATGCTGATAAAGGTTAGGCCCACCGGACAAGAGTTGGACATAGCGCCTTTTGCTTTTCAAGTAAGATGGCTGCTTTGAAAGTCTTCAATGAGTAGCTACGTGGCCAGTAAAAATCTTGAGATGCCCAGGTCACCTGTAAGAGGAAAGCTGGCCTGACCATTGTCATGGACTGCATCATAGTTTAAGGGAGAGGATGTTGGTCTCTTTTGTGCGTTTGGCTGCCTTAGTGAAATAGCAAACTCTAGTAGACCAGCTTGTAAACTCTTTTACTTCGGTTTGAGATTCCTGAGCTATCTGTCTTTTCACTTACTGAGCTGCAGTTCTAGGAAAACTCATAAAGTCCTTGTCCTTAGCAGGGCTGTCGATTGTAAGAGCACCACTATTATATGCAGCCTGAAAATAACTTTCATTGCTGGGTTATGTATTCGTTTGTCATACTTGACAACACATAAAATAGCTGCTAAAATATCTTTGTATGTAGAAGGCACTTGATAAGCATATAATAGATAAATGAGCGAGCAAATTTCAGTATTAAAAATTTTAAGGCCCAAAATATATTACTTAAGCTATCTGTGACCTCCACAAGTCTGAAGTTGAATTTCACTTCTGTTTCAGTTGAGATCGTCATTATACAATTACACATATACATTGGAACTAAGACAGTGGGCCCTAGAATTAGCAGTAGGAAAAACAGAGTAGGGAAGATGGGCCATCATGCTGAAATAATGATTCTGAGGGTCATTAGTTATCAATGCTTTAAATAAATGATTTCTAGAAACTACAATTTACTTTTGGATTTTTTTGCTTCCTTGCTAGTTCTTTCAATTTTAAAATAAGATGCCGCTTTTACACATGACACATAGCTATGTCATTGAATGTTTAACCTTATATGGCCTAGCATGCCATAAATCTTCGGAACTCATCAACTCTTACTACAATAACGAAAGGGCCTGATTGGCTGCTCAGCTAACCACTGCGCTATCCTTGTCTCATCTTCTCAGGGCACCAAGGATTTTCCTTATAAGCAAAGCAAGCCACTTGGTTTAAATAGCGTTACGACACTACAACGGCTAATTTGGTACATTTGTCATCTTCCTAGAATAGCCCAGGATGGACTTGAAACCTCAGTGTCTCACTCCCAGACACTGTGCTTCCTCGTCTGCCGTTGCAAGAGCGTCACACACAGTGAAAGGAGGACAAAGCGGGGTCCGGCGCCCCTTTCCGGTCCCGTGGGTGAATTAGTTAATTACGGGGCCAGTCCCTCTGATTGACGCTGCTCACTCCTAAACCTGGTTCGAAGTGTTTAAATACACGTGGGCTTTGGCGGCGTAATGGTTGTTTAATTATTACCTGTTTATGGCATTTGAGATGCCACGTGAAGTCTTACAGCTACGGAGATGTGTTATTCGGGTTAATTTTGGACATCTGCACTGAGTGACGACGAAGCCTGGTGATGACCGAGGAGGGAATGCAGGTCTGTGAGCCGTGCTTAGGCGTGCCTCCCTGGGAAGCCACTCAGCACGGGAAAATGTGCAGATTTTTTAACGATGACGGTTTTCTCAATGCCAGGCTGACGGTGGCAGGCATGAAGGTTTGCTCTTGGTAATTAGTTCACGTGGACCGTCTTTTCCTTCTGGCGGGGAGCTAGGTTCAAATATCAAAAGGAACCAGGAAAGGGTAAATGTTTGCTTTTCTGTTTTTAAACATAATCTGTTACTTGTGGGTAATTAGGAAGCACTGGTTAGAACGGGTCCTGTCATCCATTAAAAACAACAACAACAACAAAAAACAGGTTAATGAAATGCCGAGGAAGCCCCCTGGCCTGGCCCAGGCCCCCATGTGTGCAGGGCTGTTCCTGGCTGACGGTTCCTTCGAGCTCCTTCTCTCTTCCTTCCGCAGCGCTGGGCGGGGGCGGTTGGCGTCCAGGAACCCACATCTCTTCCATTGTCATTCCTGGACCTCTGCAGCTGCCCTGCCAGGACCTCCCACTTCACTCTGACATTTACAATAACGCAAGGTCCATTCCTACCTTGGACCACTGACCCACAAAACCAGTCAAGCGCCAGACCCAGGTTAAAAACAATTTAATGAGTGATGCGTCACGAGAGAGAGCTCGTGAAGGTTCAGGTTCTCTATTTAAAATAAGTAGCATTGAGCTCTATGCAGATTTTCCGCTGTTATTTTCCCCCTTTTATTTTTGTCCCATCTTTTGGTCTGTTCGGAGGAAGGGAGCCGCTGAGAGGAGAAATGTTCACAAGCTCATTGTGCCAGGTGCATCAGCCATGGTTCCTTCAGGACCCCCTCCCCCCCCAAAAAGTGGCTTATGCTTACCACACAGGGCCTTCCTCCTTCTCCACATGAAGGGGCAGCGCCCAGGACTGACCTGCAGAGCCACAGACTCGAGGACAGATTGTTCATGCGTTTCTGCTCTGTCATCCTCAGCAGTTAGGTTTCTCCTCCTGGTCCTGAGTGGCTGCTGGAGCTCCAGCCTTCACGTCTGCATCCCAGGCAGCAGGAAAGGCAAAGGGATGCGTCTCGCCACCAGTTCTGCACTGCACATCACGCACATCTCATTGGGCAGGAATTGCACACCCCTTATGGGCAGGAAGGCAAGGATCTGAAGTCTCTTATCTGGGCGCTCTGCCCAGGCACTCTTGCTGCGGGAGGAGAGAGCATTGGATGTTCAGAGCCACCTAATGGCCTCTGCCCCTCACCTTTTTGCTTCGATGCCTTCACTTTTTTTTCCTGTTCAAAACTCACTAAAATAGTCGCGTATCGGCCCCGATTCCTCAGCATGTCTTTGATCAGGTTCTTCCTCAGCCATGAGAGTGTGAACTTCTTTTTATTTTAATCTTTATTGTTGAAAGTATTACATATGCCCTCCCCCCCCATAAACCCCTTCCAGCTCCCCTCACCCCCCCCCCCCAAGGCCTTCACCATCCCATTGTCTGTGTCCACTGGTTATGCATCTATGCAGACAACTTCATTGGTTCATCTCTTCCCACCACCCTCCCCTGCCTTCCCTCTGAGGTTCGACAGTCTGTTCCTTGCTTCTATGTCTCCGGATCTATTTTGTTCCTCAGTTTATGTTGTTCATTAGATTCCACGTATGAGTGAGATCGTGTGGTACTTATCTTTCTCTGACTGGCTTGTTTCGCTTGGCAGAACAGAAAGTATGAACTTCTTGCCCCAACTTCCTTTCCTCTCTTCGTCCCCGAGCATGAGCGAACAGCTGGAGTGGCTCTCCTGAAGAGGCCCTTTCTCAGAGGTGGAAGTGCTTTACCAGGAAGCCAGGAAGAGGTGTGCACTTGTAGGAATTATTGTTGTAAGGCACTCCTCGCCTTCTTTATTGGCAGGCGTGCTTTTATATGACTTGTTATATAACCGTTATTAACATTGCCCTGTTGTGCGTGCATGGCATGTAAATGGAGACTATGCCTAAAAGTGGCACCAAGCTATACATAACACTGTTTTTAAATTTCACATGACATCATCAGCATCTTCCTTCCTTATTAATATTCTTTGAAAATAAAACTGTCATGAGTGAGTAGAATTCTTTTGTTACCAATAAACCTTTGTTTGCCCGATGACTTTCCAGTTGCTAGACATTTGGTTGTTTGGAGTGTCATGTTTTTGAGGATGTCTTTGTAGCTAAATTTGTCAATTTCACACCATTTCATTATTTGGGGTTCCTGGAAATGGAGATATTATTCAGTATTTATTATTTTTCGATTGCTGATATGTATTGCTCACTTGTACCCAGGAAAGTGTGTGCCATTACCAGTGAATGAGTAAAGCCCATTACTTAGGATATCATTCGATATCATAGGTGTTAGATAGTCTTGGCTAACTTAGACATTTTAACAATTGACACTTATTCCAGTTTGTGTTTCTTTGATTACCAGTAGAATAGCATCAGTAACGTTGTTATATTTCGTGTGAATTTTCTGAGCCCTTGGTTCAATGTTTGAGTTGTTTTTCAATAAAAATGAAATCCTAGTGTCCTTCTTCATGGTTTTATGCAGGGTAGTAACACAGGATCTCCAGGTTTTTTAAACTTCCATTCTGTTATTCTTCAGTTGCCATTCATACCTAGGTATTACCTCTGTGTCTGAAATTGAATGATTGTGATTAATCTATTTTCCCTTCCAAACTGATATGGGATGGAAGTGGTGGCCAGTCCTCTGAAAGAAGGAATCCCCTTGCACTGCAGAAAACAAAATAACCTCATGCCAGGCTTGGTAAACTGTGCTGAGTATTCACAACTGTAAAGTATTTGAGTTCAAGTCACAGGGAGGTCCCCACAGACACGTCGTTGCCGATCAATTCCTGTGCATCGCGTGAAACTAAGCTGATAAACCGGGGTCATCACTTTTTTGTTTTAAAGAATAAAAATAAATTGACAAGTTTATAAAAAACTTTTTTGTAATCCTCACCCAAGGATATTTTTCCATTGATTTTTAGAGAGAGTGGAAGAGAGTGAGGAGAGAGGGAGGGATATGGGAAGGGAGAGGGGAGAAAGAGAGACTAGATATGAGAGAGAGATATCGATTGGGTGCTTCCCACACTTGCCCCTGACCAGGGCCAGGGATCGAACCTGCAACCCTTCGGTACATGGACCCTATCCACTTAACCACTCCAGCCTGGGCTATAAAAAAATTTTAATTTTTTTTACATGTAAATCATAACGAACTCTTAAGTGCTACATGCTGTGCCATTAGAGTTTTGTGGACGAATTCCTGTTCTCTTGGAAGAGATGGACTGCAGCCACTTGAGAGCCTGTTGAAGCTTAGCATACGGGTGAGAGCATACTGATCGAGACTCACAGGTAGCTTTCAGACTGGGGAGAAGCAAACATGATAGTTTGAACATCATTTCATTTCTTCTGTCGAATAGCTCTGTGAATGTCAACTTCACTGCCATGGCTATGAGGAAGAAACCCAGAGAGAAGAGAAGTCTAGTTTAACTTTCTTTCTGTGTATGGGCTGTGGTTGATGGGGAATAAAACACGTATTCCTTTACCAGCTTGGCACCTGAGGACTTTAAATGGTATTTATCAGAGGGTTGAGGTGACGATTGCTAATAGTAAAGTACTGGATGGCTTTAAGATTGTCTTTTAGTGCCAAAGAAGCCCTTCCCCCCAGTCCTCTCTCTCTCTCTCTCTCTCTCTCTCTCTCTCTCTCTCTCGTTAATCCTCATCCGAGGATATTTTTTTCTTTGATTTTTTTTAGAGAGTGGAAGGGAGGGAAGGAAGGAAAGAGAGAGAGAGAGAGAAAGAGACATCGATTGGTTTCCTCCAAACGCTCCCAGATCAAGGCCAGGGATCAAACCAGCAACCCAGGTACATGCCCTTGACCAGGAATCGAACCTGAGACCCTTCTGTGGGAGGGCTGACCTCTAAACACTTAGAAACACTAGCCAGGGCTCTTTTTATTTTTCTTGGCTCAATTAGGAAGATATTAGTCTGAATAGATTGTATACAATTGAACACTGTGGATAGATACAATAGGAGTTTCATGCTAATAAGTGGAGACTAGAGAGGAGGGAAATAAATGAACTAAGTAAAAATATCATTTATAGCCTATCCAGTTTTTTAAATTGTCACAATGAAACAAAACTTTATTTGCCCCCGATTATTAACATAATGGCTATTAAGTTAATATTGTGTCATGTATTTATTATGCTAATAATTCATTATGAAGAATTTGAAAACATAAAAATATTTAAAAAGTAAAGATAATTTGAAGTTTCAACACTGAGATATTTTGGTGACTATCCTTTTGTGTGTCCCCTTCTCTCTCTCTCTCTCTCTCTCTCTCTCTCTCTCTCTCTCTCTCGTAATTTTCCGTAAACAAGGCATTTAAGCTATTGCTTTTCTTTGTACTTTCTCTTCACATCAACCCTCATTTTTCCAACCCAACCCTGGCTGCCTACATGACCCACTTTGATAATCCAGTGTATAGCCTTCATATTTTCTCAATATAACCCTACATCAGCATTAGATGTACATACAAAGACATATACTGAAACATAATTCTGTCATTGCTTTATGAAAATGGGATTGTATTACATACTAGAGGCCCGGTGCACACAATTCGTGCATGGTAGGGCCCCTAGGCCTGGCCGGTAATCAGGGCCGATCTGTGCGCTGACTGGAAGGGTGATCAGGGGAGCCCCCACTGGCACCCGCATTGGCCAGCCTGGCGCTGCCCACTCACCAGCCCTGCCACCACCACCACTGGTTGCCTTCCTTTGCAGGGCGATCAGCAGGGCAATTGGGGGGGGGGCGGGGGGGCCTGCTGGACCTGCTTTGGCTGGCCTGGGGCCTGCGGGCTGGGGGCAGCTCCTTCATTGAGTGCCTGCCCCCTGGTGGTTGGTGCATGTCATAGCAACCAGCCATTCCCCTGTTCAATTGATTTGTATATTACCCTTTTCAATATATATAAAAGCCTAAGCGACCAGTCGACTGCTCAACCAGTAGCTATGACGCGCACTGACCACCAGGGGGCAGACACTCAATGCACAAGCATGGAAACATGGAACAGACTAATCTCAGAGGGAAGGAGGAAGGGGGAGGGCGGGAAGAGATTAACCAAAGATCTTATATACATACTAGAGGCCTGGTGCACGGATTCATGCACTGTTGGAGTCCCTTGGCCTGGCCTGCAGGGATTGGACTAAAACCAGCTCTCCAACACCCCCCAAGGGGTCCCAGATTGCAGGAGGGTGCAGGCCAGGCTGAGGGACCCCACCAGTGCACGAATCCGTGCACTGTGCCTCTAGTATTATATAGGATGCTTTTATATTACACATACTCTTTGGCCTCTTGCTTATATTACACATAGAAATCCTCTGAATGTTCTGGTATAAAACAAATTCTTTTTAATGGCTGCACAATATACCATGCTGCGGAAATGCTTTTCTGTTGATCTGTGTTCAATTTGTTTCTAGTTGTTGGCCCCTGTGAATTAGACTTCACCAAGCCTCCATGTACATAATGTCATTAATTTGTTCATTCTTTCTAAGAAGTCTGTGGTTTCTATCGCATATCTTTTATTTCTCCCCACAAAAAAAAAAAATCTTTGCTAGCATCATCTTCCTGATTCTCTTCACCGCACATGCAAACACTAAGAATAAATCTTTTTAGGAAAAAGAGGAAAAGTGGCCTATCCCAGTATCAAAACCCAATTCACAGAAGAGGAATTGACTTAATTGATGACCAAATGCTATCTAAAAAGTCTGTAGCTGTTCTCACTCCCATCATTGATGTAGGACCGCGGTCAGCAAACCGCGGCTCGCGAGCCACGTGCGGCTCTTTGGCCCCTTCAGTGTGGCTCTTCCACAAAATACCACGTGTGGGCGCGCACATACAGTGTGATTGAAACTTCGTGGCCCATGCGCAGAAGTCAGTATTTTGTGGAAGAGCCACACTCAAGGGGCCAAAGAGCCGCATGTGGCTCGCGAGCCGCGGTTTGCCGACCACTGATGTAGGAGACTACTGTCTCTCCAAATCCGTGTCAACATTGGGTATTCTAAAGTTAAAAAGAAAAAATTGCTATGTTAATTTGCATTTTTCTGGCTATTAGTGATTTTGTGCCCTTTTTGTGTTTGTTTAGTATTTAGACTGCTCTTCTGCAAACTTATACTTTTTTGCTGGTTTTTCTATTATACTTATTCTTGCCAATTTCTAGATGCTATTTATATATTATAGAGATATTTTTTCCTTATTTATATTTATCTTATCTGTTAGCTTTATTTATATTATATTTATCCATTTCAGAGTTTTCCATTTTGACATGGACAGACAAACCTCTTTTCCCTGTGTTTTCACTCTTGGCTAAGAAATATCTCCCTGACCCCTCGGTTGTCCATGTATTCTCTTAAATATTCTAGGAAGGTTTTTGAATTTTTTAATTTAAGCCTTTAATCCACCTGGAATTAATGTTTGCATATGATGTATAAGAATTTTATTTTCTTCCAGACTGTTGTTGTGCCAGCCCACTTATTCAAAAGAATGCTGACTACTGCATTGAACTATTTTTGTCGAATTTATTTTGCTTCGTAACACCCTTCAGCCACACCTGCCTTGGGCTATGATCAAAGAACACAAATGGCTAATTAAATTTGAAAACAATTCTTTATTCCCGAGTGGTGACTGAGTAGTCTCCAACCTCGATTTACTCCCCACCTCACCCCCAATGGCTATAGGAGGCCTGAGATGTGTTCTTCTGGAGAAATTTTAATTCATTTGAAAGCCAGTGCCTCCCTGTTGAGCCTGGGAAATGATAGTAACTTGTTAAATGCCTCCTGGAAGCACAGTCCAGATGCTTTGGCAATAACTTCTCTCCAGGGAAGAATTTGTTTTGAAATGATACTTCTCTGAGCTGCCCTGTGTGTGTGTGTGTGTGTGTGTAAGAGAGCCTTCCAGAATTCAGGAAGCAGTTGCAAGTTGCACTTAACTTTGGACTCGTTTAACTGAAAGTGCATTTCCCTGTTATTTTTTGGATGACGGGCACACTTTAACATACTATTCATAACATGCATGTGTCCATTGCTTTAAAAATTCCCTAATGACACCAGTAGGTCGTTTTTAAAGACCTAGAGTAAATGTCTCTTACCGTTTTCTTCCCACCCCGAAAGTCTTTGGTGACATTGTCTTCCTGGTCCCTCTTAATTCCACATACAAGAACGTGGGCCTCAGGTCTCCATGTCAAAGCCCAGACTGTGTGCATAATAGAGGTGAAATGGGGAGAGGAGGGAACGCACAGCGTCCACTCTTCTCTGGGACATTTCTTTACTCCATGAAGTTCGTGTCGAACTACAACCAGATCGCAACCCTGCATTGGATGAGGAACTGTATTAGGTTGGAGTCAGGCGTGTGGAAAAGTTGTGTCACTTCTCCTTAGATCTGTCCTTCTCAGCCCCTGGGAGCCGGCTCGCTCCCTCCTCTTGCCGTGGGCCCTGCACAGGGTCCAGGTGTCCCCCGATGGATCAGAAGCTCCTCTGAATGCTCCGCCCCAGGGTCTCGGATCCCCCACTTACCTCTCAAGTACTGCAGGCCCACCCCGTCCACAGGTGCACAGTCCATTCTTCGCCCTCGGACCTGCCAGCAAGTCCTGGGCAAGGAGAGCAGTGACCGTCCAGCAGCCGCCCCTCCTGCTGCAGCTCAGTTTCCTAGCTCTTCCCCATCTCTGACCCCTCAGATGATCTCAAGCCCAGAAGAGGCCCCTATACATGTCATATTTAGGACTTACTGAATTCTGTGTAGCTACACTGACCTCATGGGAAGAAGAGGGAATTATTCTGAGGCTGGGGGAAGCCAGCTCAGCGGTAAAATGTTGCTGGGATTTGGTTGCACCGTTTAGTCACAAGCTGTTGAAATATCACACAAGGATATTTCCCCAAAGATTTTTAGAGAGAGTGGAAGGGCGAGGGAGAGACAGAGAGAGAAACATTGACGTGAAAGAGGCACATCGATTGGTTGCCCCCCACAGGTGCCCCGACCGGGGCAGGGGGTCGAGCCTGCAACCGAAGTCTGTGCCCTTGACCAGAATCAAACCCATGACCCTTTGTTCCTTGTGCTGACGCTCTAACCACTGAGTAAACCAGCTAGGGCACATCTGATGTGTCTTGAGAATATATTTAGTGATGGATGTGGACAACAGGGGGTGAGGGTGAGGGCAGGATTCGGGGGATGAGGGGACATTGGGGAGATAAGGACACATTTGTAATATCTTAATCAATAAAGGGAAAAATACAAAAAATGAGAATATATTTTAAAATGGAAATGAACGTGTTTCACTGATTCTAAGGTGCACATTTTAAATTCTCTGGAATTGGGACACGTCATAACGAATGCCATGCCCTAGTTGAATCAGCTGGACTTATTTTTCTTAGTCGTGGTGAAATAACGATTGTGTTACTAGCGATGGCATCCTGAATTACAGGAACGGTGATCCTTCCTCAGAGTGCCTCTGGGGCAGATCATTTAACGTGCAGAGCACACGTGGGAAGCGAGGACTGTCCGTGGACGCCCCAGAGCAGGGGGGGAGACCATCGAAACTGAACATGAAGGGCTGTTCTCTGAACTATTCGTCTCTGGTTGAGAAGATGTCAGGCTACGTTTAAATTCAACAAAAGAGAAGGGGAGGTTCCCTGTCCAGACGCCTGTGCTGTGATTTCTCCTCCTGCTCCCTTTCCCCCTTTAGAGAGCAGCTTGATGCCTGTACCCACAGTAGACTCCGACTTTGAGAGCAGGGACTGTGTCTTCCGTGTTCATCATCCTGTTCCCAGCATCCAGCACAGCTTCAAGGCTGTCCCTGAGCAGCACATGGGTGTTCCATGGAGCCTGACTTAGGGGCTCTTTAGTACACACACATTCACAGTGTCCTGGTTGAATAGTGGCTCCAAAAAAGTATGTCTGTGTCCAAATGGCTGGAAGGTTGTCACCTTATCTGGAAAAGGGGTCTTGGAGATGTCATGAACAGTCTTTTCTATTTGTCTGTATTGTTGGAAGTGTTATCGATGTCCCCTTTGCTTTCTCCCCATTGACCTCCCCCTCCCCGCCCCTTCCAGGCCTCCCACACTGTTGTCTGTGTCCCTGGGTTTTGCATATGTGCATATAAGTTCCCTGCATGGGGAGTCCCTCCCCCTCCCCCACAGATGGCTCTACGTGGGCTGTTTATCCTTTGAAGAGGAAAAAGGCGGAGGGAGATTTGAGACAGAGAGGAGGCCGAGATTGGAGGGATCCAGCCTGAGGCCAAGGTCTCCCTGAGCCACGAGAAGCTGGGAGAGGCAGGCAGGGTCTCCCCTGGGTCTTTCAAGGAAGCGCAGCCCTGCTGGCGGCTCGAGTTTGGACTCTGGGCCTCCAGCGCCGGATGTGAGAGAACCAGTTCCTGTTGGTTTAAGCCACTCAGTTTATGGAGACTTACTATGGCAGCCATAGGAAAGTAGTGCACATACAGAGACACACATGCTCAGAAGCACACACATACATGTAAACAGACACACGTTTTGCTGGCCTACAGTTGAATAGATGCCAGGGGCCCACTGCGTAGGCAGATTTTAGACGACGATGACTGAGTAATAGGCAGGGGAGAGCCTTATTCGAAGGCCAGCGGATACCACCCAGGGCTCGTGAGCAGGTCCCACGACTGAGCTCGTTCGTGAGGAGCGAGGGGCTGGGGAGGGTTGGGAAGGCGGAGATGCTGCTCTTGATGGGAAGGTACTGAGCAGAGGCCCTGAGGGGCAGAAGGAGAGGAGGCCAAAGGCACGCTGGGAGAGATCCCGAAGAGCTGCAGCGTGCCGAAGCCTGACCTTCATCCTGTGGCCAAACTGGTGGCTTTCCTCCCCCACCCCCACGTCGGGACGCAAATGACAGATGGTGCCTTAGCACAGCCCACTGGTGCCCCAGATTTTGATGAACTCCAATGTGAAAATTAGTGCATGGTGAGGCGCAGTGATGTGTGTTCTGATAACAGGTAAGCTACTCGTGTCAGTACCAGTCTCCCAAGAGGCTCAGCTTACACTCTTCGGACCTTGTGCACGTCCTCTCAGCTAATGCTACATCACCTCTCTCTCTCTCCTCTTAGAATTTGAGCGAGAGACCACATTTTCATAGGGAAACTTGAGTCCACTCCAGTTTTTAAGAATCAATTATTTCACAGACTTTAACATTTTACAAAATACTACTTTTGAGCAGCAGAGTCTGCAGATAGCTCCGTGGCCACATCACACATCGAAGACCGGCGTGCGGACAAATGACTCGTCTCGGCCGCTGGAAGGCCTAGCACAGGGCCTGTGACCAACGCTCCTCAAATGCTCACGGATGCGAACCCCGAGGGGATGTTGAAGGCTTTAAATATGGGAAAGGCCCAATCAGAGTTAGTCTCTAGAACAGTGGTTCTCAACCTTCCTGATGCCGCGACCCTTTCATACAGTTCCTCATGTGGTGGTGACCCCCAACCATAAAATTATTTCTGTTGCTACTTCATAACTGTAATGTTGCCACTGTTAGCAATCGTCATGTAAATATCTGATATGCAGGATGTATATTCATTGTTACAAATTGAACATAATTAAAGCTTAATGATTAATCACAAAAACAATATGTGATTATATATGTGTTTTCCGATGGTCTTAGGCGACCCCTGTGAAAGTTAGGTGTGGCCATGGGATTTGCTCCATGTATAGTACACACACATTTTAAGGTGCACATTTTAAATTCTCTGGAATTGGGTTGTTCGACCCCCAAAGGGGTCGCAACCCACAGGTTGAGAACCGCTGCTCTAGAAGGATCGTTCTGGTGTCATTTTGGACGATCATTTCCAGCGGGAAAAAATTTGGGATTATAGAACAACAACTGTTTGGAAACTGTAGGGTTATAATCCAGAAGAAAGGTGGCCTCTAGGCCAAACTAGATAAGTGGGAATATGGAGGAGGGGGAATGGGAAGTATTTTGAAGGTGAGATTCCCAGGACTCATGCTTGAGTGTGGGGCATGAGAAAGAGGGCAGCGGTCCGTAGTTCTGGGGTTACTGGCTCCGGTGCTGATGCCGCTGGAGGTAAGAGCCCAGGTAGTGGCGGTGCATTTGCTGGGGAGGCTGTGGTGACACCTCCACAGTGTCAGTACTTTCAGCAGTGGAGGCGCATGTGTGCCTGGTGCTCCTACGTGTTTATCACGAGTTGGCTGGGGAGTCTGCCCCAGGCCACCATCCTCACTGCAGGACCCAGGCCTGTAGGCCCCGTTTAGGCTGCCACACGTGTTGAGGCAGGAGAGAGAACATGGCAGATCACACACTGGCTCCTTCCGGATTGTGCCCAGAAGTGATGCACCCAACATCCCTCTAACATTTCCTTGTTAGCAGTCAATCCCATGGCCGCACCTAACTCTCAAGAGGGTAGAGATCTGTCATCGTTCCATATGGAGTCTCCCCATGACTCCAATGATGGTGGTGGTGGTGGTGGAGGTGTGGGAAGGCAGCATGTTCATCTGTGATGTTGAACCTGAAATATTTCAGGGAAATTCAGTTCAGAAGAAATTGGGAATCTGGGCTTGTGTCTCAAGAGTATTCAGGACTAGAGAAATAGTATGGGAAGGTTTCAAGGTAATGGTCATAGAACAAGCCACGGGAGTGGATAACTTTGATGGGGAGGGAGGGGAGGGCTGGAATAGAACCTGTTCCAATGATGGTAAAAAGTCAAGGTTAATAGTTTGTGGTTACAAATATGGCCACCCCGAGGCCATATGTTTTTTAGTAGCTTATTATAGACTTTTAAATAATTTTAAGTAACTGTTGGCATAGGGGTGGAATTAATCACTTATACGGCATTTAGCTTTTTCAGACTCCCAAATCGCTGACTCGTGTTTAATCATTTAAAAGGTGCCTTTAGATTTTGCAGTAGGATCTCAGCCAATTTTCTGACCCGGCTGGGAAGAAAAAGTATTGCTAAGAATAGCCATTGTAGTTTGAATTGAAGACCAGTCATAAGTTGATTGATACTTGGATTGCTGAGTACTCAGAAAATTAGAATACCGTATAAAATCTTCTGACTGGCTGTGCTTCAGACAGAAACACAAGGTTACCCTTGCTGTAAACGATATTCTTGTTACAGCTCCAGTTACTGGCAGAGTGAGGTGGTTAATAGCGCTTCTCCCCATTGGCCAGTGTGCGTGCATAAGGAGACATGCTGTTTCTAGTCCCCTTTCTCTTAAAAGGTTATTGCGCTTTTGCCTACCCAACCTCCACCAGGGTCTCACTTTTTAAACTTTTTACATGGAGATATGTGATTACCCAAAATAACCTCTCCTCCCGTCAAGATGATGCACTCATCAGGAAAATGAAAAACAAACCAACCTGCTTGAGTGCGTGTCACCATTATTTCTTTGCCGGCGGTTTTGCAGATCACAGGAGCAGTGATGGTGAACGTGACGGTGCCTGTGTAAGTAAATGAAGTTTATTTTAGAAGACAGTCCCCCCCACACCCGCCCCCCACCCCTCGCCGTGTCCTCGCGGATCTACGCTGCCTCTGTGCGTCAACAACGGAATTGAGTCCTGGGGGCACAGGTTGTGGAGCCCACGCCGCCTAAATTCTTCATCTCTGGACTCACCCTTGCCCTGAGCCGGCTGTTCTTGCCCTGTTCTCTTTGGGAGAAGTGTCGTTTGTTTACGCGGATGGAAGCAGAGATGTCCACAGAGGCTGGAAAACGAAGGTGGACATAGACCCGTCTCCCCAACAGTCACTTAGCAGTGGTCTGATGAGTGGTAGCTAGCTCTTTGAAAATGGGGCAAGAGAGATCCCAACATAAACCCCTGTAGACAGACAATGTCGTGATTCTTTATTATCTGTATCCTTGTCTCTGTGTGAAATGGCTTAACTTTCATCTTAGGCAGGATCTCCAGTGCCCTCTCAGAGCATAGCTGATCCATGCAAACCGCGTTGTCTATGTGACACGCATGGCGTAGAATCGGGAAAGGAAAGCCACTCCGTCACCACATAGAATGAATTTCAACAACGTCATTTCTACATGGTGTGGTCTCTTTATCATCCACAGGCCTTTTACCAGTGTCCCAGGAACAGTCTAGGGCAGGGGTGGGAACCTTTTTCCTGCCAGCGGCCATCTGGATATTTATAACATCATTCTCGGGCCGTACAAAATAATCAACTTAAAAAGTAGCCTGCTGGATTTGGCCACACATCTAATTAACTCACCCCTAATGCCTTGGCAGGGCCAGACCAAATGGTTTCGAGGGCCTTACACAGCCCAAGGGCCGGATGTTGCCCACCCCAGGTCTGTGGAAATAAAAATAGCAGTTGGGGAGCATGCCTGCCATCTGTAAAGCAAGTGGGAAGAGCCAACAAGCATTAGGCCCCTGTCCTCAAGAAATTTAAAATTAAATACTATATCTTTTATTACTAACTGTCACTTTTTACAACTGTTACGGTAGATTTGAGAGATTTAAGAAAGAGAACTGAGTCTATACCAGTCCTGAGAGGTATTAGTAATCATCGATTGCTTTTCTGTAAGGCAAGTCTAGTTGTACTGTAATATGATAAGAAAGGGAAAAGCTGCATTAATATGTTTATATTTCCTCTTCTAAAACGTTTACTTTTCTATAAAGTCAAAGAAACTATTTTTTAGAATATGGAGAGCAGGGTATATGATAATACCAGTAGGACTATGACTTAAAAATGTATTCGATGAATCGTTTTGTTGAATCAGCTTTTAAAATATGCAAAAGTACATTTTGAACATGGAGAATTTCGTTGACGGTTCTGAGATAGCCAAGTTAACTGATTTCTTCTTCTTAGAGGCGTCCATAGGACATGGCAACCAGAAAGAACACTTCCATTCGGTAGGGCATATTCGGAGATTCTGTGGCTTCAGACATGCAGGAATGACTTGTGTCGTAGATGTAAATGAACGGCCAGAAACCCACTCCCTGCTTCCTACTGCATGTCAATTAGGCGGTGACAGGTGCCGCTGAGCCGAGGGGAGCAGTGTGGCTGCTGTTTGTGTGTGCTTGTCGCAGGAACAGCTTATAGAGTCTTATAAGCAGCGAAGTCACAGGGGCTTGGTGCTCCCTCTGCAGCCGCACAATCGGGGCCTTTGATGGCTGTGCAGTGGAGCCTGCTGGGATGATGCACACGGCACCCGGCCCTCGAGGAAACCCTGCGGCCTCGTTCCCCTTGGGAGATGGCTTGGTGACACATCAGGGCGAGATTTTTCTGTTTTCGTTCTGCACGTCATTGAGTTTCATCATCCGGGTGTCTTGAAAATTTGACTCCCACGTGTCCATACCTGACAATTACAGGAATTGCATGGGGATTTGAGGAAGTGCAATTTGAGGTGGAAGCAATGATCATCGTTCCGGAAGCCTCAGACGAGTCATCTGATGAGCTCCCAGGTGTAGCGGCGAGTGGAAGACAGAAGCCCGGGGACCATATGCATCGCCTTCCTCCGGGCTTTTTATTTGCTCGTCTTTTGTTTTGGAAATTGTTATTCTTTGGGGCCCCAGTCAGACACGGGTCTCCACCCCAGTTCCCTCTTGACCTGCGTGTGAATTTGGGAAATGGAGGAGCCTTTTGGAATGTGTGTCCTTCTGTGAGGATCCCAGTTTCTTCTGGGCAAAGTCCCCATTGGCCCCTCTTGTCCCTGCAGAATCAATAGCAGTGCCCTCGCTCATGCTCCGAGGAGTCCTGGTTCGGGCAGTGCGTTATACGGACGTCCTGTTGGTATGTGAAATGGAGATAGTGTGAGGGTGTAACTGTATGCAATAATGTGGAAGTGAACATCTCAGTTGCTTTGGTTCACAAAATAAATTTTTTATTGCAGCAGGTAACCTTGGATTCCATAACATTGAATAATTATATTGCGTGCACACGTGTGTGTGTGTGTGTGTGTGTGTGTGTGTGTGTTACATACAAAATACACACTCTGAGGAAGTCTCTGAGAACTGGAGAGGCTATTTTGGTGTAGCCACTTACTGTGTGTTGGTAGTCAACCTCCTCCGTATTTTGAAAGGAATAATTACTCCTGTATTTACGACTTTTGAGATTTTTTTTTTCCTGCACAGCAATGTCCCCATCTGTTATTTGAATAAATCTGAAGGCTGTGGTCCCCTCGTGGCAGAGCATCCGTTAACATTTAGAGCAATTCTCTTGATTAACAACATGCATTTTTTACCTCAACATGGCATTTCCTGGGATAACATGGTTTTGCTGCTGAAATGATGATTTGTGAGGGTAATTTCTATCATGCTACTATGGTCTCATGATTTTTCCTAGAAAAATGAATCCATGTGATTTGATTCTAAGATTATTACACATGCTAATTAAATGTTTGGAATTTACTGTAGGGATTTTAAACTACGTTTAGGAGGTGGAAATAATTTGTTATGCTATAGTAAGATGGTTCATTTTGCATTAGAATATTTCAAGACATACTGACCCATATTTGCACGTTGAACTCGGGCAGTTTAAACTAGGAGTCATTAGCTTCAGCTTGACTTGGACATCTTTCATTGGAAGATTTCTGGTTTATATTCAAAGGCAAGAAATTATAAATTCATGAATTCTAAGTATTACCATATACAATAATTTCCACAAGACTTTTTATTTATATCATTCCTTTTTCTCTTCTTTTTTTTTTCAAATAACAATGTGAATATGTGAATGGTGCTCTGGGGGACTAGATACCTCCATTTGAGGAGCAGACGCTGTTAAGCGTTTCTGGTGAATGATTTTACACGTATATCCTGGGCTACTTTTGCATAAATTCTTTTCTATTCCTATAAGATGCTCAGGAAGACCTCTCTGTGTTAGTTCTGCGACGTGTGTGTGTGTGTGTGTGTGTGTGTGTATGTGTGTGTGTGTGAGAGATCCTGAATGAAAGCTATATACTTTTTTTAAAAAACCCTATCAGTCACCCTTTTTAGGACCGTGTGTAAACTTCCCACCTGCATCCCTTAGTCTGTACACACAGTGATGGCTTCTGCAAGATGAGGGATGAAGAGCAGGCTTGGGAGGGTCCCTATCAGATACACATTTTGCAAATATTTCTCCCCTTCTGTGTGTTAACTTTTCACTTTCCTGATGGTGTCCTTTGAAACACATGCTTTACCTGTTTAGGATTTCCAGTTTTTCTGGTTTTTACTTTGTCACTGGTACTTTTGGGGTCACATATAGGCAATCATTGCTCCATCCAAGGTCACGAGAATTTACTCCTATATGTTCTTCTAAGAATTTGGTTTCAGCTCCTACATTCGTGTCTTTGATGCCTTTTGGGTTGGTTTTTGCACAGGTTCCTTTCAAAGGATGGCTTGTCTGTGTTTCCCAGGTATTGGATCTTGAAAGTAGTGCTGGCATTTCCATCCACATGAAATGACATGAAAAGTTTAAGAAAAAAACTCCATTTTTCGCTTGTCTGTTTGGTCATTATGTTTGGCCATTTGGGGGGGCGGGTCTGCTTTCTGACATACAGTGATTAATTTCATCTTTCTAACCTAGCGCTATTGTGAGCTGAGGAACCCGCGGGTTCTCTGTCCCAGTCCCAAACACAAGTCAGTGTGTGCTGGAGACTCTTGCTCTGGTAACCTGAACAGTTGCTCTCTGTTCGAGAACAATATCTTCATTTTCTGAGAACATTTGTTTGGGATCTTTCCATGAAAGCATCTCTCTTCCCCTCGGCCTCTTATCTGCACAATGAACAAAGCCCCCGAGGAGAGGGCGAAAGCTGGAGGCGTGCAGGTGACTTGGAAACGGCCGCGTCCCATATGCTGCGAGCGCTGGACATGTACATCCACATCCACCTTGAGTTTTGGGAAACTTCACGGCCTCTTCTCAGATACACGGCCCAGCTTTCTCGTAAAGCCGTCCGTTATTTTTACCCATTAAAACAGGATGGCTTTTAGTTCTCTACTAATGGCTTCCATAGGCTTACTTCCATATCCTGTGGGATTGCTCCGTCTGTAAATAACGTTTTTAAATGGGAGGGTCCCAATATCTCCTGCAATAGAGTTTATATTTTAAAAGCTCCAGCTACCCCGGAGTTATCACGTAGTGAATGAAAAGCTGAAGTGTAAGTTTGGCACTGAATGCAGATTCATTGGTTTCTATTTTTAGTTATTAATTTTGAGCTTCTTAGCTTTTCAGGCTGCTAAAAACTTACTTTGTTATAAGTCGCTTAGTTTCTCACTTGATGGTGAAGCATCTAAACGTTGAGACTTCTCTGCTGATACTGTCACAGCTGTGGTGGAAAGGGTGGTGGGCATGATGGGAAACCATAAAACGGGCGTCGGCAGGGTTGACTAGAACAACAGATTTTCAGTGCCGATGTGTACTTTCAAAGGATTGATCCGTCATGATTTTCACGTAGCAGTTCCGTAATTTAGTTTAGTATTTGGCCAGACTGCCTCTGGACAATTCAGGGGGGTTCTTCTGCAGAAAGAAACGGCCGTGCGCACCTGCCTGGAGAAGGGATAGAAGCCGCATTCAGCGCGCGGGGTTGAACTCGGGGGCCGCCTGTGACTGCTTTGAGCCGGCACCGTGACCTTCCCGAGGGCCCGGGCAGGCGGCACCGGGGCAGGAAGTTTGCTGTACTTCGGAATGCAAGCAAAAATATTGGCACATTGTGTCTCCGGGTGGCTGTGAGAGCGCTCTCCCTCTGTGCAGGCCGGGCGGGTGGGCTCCAGGGGCAGGGCCTGGCTGTGTGGGTTGGCTGGTGTCCGAAGAAGGAGCCCTTTCAGATTCAGATCTGATTCCAGAAACGGAGACACAGAACTGCCGTGGGGCCGCTTTGGTGGCGGGGGCTGAGGGCGGGCAGGCTTCTGGCTGTTGGCAAACCGCTGGTGTCTGGGTGAACAGCCGTTTGAAACAGAGGACACGCTCCGCATGGGCCTGCGTCCAGCAGGTAGCGGCTGCCCCTCTGCTGCTGCCCTTGCTTCCAAAGCTGAATCGACTTGGCCGGCGGCTACTAGGAAGCTCACATCCGTGTGTTTTACTCTGCACCAGTGGTGTCTTTCTTCAAGTGGCTCCTTTAATGCTCACAGCAGCCGCACACGTTAAGCCCTGTCATTGTCCCGCCTCCCAGGGGAGAATGGTACGTGAAGGTGGTCCATGGGCTCCTTAACGTGTAAAAGAGGACTAGTCATACCTCCCTCGCCGGGGAGAGGAAAGATGAGTTAAGATGATGCCTGCAAAGCACGTACCACTGTGCCTGGCCCGCTCTAGGAATTCAGTACAGATACGCCTACCCCAGGCCTTCGCCGGCCTCCACTGGGACGCTGGGCGCAGTAACTCTTAAGGATTCCGTGAAATTTTACATCTATAGCAACCCTGTCTCCTGTTTAAATGTACTTTCTTTTATATAACAACATTTATAAAAAACACTTTGATTCTATATCATCATTATTGTTGTTTAATTATTACCATTATAACTACTTTTTTTAAAAACACACAACATTATCGCTTAAGTAGACTTTGCTGGATATCCTGTAAACCTAACCACCACATATGATGTTTCTATAGACAAAATGATCCCATTTTCTTTGCCACCAATTTAATAATAAATGTTGGAAAGGAAACTTTTGCTTTGTTCTTTATATGTATATTTTGAAATAATTTTAGATTTACACGTATCTAGAAATAGTACTATGAGTTCTTATATAGCCTTAACCCATCTTCCCCTCATAACCGTAGCGCAACTATCAAAACTACAACGTTAACATGGGCTCAGTACTATTAATTAAACTGTAGACGTGCTTTGCATTTCACCGGAGTCTTCTCTGTTGTCCTTGTTCTGGTCCAAGATTTAATCGGGATCCCACATTACATCCAGTTCTCCCGTCTCTTGTGGCCTCTGTGATGTGTGACAGCTCCTTGGTCCCTCCTTGTGCTGGGTGATCTGGACACTTTTGAAGAGTTCTGGTCATTGATCTTGTAGAATTCTCCTCAGTTTGGATTTGTCTGATGGTTTCTCTTGACAAGATTGTGGTCGTGCGTTGTTGGGGAGGATGATCTCTCAATGAGTTATATCAGGGATACGTGATGTCAATACAGCTATTGCTGGTGAAGCTGGCCTTGATCCTTTGGGCACGCTGGTCTCTGCCAGGGCCCCTCCCCCCCCTTTTTTTAAGAGTCAGTCTAACCCTAATCGGTTTGGCTCAGTGGATAGAGCGTCGGCCTGCGGACTCAAGGGTCCCAGGTTCGATTCCGGTCAAGGGCATGTACCTTGGTTGCAGGCACATCCCCAGTAGGGGGTGTGCAGGAGGCAGTTGATCGACATTTCTCTCTCATCGATGTTTCTGACTCTCTATCCCTCTCCCTTCCTCTCTGTAAAAAATCAATAAAATATATATTTTTTTAAAAAAGAGTCAGTCCATTTTATTTTTTTGATTTTTATATATGCATATTTATTGATTTCAGAGAGGAAAAGAGAGGAAGAGAGAAATGGAAACATCAATGATGAGAGAGAAACATCTATTGTCTGCCTCCTGCACCCTTCCTGTTGGGGATCGAGCCCACAACTGGGGTACATGCCCTGACAAGGAATTGAACCAAGATCTCCTGGTTCATAGGTCAACGCCCAACCACTGAGCCACACCAGCCGGGCTCTCCCAGGCTTCTTCGCCGTAAGGTTACTGTTGTTCCCTTTGTAAGTGATAAAAACTTCGCGGGAGACTTGAGACTGTGCCTGTGTCTGGTTTCTCCTCAGACTTGGCCCACTCGCAGATCCATGGGTCTTGCCTGCAGCACTGACGGTGGCGGCTTGAAACAGTGGTTTTTCTATTTCCCTCATCGCTTCTACACTTAGAATTGGAATCCTTCTGTATAGCAGCACAGAATCACAGATGTTTTATCCTTTGGGTTATGCCAATTTTATCACTATTTTCTGCTCAAGTTATTCCAGCTTTGGCCGTAGGGAGTTCTCTTGCTGGCTTTGGCGGCCTTCATTGTGCCTCCATCTTTGTTTTAAGCCCTTTCTTACTTTCTGACGCCTTACGATGTTCCAGAACCACTTTCTATTTTCCCTGCCTCAGCCTTGGGATCAATCACTTCCTCAAAGAGCTTGATTCCTTTTAATAAAGGGATGTTTATTGCGACAGGGGTGTCACTGCTTCTAGGCCTCTCAGCAGAGTTAAGACATATCTGTATGTAAACTGCCAATGTGTACACCAGGGGTCCTCAAATTACGGCCCGCGGGCCACATGCAAATACAAATATTGTATTTGTTCCCGTTTTGTTTTTTTACTTCAAAATAAGATATGTGCAGTGTGCATAGGAATTTGTTCATAGTTTTTTTTTTTTAACTAGAGTCCGGCCCTCCAACGGTCTGAGGGACAGTGAACCGGCCCCCTGTTTAAAAAGTTTGAGGACCCCTGGTGTACTCACACATATCTCTCTATATTTTCATATCCACCTCACTGTACATGAACTTGGGGGTTCAGACTGCATAACCTCGGATTCATAGCTAGCACAGGGTTCAGTTTAATATTCCTCCTTTGCTCATTTAACTTCTTTTCCCAACAGTGAGAAACTGGCTTTCATTATCAAGAAGCAATTGACCATATCTGTGTGGATCTGTTTTTGGATTCTCTATTCTGTTCCATTGATCTTTGTGTCTGTCCCTTCACCAACATGACAGTCTTGATTCTAGTAAGTCAAAATCAGGTAGGGTGAGTCCTCTGATTTTAGTTTTCTTACTCAAAATTGTTTGGCATTCCAGTTTCTTTGCATTTTTCTATAAATATCAGAATCAACTTGTCTGTATTTACCAAAACAAACAAAAGACAACAACTCCTGCAAGGATTTTATTGTAATTACATCAAATCTATAAATCATTTTGGGGAGAATTGATATTCTTAATCATAATGAGTCTTCCAATCCATGAGTATTTTGTCTCTCCATTTGTTCACATTTTCTTTGCGTTTCTTTCAAAGGTTTTCTAGCTTTCAGCATACAGATCCTATCCATGTTTTGTTAGAGTTTTGCTTGTCTGTTTCTTTCTTTGGAAACTATTGTAAGTGGTATTACATTTTATTTTATTTTTTAATATATTTTTATCGATTTCAAAGAGGAAGGGAGAGGGAGAGAGAGAGATAGAATCATCAATGATGAGAGAGAATCATCTATCGGCTGCCTCCTGCATGCCTCCACTGGGGATAGAACCAACAACCAGGCATGTGCCCTGACTGGGAATAGAATCGTGACCTCCTGGTTCATAGGTCGACACTCAACCACTGAGCTACACCAGCTGGGCGGTATTACATTTTAAAATTTGTTTCCATTTGTTCGTTGCTACAATACAGAAATTGAATTTTGTGAGTCCACTTGGTATTCTTCAATCTTTCTTATTAGTTCAAAGAACTTTCATAGATTTTTTTAGAATTTTCTATGTAGATATCCATGTTCTCTGCAAATAGGGACAACTGTAGTTCTTCCTTTCTAATCTGTGCTTTTTAATTTCTTTTTCTTCTTTTAATTGCAGTGGCTAGAACTTCCCGTATTATGATGAAGTAAAACAGCAAGAATGGATATCCTTGCTTTGTTCTGGATCTTAGGGAAACACATGTGTTCTCAAGGTCCATGATTTAGCTCTGGGTTTTTATTTATTTTTATTTTTTGTAGATGTCCTCTATCAGATTAGAAAGATTCTCTTTTCTCCCTAATTTGCTAAAAAAAAAAAAAAAATGTGGGTTTTTTTAAATCATGAATAGGTATTGAATTTTGTGAAATGCTTTTTCTGTATCAATCGAAATGATCATGTGTGGGTTTTATTTCTAGTCTATTAATGTGGCGAATTATAGTAGTTGACTTTAAATATCAATCCAGCCACGAAGTCCCATGATAAACTCATCGCTGTAGCACTGCCATAGGCCAGGTCCACAGATAAAAAATGATGGAGGTGGCTTATTACTATCAATGTTCATATTTCACTGATGATTTTTGCCTCTACGTTAATGTGGGATGTTGCTACAGTTTTCTTCTGTACAACCTTTGTCTGCTTCTGGCTTCAGGGTAATTCTGGCCCCATAGAATGAGTTGGGAAGTACCTCCTTCTCTCATGTTTTCTGGAAGGGATTGTAGAAGTAGTGTTATTTCTTCCTTACTTGTTTGGTAGAAACTATCTGGGCTTTGAGATTTTTTTTAAGGTTTTCTAACTACAGATTTAAATTTTTTTTAATAGAAGACTAATCGGGCTACCAGTTTTTTTTCTTTGGTGTATTTTGGGTGTTTGTTATTTTTGAGAAGTTAGTCCATTTCATCTTGATTGTTGACTATATGTGTGCAGAGTTGGTCTTAAGAGTTCCTTTGTTTTCCTGCGCATGCCTGCCTTGATATCCCCTCTTTTCTGATATTGATAATTTTTATCTCTCTCTTTTGTATTTTATCAATCTGACTAGAGATTTATCAATTTCACTGATTTTTTTTCAAAGAACTAGTTTTAGGTTTGATTGATTTTTCTCTATCGCTTTATAGAAATTAAGAGAAGAATATTGTATTATATTTACCCCGATATGTTCCATTTCTGTTCCTTTTCTTCATCCGCGATGTTCCAGGTTACCTTCTGGTGCCGTTTCCCTCTGTTTGAAGAACTTTCTGTAGCGCTTTTTAAAGTAAATCTGCTGGCAGCACATTCTCTCTCCATTTTTCTTCCACTGAGAATGCCTCTCTCCCCTTCATTTGTCAGGGTGTTCTCACTGGAGGAAAGTTCTTTCTCTTCAGGGCTTGAAAAATGTCCTTTCTGCCCTCCATGACTTCTGGTGAAAAGTCAACAGTTATATCAGTCTTCTTTATTTTTATTTTTTGTCATTATACTCAATCTCCTTTCAGGATTTTTGTCTTTGTCTTAAACGTTCAGGAGTTTGATTGGGTGTGTCAGGGCATGGATTTTTATGAGCTGATTCTGTCTGGTATTCGCTGAGACTTTTGAACCTGTAAGTGTGTATCTACCCACTTGCCAGCGTTTCAGCTGTGCTTTCTGCAACCCCTTTTCAGCACCACCCGTTCCCTCTCCTTCCGGGGCGCCGAGGACAGGAAGGTTCCACCCTGTGTGTTGTCCCAGAGGAGCCTGGGGACCTGTTCATTTTTTAAAATATCTCCATTTTTCCTTCTGTTGGATAATTTCTATTCATTTACTGATGATTTCCACAAATTTACTGACTTTTTCCTCTGTTGTTTCCATTCTGCCCTAGAATCCATCCGTTAATGTTTTATTTCAGTTATTGAATTTTTCAGTTCTCAAGTTGCCATGTGCTCTTTCTTTATGTTTCCTGGTTTCTGGCAGACTTTTTATCTGTTTGTTTCATGAGTGTTTACTGTTACATCTTAAAGCATAGTTCTAACAGCTGCTTTAAAGTCTTTTTCTAATAATTCCAGTGTTTGGGTTGGTGGCCATCTCTTCCCTTACAGGTTGCTATTTTCCTGGTTGTGGGCCACGTGATGGCCGTGTTGAATGTTCTGTTATGAAACCCAGGGTCTTGTTTAAGTTTTAAGCAGAACATTGATCTTTTGCTTCGCCTTGTGTGGGCCGGCGTCCCACAGGTGAGGTTCCGGGTACAGGTCTCACCCTGCCCTGTGGCCTGGGTTCCAGGGCCGGCTCCGTCCTCACAGCCTGTGCGGTGCTGATGGGACCTGACCTCCTGGGCCCGCCCCGTGGTCCTCTGGGTGCGGGCGGTGTCTGCCTGTAGCTCGGCTCTCAGGGTGCCTGGGAGGCTGCTGAAGATCAGGTGGATGCTCGTCGCAGAGGTGAGCCCGGGGTTCCAGACAACTGTACGGATGGCTGCATCGGGCCCCCTCGCCGGCATCTCCCCAGCGTTGTCTCCCTCCTCTGGGCCCCTTCCCATTCCTCTAGCCAAAAAGTCAACCGCTCCTGGATCTCCTCTCGCCCTGCCCTTCTCCCCACACTCGCATCTGTGCCCAGGACCGCGTTGCAAGGAAACAGAGACAAAGAAACAGCAGTGATTCGCCCATGGTCTTGGGGCCGCCACTGCCCACCTTGCACCCCCCCCTACACACCCCCCACACACACACACACAGCCCCTGGACTGCTGACGACTGCAGTTCCGCTGCGCACATTCCCGTCCCTCCCCCAGGCTCTGTCACCACCCCCTCTGCAGCCGCGTCTGCCCGCATCCTGCCGGGGTTGGAACTGCGCTCAGGGGGGAGGCAGTAGCACCCTTCGTCCACCTTACCTGGAATCTCCAAGAAACTGAAAGGCCGAGTCCCAGCCAGGCTGAGGCTGAGGCCTCGCTGTCAACATATTTGTTTACTTGTTCAACCTTAGTGTGTGCGTGCGTGTGTGTGTGTGTGTGTGTGTGTGTGTGTGTGTGTGTGTGAGAGAGAGAGAGAGAGAGAGAGAGAGAGAGAGAGAGAGCGGAGTTTCCGAACTCACACCCCTGTGAGAAACACATTTAGCAACTAGAGCACATGCAGTATCTGTGTGCAGGCTTCCCCTCTCTAACACGACAATATCAAGTCAAAAATACTGTTTCCAAAGCTCCTAGGGTCCACCCCTCCCACCCGCTCAGGGACTTCTGTGCACCATTTCTCGGTCACATTCATCGGATAGAGAGCCTCCTGGGGCTGCGTTTCTCATTTGTAAGCTACCCTGAGCTCTCTGGCATGATTGCCTTTCGTCTGTTTTGCGGGTCTGAAGGCTTGTGAAGTTGTACTTGCGTGGTAATCGCTTCTTCAGTGCTCCCCCAACCCCCCCCCCCGCCCCCCCCATCCTCTCCCTTGGACCCCACTCAACAGCTGTGGTGCATTCTCATCGCAGGGCTAACGCACTGGCATGTAAACAGTATTCTAGGACTTGATTGGTGACCATGCTATGACCTTTGACCTATAATGTGCTTGCTAACAGAAAAGGACAAAGCTTTTTAAAATTTTATATGACGTCCATTGAGATTTGGCGTTTGCATGACGATATAATGCTGTGACATGGTGTTTGAAACCAAGTTGTTCATGTGTCATGTTAGTTTTATGTTACTAGACCATCCATGACAATGCATGATTTCTGGTCTTCTTTGAACATATTAACCAATATTTGTAGTGTAGGAAGTGGCCAAGTATTTATCTCATTTTTGCTTTTACTGTAGGCTAACAGCAATTAGATTAAAGAATATCATTCTAACCTGGCCGGTGGGCTCAGTCACTGAGCATTGACCCATGTACCAGGAGGTCACAGTTCAATTCCCGGTCAGGGCACATGCCCGGGTTGCAGGCTCGATCCCCAGTGTGGGGTATGCAGGAGGCAGCCGATCAATGATTCTCTCTCATCACTGATGTTTCTATCTCTCGCTCCTTTTTCTTTCCTCTCTGAAATCAATAAAAAAATATATATATATTTTAAAAGAATGTCATCCTACACTAAGAAGGGGTGAGCTGGAAAGTCTGTTCATTGAGAATCAAAGATCACCTCTGCCTGGACCAGTGCTTTTCATGAAGGGAGTAAACGATCCTTTATCAGGATAGTTTAAATTCTTATCAAGAACCCAAGCCAAAAACACTGCCAGGAACTGTGCTCTCCGGCTTCTCTCACGCATCTGCCCAGCGAGTCTCACCTTCAGATCTGAGGGTGCTGTGCTGTGAGGCCCGGAGTAGCGTAGCAGCACCGGAGTGCAGAATGGCACGAGCTGCTTCCTTGGAGGTGACTGGAGCTGCCCCTGAAGAAAGGATTTGTTCTGTTGGGAGCCAAGCGTTAGGTTTGCTTATTGAGGCCGATGGCAGGGATTCTGGGAGGTGGACATGATTAGCCAGAATGCTGAAGTGTTGTGTTTTGCTTTTATGAACTTTTTACATTCGATTCTCCTGATAGAAATAACCCTAAGTGGTAGATCTTGGGCACCAAAGCCATTCAGATGATTTAGAATATCGCTGGGAGACTTCAGAGGAACAAAGTTCCAATAGCTAGTGTGCAATGAAATATGGTTTTAATTAACCTGATTGCTATTGATATACAAAAGGGCTCACATGGGATGCAGATTTGAAATGGGGACGTTCCCTTTATTCCTTGATGGAGATAGTAAATGGCAATACGGCTGGTAGGTTAGGGTCTCCCAAACTGACCTTGTCCTAATCAAACGAAGTGATCATGGCGGGCTTCATTTTTGGGTTATTTCTGAGGGGAAGGGGCAGGACACAAAGAAACACAAAATTTATTCTAGAAATGCCTTCCAACCTGTAAACCTTCCCTGGGGCTGTGCAAATTGTACAAAGAAGCTCAAGCTACTCATCCGGAAAGGAGAGTGCAGGCGTGTCCTGGGATCCAAGGGCAAGAACATGCAAAGGGCTAAACCGAGGGGCAGGAAAGACGGAAGATGGCCTCAGTGGCTCACCGGGGGTCACAGGCTGGGCGCGTCGTCCCAATGTTGAACCTGGGGTTCCTCCTCCGTGGGGAGGAGCGACATGTAATGGTGAGGGGCTGAGCTAGACAGAACCCCCAAAGCGATCGATGTTTCCATTCTCCGGCTGATTACCATGAAAGCCTCTAATGGTATGTAGCCTTTAGGAAGGCGACAACATCTACCCAACCTGCAAATGAGTTTTTCCACCATTTCCATTCTCAAGCTGTCATATGTTCTCACGATTTCCCTCCAGGTGGCTGCTCTGTGTCCCAAAAGATCACCGCATTTCTAGTGAGTGGGATTGTCTATTTTTAAGAGGATGACTTCTCTTCTGACATCATCCATCCCCATTTTTAGAACTCCCTATCGTACGCTTTTCCACCATATATAGTCACATTTTTACATGCAGTTTTACCAAATTACACTGGACCCCCCTCCTTCCTTTTCCTCGTGCTGTTGTGTGTTAGGACATTGACGAGACCTAAGAAATGTAACTTTCAACTTTAGAAAACAAAGCTTTACCATGTCAATAAGTGATGTGGCATTTTGGAAAGGTCACATTTTTTTATGGTTGGAAGGAAAATTGGAAATATTTGTGAGTCATTTTAGTTGTCTCAGTGAGTTTGACGCCAGCTTTCTCTCCAAGGTTGGATGCTAAATTTAAACGCAGAGGGTCACTATCTCCCTATGCCTGATTTTAATGTTAGGCCATGTCTGCATATAATAGTACAGGCCTTTGGAGTAGAACTTGTCATGTGCACTTGTGGGTGGTAAGCATGTTCCTTGGGTCAGCTGTTCTGTTCATGCCTCTGGCTGTAGCAGTGTTACACCCAGACCATGGCTGTCTTACATGTCACCATTGTCACCATTTGAGAACTGAGCTCTAGGTTTCCACCTCCAGCTAAGGGAGACAGGAACTAACTCCTGGTTCTCTCTCCAGCTCCTTTATTTATTTTTATTTTAAATATGTTTTTATTGATTTCAGAGAGAAGAAGGGAGACAGAGAGAGAGACAGATAGAAACATCAGTGATGAGAGAGAATCATCAATTGGCTGCCTCCTCCATGCCCCCTACTGGGAGTCAAGCCTGAAACCTAGGCAAGTGCCCTGACAGGAACTAGAACCGTGACCTCCTGGTTCATGATTTGATGCTCAACCACTGAGCCACACCGGCCGGGCATCCAGCTCCTTTATTTATTAACGGAGTGGCGTTGGATTAATTATGTCACCTTTTTGAGCTTCAGTTTTTCTCATCTATAAATTTGGGGGAAGGAGTTTATAGATCTATTGAACGTTAAAAATAATTCTTAGTTTCCTGGAAACTAACTAACCACCGCTCACTAACTGGTGGTAGCTATTAATTTTTGGTAAGTGATGTGTTTCTTGCAAAACGTACCTTCACCAATGGCAGCGTCCTCGCCTAGTTGATTTGATGTCTGTTTGTTGCTTTGCAATCGTAATTGTATGTGTCTTGCCAAAACTTGGCGCTCCCAGAAGCTATCGGGGATGATGGGGCAATGAGGGTCATGCAGACTTAGGAGCGAACTGATGAAATAAGCGGCAAGCTCTTTAACTCTTCCGGGAATATTAACGTGGTCGGGTTGATTAAATTCTGAAAGCTCTAAGTAGAATTAAAAAGAGGAATTTCTATAGAAGAAAAGATGGCAGTAATGCACTTGAAGGCTCTAACTTGCAGAAGAATCTAAGGCATGCCATCTACTGTCAGACTTGCTGCTCACACGTCTCTTCTGGAGTAGGCAGCCTGGGGCCTTGACTGTTTGGCCCTGTTCTTGTAAGGTTGGCTACATGCCTTCACTGAACATCTATTGACTTAAAATCTCGGCCACAAAAGGAGCACTTTATCTTGTACCATCGTTTATGTCGTGGTTCTCTCACGCAGGTTGGTCTCTCTCTTTTGTGTCTCCAACTCCCTTCTTTCTCTGCTCAAAGGGGAGTTTCTTGGACCAGATCGGTCAGCAGACTGAGGCCGATTTCCCCACAATATTTACCAATGATCTTGGAATCGCTGTTTACCTCAAACAGTGGTAGATTACGTCTAAGAAAGGAACATCTTTCTCTAGGGAAATTTTCACAATTGGCAAGTGGAAGAGTCTCCAAATAAACTTTTTGCCCGCATGATAGCATAGTAAATTGGTTAAGTAAATGTATGCCCTATCCTACATATGGAAATGGTTCTTTAAAAAAAAAAGAGGAAGATACTCAGTTAATAGAATGTAAAAGGGAAGTTTGTAGAAAGTCCTAAGTACATTTATAGTGGAATGCATCAGTGAGGGATGCTAAATTACTGTGCGCCAACCCGTTGGGGTAGAAATTGTGGAGGGGCGGGGCCGAGCGGTCATTTGGTTGACACGTCCCTCCGTCACAAACACTAAGTCAGGATTGGCACAGAATTTTAAGTGCCTTTTCTTGGGCCTCACTGTTGTGATCTTTCTTTAGCACAGCTCTGATAGACCCTTTGGAAGGCTGGCCTGTGTGGATGGAGTCTGTGCCAAATCACAGCACAGAACAAGGGCCTGTTCTGTTTCCTCTGCTGAGAATAGTGCTTAATAAGTACTATTTGACAACATGCTGAATTAAGAGAATGTTATAAGGATGGCTCACAAAGGAAAGTGGGTAAAACATCTGATGTTGACAAGGTCTGTTGATATGTAAGCTGATAGCTCCATAAAGCCATGCTTAAAGCTTTATTTTTAAAATTTTATTCAAGGCACATGAATATGTTTGCTGAGGGAAACTGATTTTATCTGGTTCTAAATATATACCATATCTTGATGTACCTGGTGGTGTTTCAGAATCTAATTTTTTGCCCTGTGGGTTTGAAATGTATCAAGTCCTGGTAAACTGACGTCTATAAACCAAATTCATGCATACTGATTTGTCAGCCTTGACTTTGATCTTATCCTAGTATCTTATCTTAGTTTATAACCATAAGTAACTATGATTTCCTTCCTAAATGGAAATTAGCCTGATTCATACGTTTATGTATCTATGAATATACTAGTGTATTAAAGGTCAGTGAGATTTAATGTCCAAAGAAGAAATGACGGTCAAAAGTGTTTATAATACCTCTATTCACATTTCAATATCACAAGCGAAGTATTTATCTCAAGTTTAATTTGTCATAGATTTCAAGATATCTGAAGGTACTTCCATTGGACAGTCAAATGTCGTTCTATTTGTTATCAGATACCTGTAATCTAGAGTCAGGAAATACTACGAAATAACTTGCGTGTTAAAGTACATAATAGTCTAGTTTCTGATTTTATTTTCCAGTTAGGCTTCTCACTGAAATGTGCTTTAAAGAGAAGATAGGCTGTAGGCGATCCCTGATGCCTCTGGCACCTTATAAAGATCTGCCCTTCACGGGCCCTGACCTTGTGTAAGACCTGCAGTCAGTCTGAACGCATGAGCGAAGGAAGAGCGGTGTGTCAGGCAGCTGTAGGCTGGATATTCTTGTGACCTACTCGAAGACATACTTCTATTTTGTCAGCAGCGGAGCTCATGGAAAACCTAAAGTTTTGCCTATTCAGATAATTCCTTCCCTTTCTTTTCCTTACTTAGGAGTACTAGTAAGTGCAATTCTGAAGAGCAGAACAAATGCCAGAGAAGAGAGAGAGAGAGAGAGAGAGAGAGAGAGAGAAGAAAGAGAAACAGAACAATTAACTAGTATTAAGTTTTCAATGCTAACAAGTATATATAATGTGAACTAATACCTAGCATTTACTTTATAACTATCTGGCAATGGTGTGACATGTATGATTCATAGAATACATTCATCAGTGTTCTCACGTAATCCTCACAACAATTAATGAGAGAGGTGCTGTCCTTCACAGTTCACTCAGACAACGGCCCCGAGATTACGGTGACTTAACTGGGTCTACGCAGCCAGTGTCGGCCCGGATGCAGACTCCGCACGGATGGGGCCTGCGTTCCGTGCTTCCGCGGGGTTCACTTCGGCCGCGTTTGCTCTGAAACGACATGGAGAGACAGACCGTTTAGGGGGAGTGCACATGTGCCGGGGTGAAACCTGGGCATCGGCTGGTAGCGCGGGCGGGCCTGTGCTCCTTTTCATCGGCACAAAGGGGTTGAGTGGCTCAACACTGAGAAGCAGGAGGTGGGCGTCCGGTCCTCTGCGGAGACCGCGTGTACATTTCCTCCGTGACGAGCGAGGCCATTGGCTCTTCACACCCCCTTCTCCTTCTAACACTCGGCGGTTCCGAATTTAATGATCACTGTTGCATTCAGAACTGTTGCTTTAAATATGTATAAGTGATGAGCCCCCATTTACATTAGTTCAGTTTTTCTTAACAGTCTTTGCCTAAGATTGATAAGCTTTGAGTTTTGTATTGTGTGATAACAGAATCCCTTTGTGGTGAGTCGGAGAAAGCTTTTCTTAGACAAGTTCTATTCTGTGAGAAACATTGTCACGTGGTGCCTCTCCTCCTGGGCTTGGAGAATGGGAATTACAGCAGCGTTCCACAGGAATCGGCTCGGCCAACGTAAAGTGAGCGTTAGTATTAAATGCCGGGGCTGCCAGACCTTGAGCTCCCAGCCCAGCGTGGAAGGCAGGCCCACAGAGAGGAGATGTCACTGCGATTACAAGGACCCTGGGGAAGCAGGGCTTTCAGGGAGCGGGATAAGCTTGAGAAAAACCCCATGGAGACCCGGGATGGACAGCACATGGGGCTGTGCTAGCCTCTGTCTGTAGGCCCTCCATTGGCCCTCCCGCCCCTCAGACTTGCCCGATATGATTGCTGTGGCCGCGTCAGAAAGGGTTTCATACTCTAGCCGGTGGAGTCTGGACTTTTTCCCTCTGAGCATTGAAGGGCCATTGAAGAAGCCCCAGCAAGGTACTCAGGAGAGCAGCTCTGCATTTGGAAAACTCTAACTGCAGCAAAATGGGAGCTAGGTTGCCAGGGTGCCAGGTGCAGACACCTGCTACAAGCTGTTGGGCGCCTGTCTGAGGTGGAGAGCAGAGGGATGCAGGGTGGGAGGGGGCGGAGCTAAGAGATACCGAGTTAGAATAACGACAGGAGCACCCTAAGGGTTATTGATTGCTTCCTGCGTGCCAGGTGCCTGGTGTCAGTGCAGTGTGTTTACCAAGTCATTCAGCCCTTACAACAACCTGGAAGTAAGTGCTGTTACTGTTGTTACCTCCACCTTCCAGATGAGAGAACTGAGGCACAGAGACCTTGAATGACTCACTGGATGATGAAGCCAGTTAACGTAGGTTTATTTCAATAGAGACATTCTGAATACACAGGGCTGAAATAAATGAGTCATCGTTAACATAAAATTATAGACCATTTTAATAAAAATAAGTATGTTTCCTTGAACATTAACTTACCAGACACTGAATAACTGCACAAATTAATAAACGTAATGCAAATAAACCTGTTTTTCTTGTTCTCCGAAAGCAAAATATTACCTGTTGCTCACACCAAACAAGTCAGTCCAAGACTAATGATGTGGCCATTGGCTGCTAAAATATTCGCTGCTAGTATTAGTGAGAAGAAATGGTGCACCTGCGCATAAGGCGTGTAAGAGAAATGAATGCAACATGATGATAGTAATGAGTCATTAGCAAACATTATAGTTCGTTATTAATAATGATGTATAACAGGATATTGTAAAAATTAAGTTACGAAATTTTTATTAAACTGTTTCCTTCGGCCCAAACCAATATGCTCAATTAATATTTGACAAAGGAGGCAAGAACATACAATGGAGCCAAGATAGTCTCTTCAACAAATGGTGTTGGGAAAATTGGACAGATATATGCAAGAAAATGAAACTAGACCACCAACTTACACCATACACAAAAATAAACTCAAAATGGATAAAGGACTTAAATGTACAACAGGAAACCATAAAAATTCTAGAAGAATCCAAAGGCAACAAAATCTCAAACATATGCCGAAGCAATTTCTTCACTGATACAGCTCCTAGGGCACTTGAAACTAAAGAAAAAATGAACAAATGGGACTACATCAAAATAAAAAGCTTCAGCACAACAATAGAAACCATCAACAAAACAACGAGAAAACCCACTGTGTGGGAAAACATATTTGCCAATGTCATATCTGATAAGGGCCTAATCTCCAAAATTTATAGGGAACTCATACAACTTAACAAAAGGAAGATAAACAATCCAATCAAAAAATGGGCAAAGGACCTAAATAGACACCTTTCAAAAGAGGACATTCAGAAAGCCAAGAGACATATGAAAACATGCTCAAAGTCACTAATCATCCGAGAGATGCAAATCAAAACAACAATGAGGTACCATCTCACACCTGTCAGACTGGCTATCATCAACAAATCAACAAACGACAAGTGCTGGAGAGGATGTGGAGAAAAAGGAACACTTGTGCACTGCTGGTGGGAATGCAGACTGGTGCAGCCACTATGGAAGACAGTATGGAGTTTCCTTAAAAAACTGAAAATGGAACTCCCATTTGACCCTGTGATCCCACTTCTAGGAATATATCCCAAGAAACCGGAAACACCAATCAGAAAGGATATATGCACCCCTATGTTCATAGCAGCACAATTCACCATAGCTAAGATCTGGAAACAGCCTAAGTGCCCATCAGTAGATGAATGGATTAGAAAACTGTGGTACATCTACACGATGGAATACTATGCTGCTGTAAAAAGGAAGGAACTCTTACCATTTGCAACGTCATGGATGGAACTGGAGAGCATTATGCTAAGTGAAATAAGCCAGTCAATAAAGGAAAAATACCACATGATCTCACTCATTCATGGACAATAGAGACCATTATAAACTTTTGAACAATAATAGATACAGAGGCAAAGCTGCCTCAAACAGATTGTCAAACTGCAGCGGGAAGGCCGGGGAGGGTTGGGGGGCAGGAGGTAGGGGGGTAGGAGATCAACTAAAGGACTTGTATGCATGCATATAAGCATAACCAATGGACATAAGACACTGGGGGATAGGGGAGGCTAGGGGACTGTCTAGGGCGGGGGGATAAAATGGACACATATGTAATACCCTTTGTAATACTTTAAGCAATAAAAAAAATAAATAAATAAACTGTTTCTTACATGCTGTTCTATTGTCTGGGCCGCAAAAATACTCATTGTGGGCCACATGCGGCCCGCGGGCTATAAGTTTGACATGCGTGGTCTACACTCAGTGACTACATTTAGTGCCTGTGAATCAACAGGCGGCTGTAAATTTGGTTAGGAGGGGGTGTGGTGAGGAGGGAGAGCCATTGGACATGACCGCTGGTTGACTGGGAGGATGGCGCTCCCACCCACTGAGGCAGGAGACGTAGGAGCTCTTGGAGGAAAGGTAAGGAGTCAGGTTCTTGGGGAGAGTTCAGCTGGTGACATCAGAAGGCACTGGGTATTCAGACCTGGCGCTCAGGATGGGCTTCTGCTTGGCAATTACGTGTAACTCTAAGGACAGCTGCGGTCAGGACAGACGCATGAAGCGGTGGAACGGAATAGAGCGGCCCCTCCACCATGGCCCCTCCCTGAAGGACACGGGGTAGAACATTGCTGTATCTTCCGAAGTATCTCTGAATATTTCTCCACATAGGCACATGCAGCACAGGTACCAGGAGAGAGCTTCAGCGTCAGCGTGAGCGGAAATAGTCTGAGGAATCCCAAGGTCGCCGGATTCTCTGTAATGATCAACACCGCCCCGCAGCACATACTGTTCACGCTCGTGAACCAATGCGATTAGGCGCGCTGTGGCTGTCTTGCATCCAGCTTTGGATTCCATTCTTTGCAATTTGAATGGAAATGTTCTTTACACACCTCCCAAAAGACGTGTGGTTTCCTGGTGGTTCTTTGAATGGAGGAGCGAGTGGCTGGGTTTCATCCCAGCCAGGAAGGCAGTTCAGGGTCAAGAACATGAAATCCAGCCAAAACCGGTTTGGCTCGGTGGATAGAGCGTCGGCCTGCGGACTGAAAGGTCCCAGGTTCGATTCTGGTCAAGGGCATGTACCTGGGTTGCGGGCACATCCCCAGTAGGAGATGTGCAGGAGGCAGCTGATCGATGTTTCTCTCTCATCGATGTTTCTAACTCTCTATCTCTCTCCCTTCTTCTCTGTAAAAAATCAATTTTAAAAAAAAAGGAACATGAAATCCAAAGAGCAGAGGGCTCAGCAGGAGCCAGTGCCCAGGACGCATCCAGGGGGTAGAGACACACATTTCTGCCTCGTCATCAACTGACTCTTTTCTTTTCAGGACAAGGACTCCCTCTCTTCTTCCCCGCTCCAGTCGAGCACTGAGAAGCACAGAGGCGCATAGCAAAGAAGTCTTGAGACCTAAGCGTCACATATAGAGAGTAATCACTTTGAAGCTATTTAAAGCTGTGATAAGGATATCAAATTAACTTTAAAAATCCAAGTGAATTTGTTGGGAATTATTTAAAACTTGATTCTTAAATATAGACTAGTCAGTTTTGGCTGCATTCATGTCTCAGATTTATCTGATTATAAGATTTTATTTGTCTCCAGAGTCTAAGTGAACTATGGCCTTCTTGAGATGTTAAAAATAAAGCAGAGTTGCACTCTCACGTGGCTTTTCCACTCACTTTGGGCAAGGTAACAACTGTTATCGTGTCTTAATATCTCAGAGTATAAATTGGGTTTGATTGCTTTGAAAGGTCGCTTTGAATGTTACTATATAAGCACAAACTTTACTCATAATACTTGACTCAAATTCTATATCTGCTCTATACTAGAGTAACTGGCTTCCTTCCCATATTACTGGGGGGTAGAATTCTAACATGGCCCCTCTGATCTCCATCCCTTGGTGTCACACCAGATAAGGCATTATAAGGCAAAGAGGATTTTGCAGATGTAATTAAGGTCCCTAATCAGTTGACTTTAAGATAGGGAGACATCTTGGTGAGCCCAACTTAATCAGACAGGTCCTTTAAAATCAAGTTTTCTCTGGCCAGTCACAGAAGAGGAGCTCAGAGTTCATCAAAGCATGAGAGGCATTCACCAGGAGACAGGGTTTCCATCAGCGAGACAGACTGGGAGCCCCAGGGCAGAGACCCGAGAGCAGCCTTCGGGAGTAGTGAGCACTCTCCCATCAGTAGACAGTGAGACACAAGGACTTCAGTTTACAGTGCAGTGGAATTCTGCCGGCAACAAGAGTGAGTGTAGAAAAGGACCCCGAGCTCCACAGGGGAAGGCAGCCGGCCACACAGCTTGATCTCAGCCAAAGCTGAGAACCCCGCCATGCCATGCCACATGTCCCACCTTCACGTAGGCTGCTACCTGTATGGCGACTTGTTATGCAGCCACAAAACTCTAATGCAGGGTCATGAGGGATGTTTTATTGCTTGATGACCACAGACATCTGGGCGGGGGGCCGATTGTGCTTGGTCCGCCGAGCCTAGTTGATGTGAGTCTGGTCCTGGGTTTCCTGCCAGTCTTTGGTAAACAGTATATGCTTCCCTTACTCCTGGGGAGAGGCACTTTCAGGCAAGGGGCTGTTTTTGTAAAACTCAAGCCGAAAGCAGAATTCCTTAGCGTGTCTGTATGGGAGCCGGAGCCGGAAGCTATTAGCTGACGGCCTTGGAACAAAGCAGGCTTGAGCCCGATGGGGTCCGAGAGGCCAAGCGTTTCACCGTCAGTATTACTTTCATCTTAAATGTGAAAACACCGAGGCTCCAAGAAGTCATTTGCCCATGGTCATATAGCTACTAAATATTAGAAGCACAATTCAAGCCTAAATCTGGCTCCGAACTCGAGTCTATTTCTGAGACCCCACCTGCCTCCTACTGTTATTGGGAGGGAGACCTGGCCCTGAGTGGGTCTGCAGCGGGCCGACCAGTAGAGTGTAGGTTCTCGACTTCGTACAGGAAAAATGTCATCGCATGAGTCCAGGTGACTGTGAGGGAAGGTGTATTAAAGCTGGGGGCAGTGAAACAAGGGCACGATTAGCTTAAAAGAAGCAACAGGGGAGCCTGGGCTGGGCTGCCCCAGCTCTCTGGGAGTCAGGGAAAAGGGGGCCTTGGGGACAGGTTCAGGGGTGAGCCTGGGACGAGCTGCCGCTGCCCACTGCTCCCCTGGTTGTAACCCTCGTGGGGTCCTTTAGGATCTAGGAGATGCGTGCCTGTGGGGGAAGATGTGGGGGAAGAAGAGGGAAAGGGAATGGTGGGGCAGAGTGGTGGTCCCCCCAGGGACAGAGCTTGAGCTGGGTCCTTTGTCTTGAGACTTCATCTCTTTCTTGCAGGCAGGAATCTTAAGGGAGGTCTCAGGAGGGTTTCAGCACAATAGTCATCCGTTTTCTAGGTGAGCACCTTTGGGGTCGTGGTCTCCACTGATTGGTCAGTGTCAGGGCAGGAGGTCTTCGTCATTGCAGCAGGTCCTGGTGTCGCCCACCTGGTTTTGCTGCTTTTCTGGGCCTGGAGCTAAAATACAACTAAGGCCCAGATGTTATCTCCAGGGAGGCGACCGTCTGTTCCTGCTGTAAGTGGCCAGTTTGTTCAGCTGTCTCAGTTTCCCTATTCCTCTTGCCCTGGCTCACTGGCCTGTCTCACTACCTAACAAGTGGAGTCATCAGATATCCATCTGAGTCAGTGGAAGCAGAGAGCTGGGACGAAAGCGGCAGGTCCTAGGGAATATGCCTGGGCACTGGCCTTGCCTGCTCTGCCTTCTCATCGCGGGGCGTCCAGAGGAGCCCGGGACGATGCCTGCCTGCTTCTGTGGCTCTCCGTTGTTCTTGGTCTCTGCATGCCTTCATGCTGTGAACATCTCACACCGTGTGGTGAATACACAGATCACATTAGCCAAGTGTATCGTCTTACATGCACCGTCCCACTCTGGGGGACACACCAGATGCATCGCACTTACTGAGAGAGGAATGTCTGTATCCTGGCTTTTACCGGATCGCCAATGAGTATTTATCTTATGTAAATATTTGCCCCTTCTCTCACCTGCCAGTAATGTGATTCCGTGCTATGTGCCAGGGATTTACTGAATTGTGACTGTTTGTGGAAATACTGATACTGCTGTTGCTCACCTGTTTTTCTAAAATTACTTGGCATAGAATTCTTATCTTTTAAATATTAGGTACAGTCCAGTATTTCTGAAATTTCAGATTCAAGTTCAGTAGGCATACTTGTGTTTCACACAGCAAGAATCTATTATCGACTATAGAAAAAGAGTCCTTTTGTCCCAGGGCTCATTGAAAAGAGGTAATAATATATCCCTAATCTCTCTCTCTCTCTTTTAAGCATCTTTCTCTCGTTTCATTTATTCCTTTTTGCTTAGATTTCACCATGAAGTTCTTTGACTTCATTACCACTTAGTGCTTTGTCGAAATTAGTCTTTACTCCTCTCTATTCTTGTTGGGATTTCACAGTAAACCACAAAACATAAAAACACAACAACTCTTCACTTGCGTAGAACCCAAGATTATAGAGTATGTGTCGAAAAAGGGTTCTTAGGGTAAATTTGTGGATGTTTGTTAAAGGTAGTAAGAAATCAATAGAAAATACTTGGGGAGAAAGGGGCCTTTTCTAAATATTCTGCTTTCCTTGAGCCCTTAATGTTGAATGAAACTTGAGTGTCTAATTTATACTTAAACTTATTTGTGAATAGTCACCAATTTGTACCCAAGATTGTTCATTTACAAAGCACTTCTTATACCCCTACTCTGTGCTCAACATCTCGTGGAACTCAGACAGATCAGAAAAAGAGATGATATTAGGCCCAAAAAATTGAGGATCCAGTAGGCAAGACAGGGTTCTTGCCTTTTACGCACTCAAAGTAGATAGGTGCTGGGGATCTAAATACCTCCTCAGCATTTGTGTTATCACCTGAAACTTTTAATACTTTCAGTCACTGAAGGAATTGGCAGCAGATATTTGGCTTAATTTAAAGTCAGAATATTTTCTAAAATAAAATATTCTTTCTGATTAGGTTGGCTTATTATTATTATTATTATTATTATTATTATTATTATTGAGTCTGCTCCAAAGAATGAAGTTGATTCCTTTAAATTATTACCCTTTTTCAGGAAACTGGGAGCTCCTAATTATGGTTACACTAGAATTTCTGTGGTGAGGGTTCATGGCCAAAGTGAGATCCTAGCAGAGGTGAGGAGAGTCAGCTGCTGGGTCTTCCTTCTTAGTGATCATGGTCAAAGGGATGCATAATCCGCAGGCTGTGGAGTGGCCTTTCCTTTCTATGGGGCTCACCCTGTGACGTCACTGAGGTGCTTAATGCTGGTAATACATTCTCTTGTTAATAATAAATTCTAGGAAAGTTGTTTCATCTGTGTTCCTCATGATTTTTTTTTTGCCATTAATATAAAAACACTATTGTTCTCTGTACAGTATGAGGGATACTTGATATTTCCTCATTTAGAATCATGCACCTAACTTGATTTCATAAATAACTTAGAGCCAAAGCTCATAATATATGTGAATGTAACTCCAAATGTGAGTTAACATAGAACTCTTCTCTGTAATTAGGTACACGTAAAGAGTTCTATTAAATGTGTGACAAGATTTTTTTTAAAATGAATTTTGAGTAATATTCAGGTCGTTATGGAGTACATTTGAGCTAGCAAAAGTAATTCAGCCTTCACAATTCCAAACTAGTTAGGAAGCTTGAAAGGAATTATCAGAAGCATAATATTCATGAATGCTGCGTCCTGTAAACCATGTGGAATTATTTTAAGGTAAAAACAAACAAAAAAACATTAGATACCAGACATTGTTCCGATTTTACAGGCTTAAATGGTACGTACTTCCTTAGATGGGCACCTTTCATGAAATTGGTTTTTAAAAAATCAAAACCAAAAATTATTTTCTGTTTTGAACCTCATTTACATATTTTGGTTAAATATTGCAGACACTGCAATTCTTACTTTATTCCAATACTCCTGCATTAATTTAGACTTGAGTTTAGCTTCAAATCACAGAGACCACAGCTGATAAGGAACTTGTATTCACAATATGCAAAAACCCCTTACAACTCAACAATAAAGCCAAATAACCAATTTTCAAATTGGGCAAAGGGTTTGAATAAACACTTTTCCAAAAAGTACGAATGACCGATAAGCTCATAAAAAGATGCACAACATGCAAATCACATTCACAGTGAGGCACACTTCACACCCATGAAGATGACAATAATTAAAAAGATGGATAGCAAGTGTTGGAGAGTGTGCGGAAATTGGAACTTGCATTCATTGCTGGTGGGACTGTAACATGGTGCAGCCAATTTGGCAAGCAGCCTGGAGTTCTGAAAAAATTAAATTTAGAGTTACCATATGACTCAGCAGTTCCACCCCTTTCAAAAGAAATGAAAACATATGTCCACACAAGAACGTGTACATACATGTTCCTTTCAGCAGTACTCAGTAATTGCCCACACTGTAAATAGCCGAAATGTTTAGCATCCTAAAACACAGTCTATCTATACAGTCAGATATTATTTGGCCATAAAAAGGAATGAAGTACTGATTCACACTACCACATAAATGAACCTTGAAACATTATACGAAGTAGAAGAAGGCAGACACGAAAGGTCACATATTTTATAATTTTATTTATACAAAATGTCCAGAATAGAGAAATGTATAGATACAGAAACCAGAGTGGTTGCCTAAGCTTGGGGTGAGTAGTAGGAATGACTGGTAATAGGCATGAGGTTTCTTTTGGGGTGATAGAAATGGCCTGTCGCCCAGCCGGTGTGGCTCAGTGTCAGCTCATGTACCAGGAGGTCACAGTTGGATTCCTGGTCAGGGAGCATGCCCAGGTTGTGGGCTTGATCCCCAGTAGGGGGCGTGCAGAAGGCAGCCGATCAATGATTCTCTCATCATTGATGTTTCTATTTCTCTCTCCCTTCCACTGTCTGAAATCAATAAAAACATATTTTTTTAAGAAGAAAGAAATGTTCTATAATTAGGTTCTAGTGATGATTGCAGAACATTAGGACTTTACTAAAACCTTTGAATTGTCTACTTCAGTCAGTAAACTTTCTGGTAAGATTCTTTAAAACCACATGTTGGAAGTTGCACGTACTACTTGCACTACATCCCATTGTCCATATCTGAGTCACGTTGTTATTGTACCTAATCGCTGAGTGTTCTGTATTCTGGACACCATGCTTCCAGCTAATAGAAGGGAACTCTTACTCAGGACGAGGAGTGAGAATTGATGGACATCCAGGAGTCTGCCACTTCCTAGTGAAAGGTGAATCATAATAAAAAATCTGCTGGGAGTTATTATGGTCATAATATTCTAGATGAAAAGATTCCTATTCGCCTGAAATATTAACCTTTTAAAAAAAAAACAAAAAAACAAGTTTCTGTAGAAAGAAAGGTCTTGGAAAATAGAATTGCTCTTATTTTTTATTGCAACATAGAAGACAAAAAAGGAGGAAAATAACTTTAATTTCACCTGAGAGTTAAATGTATCGATTGTGGGAGCTAAACGGGGAAATGGCCATGTTGAATGATCATCAATGGGTGACTGGCCCTGTTTGGGAAAGAGGACAAGAAAAGTCACCGACTTCCAAGAATACCACGGTCTAATTTGAGAAAGATAATGTATATGTATAAATGTTACATAACGGGCCCTGGCCGGTTTGGCTCATTGGGATAGAGCGTCAGCCTGGAGACTGAAGGGTCCCAGGTTTGAATCCTGTTATTGACACCATCCAATGAAGGTCTTTGCAGAACTAAAAATAATTAAAAATAAATAAGCAAATAAATGGTTCCATAGTCAGATAATTTATCATTCCTACAAAATGAAAGAAAAAAAAAGCAGACACACACTATGCAAGTTTCGTAGCTTGAGAGAACCCTGTGACTGAGGCGTGTGCGGACTGTCATGGTCATAACACTTGCTCTGCGGCTCACACTTCTAAGGACTTGCTTGGGTCGCGTCCCGCTCCCGTGCCACGCCAGGTGCAAGAACGAGTCACCTGGTGGGTGACGCCTCGCCAGGGCCCTGCTCTTGACGCCCCAGTTGTACTCTGCACCCCGGCTCACATCGGGACGCCCGAGGACATTTCAGAACATGCAGGGGCCTGGGTCCCAGCCTGGAGTTCCCCATGTCTCGGGTCTCGCCTGGGACCACCCCACCCCCACCCCCAATCCCCACCAGCTGCCCCGTCCGAGCTTGTACAAGTCCACCAGTGATTACAGTGAACACGCAGGCAGGCGGGGCCAGAGCCACTGTTTTCCTCGGGACTGCAGGCTCCCCCCAGCCCCTCACCCCAGGATGATCAGCCTTGAAGGAAGGTGGGACTTAAGATGCCAGGTGTGTTCTCAGGGTTAGAACTGGACAGTAGTTACCGGCCAGCAGTGCTGTTGTCTGTAGTGCCCCCTCCCCACCCACTCCCACCCTCTCTCTGCACCCGAGATGTGTCAGTGTCATGGAGTGACCGCGCCTGGAAATGGACTCTCTGCCGAAGTAGATGAATATAGACATGCAGGTGTGTGCACGGCGTTGGAGGGCCTGTTGTTCAGCGTTTAGAACCGGGGACTGTGATAGGTGAGCTTTAGGAGGCCAAGTTACTCACGTGTCTCCTAGATGTAGGACACTCACTTTCCATTGCCTTCCTGACCTCTGTGCCAGGGCTTTCTCTCTCTACCTTATTCGCGTCCTGAGGAGCGCTGTCACCCCGTGTCTTCAGGCGCCTTCATGTGATCGATGCCTGTGTCGGATCCTTTCTCTTCAGTCCTACACTTTCTTACGACACCCCAAGCATTAGGCTAAACTCAATTTCTTTTCTTATCCCGAGAGCATTTTTTCTCATTGAAATTTTGTTTTCCGTTCCCCTGAATTCAAAATTATTAGCTGTGCTTTAATGATTTCCTGTGGCATATTCTTCCTGGTCACTCTTTAATTTCTCCCTGTTCTAATTAGTCCGTTGGTAATTAGCTGTTCCTTTCAGGGTTTTCCTCTCCTGCTAATGCTTCCTTTTGGGAACACATTACTGCTTTTTCATTGCAGACAACAGTGTAATTTCGTGATTTCAGGGTTGCTCTTTGGCCGTCTTAGAGCCGTTGGCTATGACATCATCTCTTCGCCTCCTTACCTCCTTCCCCTTACATAACCTTTCTTTACTCGCCATGCCATCTGGATTGTGGTTCTTTGGAACACAGAAACATAATCATAGTGCCATGTTCTATTCTCCCAGCAAGTACTTCGTGTTTGTTTGGGAGATGTTGAAACAGCTAGGGCCGCATGCCCTGAAAATATTCGAGGATGCTAATTAAATAGCATTTGAGTAGATCCCTCAGTCTCTGGGCTGAAATGTAGCTAAAACAATGAGAAGAGTGTTTAGTTCTAGCTGCCTGTGCACAGTCAAGGTCAGTTGTATTTGTGAAGAGGACGTAGGAAGAGTAGCCTCTGTCACCACACCTTTGCGGTCATTGTAACCTGTTGCTGGTGCTGAAGGTTATGCACAGCTGTCTCAGTTAAGGTGGTCTAACTACTGAAACCAAAAAGGAAAACTACAGCACCTCCTGGGCGGAGGGTCCCAGCCCAAGTGACTCTCTCTCGGCACAGCTGGGTGTGGTCGGCACGGCAGGCGGTCTGTCCCCTGTGGATTCAGTAAGGGACCCAGCAGCTGGGTGTGGTCAGCATGGCAGGCGGTCTGTCCCCTGTGGATTCAGTAAGGGACCCAGCAGCTGGCAGCGAGCTGTTGGCAGCTTGTTCCCAGGTCGTCCTGGGAGTCGACGTGCAGCCCTGGGCTGAGGAGAGAGCAAGGAGGCTGTGGGCAGCCTTCGTGGGCAAGGCCAGGACAGGAAGTGGGAAGTGTCATTTCTGCTCATCCCCCCTTGGTGAGCACTGGGCAGCGTGGCCCCCTGCGTGGTGAGGGGCCTCGGGAAGGAAAGGACTCCTGTCTGGTGGCCAGCCGCTGCCGTGAAGTATTTTATAACATGTTTGCGTTGTACGAGAAGAGCGGTGGTTGGAGTGTGTAGCTCACCAGGATGCCTGTCTATATGGAAAGGAGCGGAAGGTCAAGCAAGCAAGCACATAATGAAAATTAAGCATCTCTATTTATTTGCAGTGAGGAGGTACAAGCAAAATGTTACCACTGCACCAGCTTTCCTTTTCACATTGGTAACATAAAGCAATGCGCAGCCGTTAAATGAGATTTGTAGTAAGTAGAACACACAACATGTGTCCATTGTTGATTTTATGTCCATAACAGAGAGAATCCCATCTGACAGCATTGGTGATCTTGAATATCTCTGTCCTTCACCCAGTAACCGTGGTTCTCAAACTTGATAAATATAGAGACAAGGAAAGTTTTAAAAAGGGAAAAAATTGCGTGTAATTCCCACCGTGTTGTTATTTTTGTTATAGTGTCATTTATAAATATATAAATATCGCCCGACCAGTGTGGTTCACTGGTTGAGTGTCCACTCATGAATCAGGAGGTCGCAGCTCAATTCCTGGTCAGGGCACATGCCCAGGTTGTGGGCTTGATCCCCAGTAGGGAGTGTGCAGGAGGCAGCCTATCCATGATTCTCTCTCAGCAATGTTTCTATCTCTCTCCCTTCCTCTTTGAAATCAATAAAAATATATTTTAAAAATGTATATGTATATAAAATTAAAAAGCTAGGCTCAGTTCCTCATGCTCATAGCCTAAAAGAAATTTATAAATTTATCATAGAAAATAAGCAAAGTTACACAGTCAGTGCAGTTTCAATGTAAAATGTTAAGGGTTCATACCAGGAAGATATTCATGAAGGTGATAGTTGAGTTGGTCTTTCAAGAATGAGTAGGATAAGCAATGAGTAAGTAGGGATTGGGAAATAAAGGCTTAGGCAAATGAAAGAAAGTGAGGGGGGGTGGCAAATAAGTGAGAGAGGCCTGTATGTGGAACAGAGAATGTGTTTTGGGGGCTCTACTGGGTGGTATGGGGACTGTGATCATGGACCCTTTGGAACTAGATCATGGAGCCCTTATGTATTGGACAAGGAATCAAGGTCTCATTTTGTGTGAATGGGAACCCGTGAAGGCAGGTGAGAAGAAAAGGAAGAAGAAGATGTGCAGTGCTACATGTACATCAATTGGAAGAGGGAAGAACAGGGGGTTGAAAGCGCAGCCCAGAGGTCGGATCCGTGAGAGCAGGTACTTGGTTTACTGCTGGTCTCCTTTTTAAGAAGTGTTTGTTGGATGAGTCTGTGGTGCCCGAATGAATGGCAAGGGCCATCCAGGTAGAAATGTGTAGACGACAAAGGCTGGGCTCGGAGCTCAGAATAGAAGTTAGCAGCTGGTAGCATGGATTTGGGAGTTGTCCATAACTGATTGAATCCTTGAGAGGCATATGAGATTGTAAAGGAGAGAGAGAAGGTGAGCAGACTCAGCGTAGAACTTTGACGAACTCCTACAGTTACAGCCAGTGTAAAGGGGTGGAAACTGAGAGAAGGTAACAAGGAGAGATCAGAAGGGTGAATTAGGAGATCGTATTGTCCCAGCAGCCAAACATGTTGCACCTGTGCATGCCCAGGCACTATGTATTTATTTAAAAATTTGAGATTGAGTCTTCTGTTTTTATCTTCATCTGAGGACATGCGAGAGAGAAGGGTGGGGGAGAAAGAGAGAGAAACATCGATATGACTGAGAATTGACAGGCAACCTTTGGGTGCACAGGACATCACAACCAGCTACGTCGCTCCAGCGGGACTTGATTCTTCTTTTTTAAAGCAGACTTGGATGGATTCATAGAGTTTAGTTCTAGTAGCATTAAAAATGATTTTAACAGCTGTGTAAGACTTAATGTTGAAGAGGTCAAGTTCAAACTAGACAAGTGAAGTATATCCCAGAAGCATGTTGGATGTGGAGAAATTTCAGGATGGCGTTGCCATATTTTGGAATCCTATATAATAAAAGCCTAATATGCTAAGTGTCTGGTCGTCTGGTGACCAGTTGACTGTTCAACCAATCGAAACATAATATGCTAATGATATGCTAAGGCCGCTCAACGGTGCACTGACCATCGGGGTAGACAGTCGACCGGTCATTCAGTCGCTATGACATGCACTGACCACAAGGGGGCAGGCGCTCTGACTGGTAAATTAGCTTGCTGCTGGGGTCCGGCCCCTTCGGGACTGAGCAAGATGGGCCAGACACGCCATGGAGCCCTGCTGCAGTCTCTCCCTGGCTGGCCAACCTCCCGCGTCCCTCCCTGACCAGCCAGCCCCCAATCGGTGGATCAGGACTGGGCGAGACAGGGTTGGACACGCCCAGGAGCCCTTCCACGCAGTTCCTCCCCGGCCCAATTGTCCACCGGTGGGGTCCCTTGGCCTGGCCTGCGCCCTCACAATCCAGGACCCCTCTGGGGGATGTCAGAGAGCTGGTTTCGGCCCAATCCCGCAGGCCACTCCTCTCGGGAGGACACCAGACGCAGGGCTCATGCCTGGTGAGTGCTGCTACAGCAGTGCTAGCCTCTCCTGATCAGGATAGATGGGCACGAGCCCGGGGCAGGCGCAGTGGGGCCGGGATAAGCGGGAGCGGCAGGTAGGAGCTGCAGGGGCGTCGGGCTGTGGGTTTTGGCCCCATCCCTGCAGGCACCCCCCGCCCCCCGCCCTGTGCATGAATTTGTGCACTGGGCCTCTACTTTAACACATAATTCTTTTAGACCTACTAATGCTACATCATTAAGCTAAATATATAAGTTTAGTATGTTATACATAGCAGTTAAGCAACGGGCTAATTATATCACAAAAATTGTTTACTTTATGAATTCATATGTAATTTCTCTATTAGTGGCCTCCCCTGGGATATTTTAAGTGATTATATTAAGTTTTATTTCTAGACAATTTTTGTGAAACTATTTTTTGCGTAAAGCAGGCACATGGTTCAGTTGTTTAAAGAAATTAAAAAGGCGCAAGCTCAAAAATAGGGCTGGTTTCTTACTACTTTATGGCTTCGAAGATCATTCTGAATCCTCTTGGTAGCGTTGATAGCATCAGCTAGCAGTAGGATTTAACATTACATTTTCATTTCGATTAACTTGACTGCAATTGTGCCTTCGCTGCCTCTGCAGAGCCCACTGTGGAATAAAATTAAAACAGTTTTTACGATGTAACAGTTTAGTTGCAGAAAATGGCATTTTTCTTTTTCCCCCAAATGGCACTGTGGTTTCTCCTTCCTCCCACTCATCTTTCCCAGCACCACCAGGTGAATTTTCCTGACGTGGTTCTCGTATCCAACACGCTCCAGTGGCTCCTGTTGCCTTCCTCTCCTCGAAGACCCTCTCATCCATCAGAGGACCAGCCCCAATGCTTTGCATCCCTGTGAACATGGCCTTGATCGTCTCTGCTAAAGCCCCATCTCCACTCCTGATTTCCTCTTCCTCTGCATAGCACTCATCCTGCCCTGCCTTTCATGAAATTACACGGGGATGCATCTCACCAGTGAGAATGCTGATTTCTGGAATGCAGGCCCCCAGTCGTTATATCTGGCCCACTCCTCCGTTGCTTTGTGTATAAAAGAGACTCAGGAAGTGTTTTTTGCTCATCAGAGTGTACACATTAAGTATCTCCCCTTCTTTGTCTATTACGATATCTCAAAGCTGCTTTTTAAAGGCAAAAATAAGTAGACAAATGTTTGCTGGGTAAGATGACAAACTTGTGAATTGCTCTTCTTTCTCCTGATCCTCTCACCCTTTACCCGCAGCCCCTCTCATTCCCTAACTGACCCATAATCCCAACATTCTCGTTGACGGTACTGTCTCCTTCCTGTGGGATAGTGGGCGTCCTAGGGCAGGGACCTCGGTCGTGTTTTCCGACGTGTGTCCCCAGTGTTGCAACGGTGCTTGTCATGCTGGCTGAGGGAACCGAAGGCCAGTGTTCCCTGTTTCCTGGATTTTTGGTGGTTTTCAAGGCGACTAACAGTGTGGTGTTGGACGAGCAGGAGAGAGATGTGGAGAGAGAGAGAGAGACCCTGAAGTCAGTTTCTGCCCCTTGGCTGTGCCGCTCTAGGCAAGTTTCTTGACTGCTCGGAAAATCCTTTCCTCGCCTGTAAAAGGATGACCTGACCTCAATTACAGTGTTTATAAACAGGACAACCTTCAGGGGGGGAAATCTCACAAGAAATAAAATCGATAGCTGATGTGTCCTAGTCACCTAACATCCCATGACAGAGTGGTGCTCCCCAGGGTCCCTGGCTGTCCCCAGGCGTCTTTAAGCCTCTGGGAAGCAGGGCCTGTTGTCCCTTCTCCTGGGAGAAGAGAGGTGCCTGCCCAGGACCACACAGTGTTGGCACAGAACCTGGCTAGACCAGGAATGCCTGGCTCTGAAGCCCGTGTCTGTAACTCCCAACTGCCCTGTATGTGCCCTCCCCTCTGCCCTTCAGTGGGGGAGTACTGAGGGGACTATATTATGGGCAGTGCTTCTAGAGCTTTCGTTCCTGCCCTCATATGCTCAAGAGATGCCGAGGGCTGCTGAGTACCACTGGCCTTCCCAGACGGTGTCTTTATGAACCTGGTCTCCCAAAGAGTGAGGGGCAGGGGAGTCTGGTTTGGAAATATGCCCCCCACAATGGGACCCTCCCCCTCCTGCTCAGGTACCTCCACTTTCAGCACCCCCCCCATAAAAGCGTTAACTCTTTGCCTTTTCAGCAACAAAGATAGCATATTCTTGCAGTAAGACTGTATTAAAAATTATGGCCTTATTAATTTGGGAACAAACTTGACTGCTTATGGTTGTGATAACCAAGTTGATCGTTACAGCTTTCTCTACTTAATTGAAAAATTGCTGCAACTTTTAAGGACTTTTGAGGTGTTGATAAGTGCCCTTTTGAAACATACACTTAAATCACCAATAACTTTTCATTATTGAAATATAGTAATAACATCAAAAATAAGGCAGGCTGGTGGTTTCCTGTATAAAAGAATTCGCCTTTTCAGCTATTTTTTTCGAGCATTGAAAATTACTAAGCGGGGTTCATGGGATCATTCCTGCGTCTAGAAAACTAACTTTTCCATTTCAGGGAGCGGATTTCTCTTTTGAAATAGTCTGTCATTGGTTCATAGTCTAAAAGTGTACATCAGAATTATTAAGATGAAAAATCATGTTATGTGTATGCTACAGACTTCCCTGTTTTTAATTGATTGGGATGTTCGGTAGGAGGCCAGAGAGGACTGGCAAGCATACCCAATTGAAAATAGAAATAGACTTGTATTTTCAAGCGGCATTTGAGCAAAGAGACAGACAGGCTAGTCCTTCCTGTTGGCAGCCATGTCCTGTCGTGTGTAAGAGCAGAAGCTTCGGAATCAGTCTGCCCAGGCCCGAGTCTGCTCTTGTCCACTTACCCCACCTGTGGCTTAGACCTGTCGCTTACCACCTGAGCACTGAGTTCTTCCCCACCCGCCAGGAAGGGATCATACCTCCCTCATCATTACTGTATTACATGGCATAATAGATGCACAGCATCCAGGTATTACATAACATAAGCACTTCATCTTTGTTTTATAATCGTTGGAATATAATTATTTAGATAAAATGAGACATGTGAAGATCTCTTTGTAAATAATTTAGAAACATTTTTGTGGAATCTTGAGTGACATTATCAACATGGCATGGAATGCTATATATATATTTCAGAGAGGAAGGGAGAGGTATCGATCAAAACATCAATGATGGAGAGAATCATTGATCGGCTGCCTCCTGCACGCCCCACTCTGGGGATCCAGCCCGCGCAACCCAGGCAGGTGCCCTGACCGGGAATTGAACCGTGGCCTCCTGGTTCATAGGTCACTCTCAACCACTGAGCCACTTGGAGTGCTTTTTTTATTGCTAATTCTTAAGTGAACGCTTTCTTCTCTGGGGATGAACTGCCAACTTGTGCACTAGTGAAGTTCTAACGAATGACATTTCATTGCAGAGGACGGAGTGAGCCCCTGCTAACTCCAGGTTTCTTGTGTGGGATTCTGTCTTCTAGGAGAATGCATCGAAGGGCTGCGGGAGAACGACTACCTGCTGATCCACTCCTGCCGCCAGTGGACCACCATCACCGCCCACAGCCTGGAGGAGGGGCACTACGTCATTGGGCCAAAGATAGAGATCCCGGTGCACTACGCGGGTAAGACTCCGCGCCCGGCAGGAAGAGGGAAGGAAGGGGCCTGCAATATGCTCATGCAAACTTTTCTCCACGGCGAGAAAACGGGAATTGTCTATAAACTAGAGCAGTGGTTCTCAACCTTCTGGCCCTTTCAGTACAGTTCCTCATGTTGTGGTGACCCCCAACCATAAAATTATTTTCGTTGCTACTTCATAACTGTAATGTTGCTACTGTTATGAATCGTCATGTAAATATCTGATAAGCAGGATGGTCTTAGACGACCCCTGTGAAAGGGTCGTTCGACCGCCAAAGGGGTCGCGACCCACAGGTTGAGAACCACTGAACTAGAGGGTATGTGACAGAAGAGAAGAAGCAGCAAGCACTTTCTTGTGGCTGTTGGATCGGCCATTGAACACGTGGTTGTGCTGGTACTGTTTGGAGCTTAGGCTACATCTGGTGGCCTGAATATACTTACGTAAATGCAGTTTTTAAAAAAGACTTTTGTTACTCTGTAAGTCCTCTGGTACATACAGTTAATTATATAAAGGACCTTGACTTTCCTCTCCTTTCTTTGTTTTGTTTTGTTTTTTGGCTATTCGTGTTTTTTTAAGGTCTGTAGCAGGACCCTTAAGTCAGTTAGCTGTCAATCGTGTAGCCTTAGGCTGCGTGACGTTGTTGAGTGAAGTCGCTCAGTACCAGGGAGTGTTCCCTTTGGAAAAGGCCCTGCTGTGTTTCTTCCCAAGGCCTAGAAGAGCGGCGAGTGGTACGTGTTCAATAAGTACTTATTGAATGAATGAATGAATGAATGAATGAATGAATGCTGTGGTCCCCTTTTGTATCCCTAGAAATCTTTAATTGCCAGAATGGCCGAGGAATCATTCAGCTTCTCAAAAGTCCTTATTCCAAAGAAAAAACTGTGAGAAAGCACTTCTGTGGCCTGGAATCTTGTCCTCTGGATTCTATTTCTTAGCCACAGGAGTCGCCTTTTGAGAAAAAGGAGTCAGGCTCAGGTGCGGGGGGCACTGCTACTGCGAGGTTGGGACCAGGCCAGAGGGGCTGAGAGTGAGCCTGCCGTGCAGGCTGCGGTCCCTCCACGAGTGGGTCCCCGGCTGGTGAGACCCAGGCGGGTTCTAGTCTAGCAGGCTCCAAGGGGTGGGTCCTGTCTTTTGTGGAAAACAACAAAGGAAGACATCAAATGATGCTCCATCAGCATACAGCTTTACCGCATCGGTTGTGTGGGTTTTTGTTCTTAGTAGACAGAGTGTTCGTTTTTCTCCCAAAGGCAAGTTTCCTTCGCTCGTTTCCGCCAATGTGTTCAGAGGCTCCGGGCTGCCACCCACCGGGACTTGTTGCCGGAGGGTGCCGATGACACCTGCTGTCCCCGTGGCCTCCTGATGTGCTCACTGTGTCCCCTTCATGTGGCACACGTCTCAGTCTCGCCCAGTTACTGTTCCCTGCTGTTCCCTACTGTCACCACTCACCAGCTGGACTATACCTTCCCAATGAGACCAATTCCAAAAGCTCTGTGAATCCGTTGGCGGTGTGCACAAAAGATGTGATTCTTTACGGCTCCAGGCGCTCGATCCAGCATCTTGAACTAGGCCGCCCACTGGAATCGTCAGGGGAGCTTAGAATGCCCGAGGCCCAGGCCCCATCTCCAGCGGGTCTGATTTCGTTGGTCTCGAGTGTGGGCTGGGCATCGGGATTTTAAAAGCTCCTTCTGCGGTGATACTATGCAGCCATGGGCGGGGCTGCCTTTTCTGGAGTGGGCATTCGCTCTGTCAGATGGTAAGATTGCCCCGAACACCTGCAAGTATTTGCAAATGTCGTACTGTTACGAACGTTTGTTTAAAAAATCAACGGACCTTCAGCTTCCACTGGGAAGAAGAGATGGCATGTGTAGCCGCATACTCCTCATCTGTGAGGAGGACGATGGGACCGAGCAGGCAGTGTGTTGCGAGTGATACATTTTTTTAAGTAAAATTGAAGTGTCGAGACTAACAGGAAACATGAGCATAAGCTCCATCACTTTACCTGAAAAGGAGAGAAAACATTTTTAATCAGGAAGAAAAACTTGAAACAAGACTGTCTTAGTTCAGGCTCCGATGACAACATACCATAGACAGGATGGACTAGAAACAACAGGAGTGTTTTTCTCTCGGTTCTGGAGTCTGGGGAGCCCAAGATCAAGGCACCAGCACATCTGGAAAGCCCAGTTCCTGGCCTGCAGATGGTCGTTTTCTCGCTGTGCCCTCGTGTGGTGGAGAGAGACTGATCCTTTCTCTTATGTCTCTCTTCGAAGGGCACTAATCCCACTCGTGAGGGTTCCATCCTCAGGATCTAGTAACACTCCAGTGCTCCACCTCCAAATGCCATCACATTGGGGATGTGGGCATCAACATCTCATTTTAGGGGGACACTAACAGGCATGCCATAGCAAGGACCATATGGTTTAGGAGACATTTGATAAGATCATTTCAAAAGACATACTCGGGTATATTTTTTTCAAAGAATTTGTGAATGACCAAGTCAGCCCTTTGAAGAAAGAGAGTGTAAAGTAAATTATGGAGACCAGAAATATCACTTACTAGAGGCCCAGTGCACGAATTCATGCACAGGTGGGGTCCCCAGAGCGGGGTGGGGAGCCAGGCCACAATCGGCCCTCCTAGTGGGCAGTGGGACGCCCTTGCCAGCCCGGGATCTGGATCCATCTCGCTGACATTTGCGTCAGTTGTCGGGAGCCACCTGGCTGCCGCTTTTATATCATTTCTTCCTTGCAGAGCATTAGGGAGGGGAAGTGATGGTGATGACCAAGGCCAACTTCCAGGAGGCTGGAGGCACTGGTCCGTTGGTGCCTGGCCTGTTCTCCGGAGAGTGGACCTGTAGGACTACTGAGGGAGGGAGTGACTGCCGCCAAGCTGGTGGGCTCCCAGGATGGGTCAGTCAGCTGAGCGGCACTCTCACTATGGGAACATACTGACCACCAGGGGGCAGCTCCTACGTTGAGCGTCTGCCCCCTGGTGGTCAGTGCGCATCATAGCGACCGGTCGACCAGTTAGTCAGTTGTTTGGTTGCTTAGGCTTATATATATATATACTAGGGGCCCGGTGCACGAAATTCGTGCACTGGGTGGGGGGGGGGGAGTGTCCCTCAGCCCAGCCTGCCCCCTCTCACATACTGGGAGCCCTCAGGTGTTGACCCCCATCACCCTCCAATCGCAGGATTGGCCCCTTGCCCAGGCCTGATGCCTCTGGCCTAGGCGTCCGGCCCGGGCAGCGGGGACCTGCAGTGGCAGCGGCCCCATGATCGTGGGCTTCGCTTTAGGCCCAGGCAAGGGACCCCTAGCTCCTGGGACTTCCAGCTTCGACCATGCCCAGCTTCCATCGCTGGCTCCACCCCTACTTCCTGCTATCACTGGCCAGGGCGGAAAAGGCGCCTGATTCTCCGATCATGGCTGGGGGGCAGGACAAAGGCGGCCCCAGGGCCGCCTTTGCCCTGCCCCCCAGCTCTTAGCTCCCCCCTGGGTTTCTGATCACTGTCAGTGGCAGGGGGCTTCTTCCTGCTTTCCCTTTCGCCTCCCTGCATTGTGCCTACATATGCAAATTAACCGCCATCTTGTTGGCAGTTAACTGCCAATCTTAGTTGTCAGTTAATTTGCATATAGCCCTGATTAGCCAATGAAAAGGGTAGCTCGTACGCCAATTACCACTTTTCTCTTTTATTAGTGTTGATATAGATGTCTCTCTGGTTAATTTAGTGCTGTCATTAAAATTAGAAGAAGCCCTTATTCAAGCATATTTTACTAATTTGCCAAAATTTCATCTAGGTTGTGCTTCATCTCTCTTTCTTTGGGGAAAACTAATAAATAATTAAAAATTAAGTTTAACAAAGCAATAAATCCCACCAGCTTTGTAATCAGCCTCATTGGGTTTCTGGTTCTGCCATTTACTCCCTGTATTACTTTGGGCATGTTGCTAAACTTCTGTAAACCTTGGTTTCCTCATCTGTCAAGTGGGGGTAACCCCAGGGCCTTTCTCCTAGGGTAGTTGTGAAGCCTAAAAGGGGTCACGCAAGTAAAACACCTTTCGGAGCAGTTATCACTGAGTAAGGGCTCCGGAAGTGTCCCTGGCGATGACTATGAAAATGATTCCAGAGGGGCACCTCTCTGTTTTGCACTGATTACAAGTTGAATTACTTTTCTGCTCATTAAAGCACGCTGAACACCGATACCCCTCAAAGTCGTCTTGGCTGCTGCTGTTTTTGTTAAACTCTTTATTTTGAGGTTGCAATAGTAGAGTATATTCCCTTAGACCTTTTACCTAGTTTTACACATTTTTAAAATCATTGTTTCGTGTTTGTCTTATTCTTTTCCTCTTGTCCTCCCCTTCTTTCTCTCTTTCCACACACACACATTTATTTTTTCTGACTCATTTGAGAGTAGGCAGCCTACACCCCCTAATACTTCACTGTGTTTTTCCTAAGAACACGGATATTCTCTTATGTAACCACAGTGCTGTTAGCAGATTCAGGACATTTAATACTTTCGTCTACAGTCCGTGCGCCAGTTTTGTCAGGTGCCCCCAAAATGACCGCGATTGCCTTCTTCCCTCCAGGTCAGCATCCAGTCTGGGGCCACTTGCTGTCCTTCCCTGTCGCGTCCCTTCAGGCCCCTTCAGTGGAACAGCCTTCCTTGTGTGCATGACATGTTTGAGGAACACAGGCAAAGGCCGGGCATGTGATAGAACAGCCCCTCGTGTGGACTTGCGAGGCCCCTGGTGATAGATCGAGGTTCCATATTTTGTTTCAATCTCTGTGTGCGTGAGGGCTCCTCCTCAGAGCGTCACATCTGAGGTGTGGATGTCCCTTTGTCCCTTCCTGGCGACCTTCATTTGATCACTTGGTTAAGATGTTGCCTGATTTCTCTGCTGTATTAATCCTGTTCACTTTGTGATTCCTGGAACATTTGAAGGAAACACTCTTAGAGATTCTGTAAGTGTGCATCCTGTTCCTTCTCCTGCTCCTCCTCCTCACGCCTGGGGCAGCTGTTCATGTCTCCTGTCTGATCCCGTTTTCACCGTGAAGGTGGGGAAACGGTGTGTTTCTCACTTAACCCCACCATCCCTTCTCACATGTGTTAGCTGTTATTCTCCTGTTCGGAAGAGCTTTTTCTTCTTCTGCGTTTATATATTCAGTTATCATTACCAACATGGTGTCAGGGTTTCTCCATTCACTGGGGTAGCATACATTCCTGTTTTGATTTATGTTGATGCTGGAATGGTCCCACTTTCAGCCATGTGGGTGCAAGCTGGCTTGTGGGTCTCTGTGACACGCCCCCTCCATTTTGTCCAAGCATGTCCTAGTTTCTGAAACAGGGTCAACCATTTTTTCCCGTCTGTCCACCGTCCAGTCAGGGCCACCGCACGGTCCTGTTGCAGGCAGCACCCTCCTGTGTGCTCTGTAGGTGGGGTCCCTGGGAATCGGGCAGAGCCCAGTGGGGCAGCCGTACGCAGCTCCGCTCACACTCATTCCGCAAAGTAGTAAACTCAGCATTTTTACAAAATCGCAACTCAGTGCTTTCCCCATCTTCTTTACCAGACATTCTCATGTGAAAAGACTGTCACAAAACTTCGAGAAAAAGATCAATGTGACTTGAAGTTTTTAACAGAATTGCACACTGATATGGTGGTGATCAGATCGCCTTATTATTAGATGTGCTTTGGGGGGGGAAATAAGACTTTCCTCCTTCTGGCAAAGTTTTTCGTTTTGGATAAAAGGAGTTTTCTTGGTAAAACAAACAGTTGATTCTGAGAGAGAGAATGTATTCAGTCAGCATCACGGATTTTGCTAACAGTGGAGAAGCCACTCAAGAAAAGTCGGCAGAGTGTATAGAAAAGTGATGCCTGCTTTCACCCAGGATTTATTTAAAAGGCATCGCAGATCAGTTTTAGGTGAACTTCTAACTTCTTGATGCTCCCCAAAGGGCAGTGTTTCCTGAGAAATGTGCAGTGCAGAAATCGGCATTTTTCTGCAGTCTGAGTACTCAGACCGGCTAAGTACTGCTTGGCACTTCATCAGACAGTTAATCCACCCTGCACCCCGCCCCCATGATCCTGATTTCTTAAACAACAATAACATCTGCTTTAAAAAATTTTAAACCTAATGCCACTGAATTATAGCAAGAGTTTGTAAAGACGAATGACTTTCATTTTGCAGTTCATATTTCTAGTCATCAGATTCCTTTCGTCTCTGCAGCTCAGAGTGGCCAGTCAAGCTACCCACGTTGGTTACCACTAAAGCTCATGGCTCAGGGTCCCTCTTTCCTGCTGCCCCCTTCTGGGGCCTTAAATGCAACTTAGTCCTTACAATTGGGCATTTTCTCCCCTTTAAAACTAATATAATCAGGCCCCACAAACACCGGGAGATGCCATTGCTTCTGGGATTTCATTTGCCCTTCGAAGCTCCAAGTTTCCAATCTATGAAATGGGGATTTGCCTTAGAAAATGCCATGAAGCCCTAGCTGGTTTGGCTCAGTGGACAGAGCGTCGGCCTGCAGACTGAGAGGTCCCAGGTTCGATTCTGGTCAAGGGCATGTACCTTGGTTGCGGGCACATCCCTGGTTGGGGGTGTGCAGGAGGCAGCTGATCGATGTTTCTAACTCTCTATCCCTCTCCCCTCCTCTCTGTGAAAAATCAATAAAATATGTTTTAAAAAAATAAAAGAAAGAAAATGCCATGAAGGTTCTCGGAGGCCTGAGCGGTGTGAATGGCTCTGCAGTGTGCCTGGCGCCGATGAGCCCTCAATAAACGCCACCTCCTTATGTGCCCCCTCCTGGGAACCAAATGGACCAGAAGGGGCGGCGCCGTGGACCCGTGGCCCGGCGGCGGGAGAAGCAGTGGAATTCATTCGGGCTGAGTGTATGAAATGTGCATCAGGGGAAGGAGTGCGTGCTGTCATCACGATGAACGGATTGATACCTGAACAGACGCATCCGAGATGAACCCCAGCCGCCGCGTTTGGCTTCTATTTTTAAGTTCTCATCTTCCTGCAAATCCGGTGAATCTATAACAAGCTCAGATGATCTCAGTCCTTTCTTCCCCGCGACATTATGTACAGAAATAAATGGCCGTGGAGCACGGGGGTGGGGAGGGTTGCTTATGAGTCCGCAAGGCCCTGACTCAGCACGCACCTGGCTTTCTGTCTGCAGAGCCTGTTGAAAAAACACACAAACAGCACCAGACATGTAGATGCGCTCGGTCTCTCGGGCAGAATTACCCTAATGCGGCATCTAACATAACCTTGAGTTGTAATTACCGAACAAAAGGAAATGTCGAAACAGGCTGATTTTATCCCCCTGGGTTGTGAGTTTAATTAGCATGAATCATCCGCTTGCGAAGTCACTCCGCGTGTTGAACAACACTCTGCGCGCTGTGACTATTACGTGGGATCGCGCGGACGTGATGAATGGACATCAAACCCTCTCTGAGGAAGTTCTCAAGTACAAGTACGGTTGCTCAGGAGCATCATCCCCACCAGTGTTGCCAGCCATGAATGTTAGATACCTGAGGACCGGTTTTCATACTGGAATCTTTCCGTCACGGTTAGCCCTAACTACATGGTATGTACTGCTTACTATGTCCTAGGCACTTTGGTTTCTGCGTGTAACTTTCACAACAATCCCATGAGGCAGGTCCTGTTAATACCTGCATTTTGCACAAGTACAAACTGAGGTTTAGAGATGGTACGCATACCGGAATATTACACAGCTGATCAGTGAGATTGGAACCCATGATCGGGTGTGCCTCCGGGCCCGCTCCCCCCACCACTGGTCCCCGGAAGGTGTTGGGAGTCACTTCCCACCCCAAGGCATCGAGCCACCCTGGAGACGAGAGAGCGGCTAGAATGAGCCAGTCCACCAAAGCTTTCACCTGGCTCCCCTTCCCCACACAGCCCTCGGGCATTAGGTACAGACATCTCTATCTCGGCTTTGCCACAGTGACAGGCCCTCCGCCTCCAGGTGACATTCCCATCGGAGTAAATTACAGGGAAGAACGCAAAGCCAAGCGGCGCCTTCAGGTCAGCGAGAGTGAAGGACGGGGGTGCACCCAGGAGGCCATCCTGGTGGTGATGGGCCTTTCAGGAGTGACTAAGGAAAGTGTGGTCCTCAGAAGGCACGCAGGGAACAGAAGGGAGGAAATTAGATTATTACGGGGGTTAAATGTGTGGGAGGTGGGACTGCATGCAGGATCAGCTAATTTTGTCAAGGTATGTTTAAGGCGGCGGTTCTCAACCTGGGGGTCGCGACCCCTTTGGGGGTCGAACGACCCTTTCACAGGGGTCGCCTAAGACCATCGGAAAGCACATATATAATTACATATTGTTTTTGTCACTCATCACTATGCTTTCATTATGTCCAATTTGTAACAATGAAATTGGGGGTCACCACAACATGAGGAACTGCGTTAAAGGGTCGTGGCGTTAGGAAGGTTGAGAACCACTGGTTTAAGGGAAGCCAAGAGACAGACGTAGGAGCTTCTAAATTTCATCTTTTCAGCAGAACCTGCCTAGTTTAGGAAGAATGATTCAGAAGAGAAAAGAGGAGGAACTGATTGCTATAATAGCTTGGTGTCTGGGAAATCGTCTTTGCCTTTTTTTTTCCCCCAAGAGAGACATTTGTGACTCTCTCCTACTCTACTTCCTGACTAAATGATATTCTTTTTTTAGCTGATTTAATATGGTGTTTGTGATTAAAGGGTAGGTGGTTGTATCTTTCACATTTGGGTATTCAGCCTGGTATTTAAACTCAAAATAAGGATAAAGAAATTAACCTTTGATAGAAGAATGACTTAAGCGTTGCTACCAACCTTTCTGGTCTCACTTCTAAATGCTTGAGAATAATCAAGGAAATTTGCATTTGATTGATATTCATGATGAGATGATATTAGGGAATTATTTTGATTTTGTTTACATGACACTAGTATGATGGTTATGAAGGAAAATACTTCTATTTTTTTAGGGGCACATACTGAATTATTTAGGGGAGAATTGTGATTAAAATTCATAAAATACTTAGCAAAAACCCCATAAAAATAGATGAATAATTGACAAGCTGGTAAAGTTGTTAAATCTAGGTGAAGAGTAGGAGGGTGTCCACATTCCCCTAATTTCCCAGATGTTAGAAAATTTTGATAATAAAAAGGGAAAAGTTGACCCTGACATAACAACCAGAGACACAGCTAATCGTATTGTGGAACTACAAATGGAGTTCTTACCAAACCACTCTGCCCCTTCCTTCGATCCTACTTATATTAGAGTCTTCAGTAATTTCTGGGAGAATGAAAGAGAGTTCTCCTTTCACTGTGTTGATTTGTTCTGGTGTGAAGTGTGTGTGGAAACCGTCAATGAAAGGTGAACTCAGAAAGACATGTTTCTGTTTCCATAGCGTGGCGGGACCCTCTAGCCATGGCTTCCTAGGGGGACTTGAGTACTCGCAGCTCTCTCTCTCTCTCTCTCTCTCTCTCTCTCTCTCTCTCTCTCTGTCTCTCTCTGTGTGTTGGGGGGGGGGGGAGAAATTTCCTTTTATTAATTTCCAGGGGCTCACCCTGTTGTTTATAGCGATTTAAATATAAAGGGGTAAAGAGAGGGGTGTGTGTGTGTACGTTTGGGGAGAAAGACATTTTATTAGTTTCTTTTTAAAATAAGAGCTTTGTGGGAGATATGGGAAGGGGGAACATGAGCAAATACCGTGGGAAGTTGTCGGGTGCCCTATTATGTGGCTTTTCTTGATCTAGAAACATTAGTAAAGTCTCTTTACTAAAAAAATCTGAGAATCCCTCGACGGCTCTTTTCACGTTTTGCCCTGCTGACTCTCAGAGCGCTGGCAAATCATCTGCCAGCAGGAAAGCTAGGACCAGAAAATAAAGCCAAACAGAAACTCTGGCCCCGCACAGGGCTGGTGCGTGGGGTTCAGAACCCCTGTCCACGCGCGTGTGGCAACTGAGTGGAAAGTTCTCGCGTAATGTCACCTGTGAGATCCTCTGATCGGCGTCAGGTGGCAAGTTTGGCCTGGCTCCCTGCGGCCACGCGGCTGATGGAGTGTGTGCAGCGTGGGCGGGGCTCGCTGACTCCATCGTTCAATTTCCGTCTTGAATGTGTGCCTCTCAGAGGTAGTGACCTTTTCAAAGGTTCCCTTTCAGCTTTTAGGAATCGCTCCGAGTTTGGGGGTTTATTTTTCCCTTTGCGGAAGGAAAGCGGACGGAGGAGTGCCTCCCAAAGCGGATTGCTGTGCTGGGCAAACCTCCTGCAGCCGCTCCCCTCGGCTTCTAAGACCTGGAACCACTGACCTTATGTCTCGGTCGCCGGTGACCCCGAGCGCTGGCCTCCTGTGACACCCCTCGCCCGTCGGGTGGCTGTCAGCTTGCTCATCCAGAGAAGGACAGCGAGCCCGGGCACCAGCGAGCGCTTCTGACCTTTAGGCCCGAGGAGAGGGGTTCAGACCCCCTCGGGCGTCTGCGGGAGGGAAGGTGGCCATCGCCAGGCCTCCAACGTGTTCAAACTGGTGGATGGGACCTCCGGGGGCTTGACCCTGATAGGGAGTCCAGCCAACGAGTGAGCGTGAGACAAGCACAGTACACACAGAGCTGTGCTTTTCTGGGCGTTAAACGCCGCTGGCGGTCAGTGCGATGTGCTGGCACAGGCATGTGAAGGGGCCATGTCTCCCTCGCGGCCTTGTCTCTCCTGAGTCTGATGCTCAGGTGTGTTCCCTTCCAGCCCTTCCCACCGGCTCCCCTGTGGGCTGGCTCCCGGTCAGGAAGCTGGCTGGTCCCTGGGCGGGGATGCCAGGCCTCCGTCCACCTCGGGACCCTGCGGTACTCGTGCCCAGGGCTCCAAGAGAGGCACCAGCCAGCGGATGGATGGCGGCCCTGTCTGGGGGTGGGGTTGGGGGCCTCCACGTGAACCCAGGGAAGAGGGCATTCCAGACAGAGTAGCAGCTTGGACAGAGGTTGGCATGTGGGCAGTGGTGAGGACAGCTCCAATCTCTTGTCAGCTGGAGGGGAAGGAGTGTTTAGGAAGCAAGGCTGCAAACCAGCTGGGAACAAGCATGAATTCTGGGAGGACTAATGGGAACTGTGATCTCTGGGCCTTGGGGTGGGGGTGGGGGGGACCTCTCACATGATCTTCATTTTGAAAAGATTCCGAGAGGCCCCCACACCTCCTGACCCCACCTCACCTCCCCACTGGTGTGTAATGGAGGTGGGAAGGTGAGAGAAACCGGATGGAAAGTTGCTGAAACAGCCCTGATGAAAGATATGAAAGATACCGAGCCCTGAGGAGGCTGAGGGAGTGCTGATGGAGGAAGAGCTGACATCTAGATGCGAGAAACCAGGAAGCAGGAGAGATAGATCATCTAGATTTGTTTTGCGGTGGCTGGGCCCGTGCAGCACACTGACCCTTGGTCTCCTTTAACCTTGGAAACGGCCCCTTTCTAGTGAGGGTGCCAAGGCTGCCGGTTGTCGCCGAGGTCCCACGGTCCAGGGGCAGTGACACTGAGAGTCACACCCTGAGCCGTTCAGCCGCGAAGCCCGAGTACTCACCCAGGACCTGCCCCGCGGCTGGAGCAGGCTCCCAGGAGCCTCTGGGTTTGGGGTGTCCCATCTGCAGGGAGTTCACTCCCGTGACTATCCTGCGTTTTGGATGGAAGCCTTGGGCGGCAGGTGGGCTGGCCCTGTGGCTAGCACACTGCCCAGGTCAGGTGGATATAAAAAACAACATCCTGCTGGTGGTGGGGGCTGCCCCAGTGGCTTTCAGGCGGGCTGGTGAGTCACGAAGCAGGCAGGTACATCTCTGACCGTCCGCGAGGCTGTCATTGTTCTCTGTTTTTGCATCTTCCCCCACCTGCGGCCTTCTGGTCAACCACAGGCGCTCACCCTCCGCCCCCTAGCAGGAAAAGCTCACACATTCCACTGCAGGCACGCAGACCGGCCTTCTAGGTGTTTCCCAGGGGTGAGCAGGTAGGGGAAAGAGCAGTCCTTCTATCTGAACAAAAACCCCACATCTGGATTACCAGCACAGTCACCTATCTACGTGTAAAGAATAAAGACATTGCAGCTCGCCGAAACCGGTTTGGCTCAGTGGATAGAGCGTCGGCCTGCGGACTGAAAGGTCCCAGGTTCGATTCCGGTCAAGGGCATGTACCTGGGTTGCGGGCACATCCCCGGTGGGGGATGTGCAGGAGGCGGCTGGTCGATGTTTCTCTCTCATCGATGTTTCTGACTCTCTATCTCTCTCCCTTCCTCTCTGTAAAAAATCAATAAAATATATTTAAAAAAAAAAAAAAAAAAAGACATTGCAGCTGAACCACACTTCCTGGTGTGTGTAACTTCACTTCGCCTCCTGCATACACACTTACCACATTGTCGAATAGAGAGTGAGTAGTCTTCTTTTTCTTTTTAATAATGCTTTTTATTACATTATTTTTTTAAATCCTCACCTAAGGACATGCTTTGAGTGAGGGAGAGAGAGAGAGAGAGAGAGAGAGAGAGAGAGAGAGATACTTTGATGTGAGAGAGAAACATTGATCGGTTGCCTTCCGTACCTACCCCAGTTGGGGATAGAACCCACAACCCAGGCATGTGCCCTGACCCAGAATTAAACCGTCAACCTTTCTGTCCTGATACTCGACCAGCTGGGCAGCAAGTGAGTAGCCTTTTTTGTGAGGTCGAAGGAAAATCAGACAATGCATTTTCCCTGTTGCAGGAGCCATTAAGAAATTAGCTTTGTCTAATGGTTGAACAGTGGACTACATGAACAGGTATTAAGTTGCATGTCATTTACCATTTAGAGTTATTCTCAAAGGCACATATTATACAGAAGTTTTTGTTTTTTAGAATCATTCAGTCATTTTCTTCTTTGCCTTTCATCCTTTCCTTTTTTATCTTCCTTCATCATCTTGACATTACATATATTTACATATATATGTATATATTACAGTTAATGCAAAGTTCTTTTTTGTTGGAGCTATATTATTTTGCTTGAATCCTAGGAAGGGTCTAGCATAAGGTGAGTAATTGATTATTATCAGTTTGGATTAAATAAGCTAGTGGTAGAATATTATCCTATTATGTGGGTACATGCCATCAAGGAGAATATTGCTTGCCAGGGAGGTGAGAGCTAAATCATTGCTCCAAGAACACATCAACCTGCAAATTCCAGGAAGCTTGTCTACTTAGTGGACAGATGCAGATAAGAAGGGGGTGGTGTGTGATGACAGAACAGTGTGCAAAACAGACTAACGGCCAGAAAAGAAATTTATGAGCCACGTGCCCTCGCGAGGTGACAGAGTGTCACCTTTCCAGCATCTACTGGAATGTTCCTCATGTCTTTGAAGACCGTGCGTGAAACATCCGATAGCAAATGCATGGCGTGAACACCGGGTTCATGTTCTTCCACGGACGCCTGAGCATTTGGCATATGAGAGCTCAACCCGGTCTTATCACTGCTGCTATGAAGCTGCTCGAACCACATGCCAGGTTCTAAGCTTTGGCCAAAGCTCGCAGCCAGTATATCGGCACCATGAAATGAGTAAGTACAACGTCCGTCCATAATGAGCACGGTGGCCGCATAGTTTATTCAGGGTGACTACCAATCTGTTCATTTGCCAGAGTCTTATCTGTGGCGTTATGAGGTCTTGAAGACGGATTTACAAAAATAATGTAGGCGTCTTCTCAGACATGGCAGCGAACCTGGTTCACTGGAAAGCGGGTGATGGAAAATTACCAGGTTGAAAACGATGCGGACAACACACAGTGACCAAGCTCAGTGGTGTCCTTACGGAAATATGTACGCGTGGGCAGCTAGGACACGCCGTGAGATAGCTGGTCCATTTGGGCTGCTTCTTCCAGATGCCTTATTTTCAGGTGGCTTTGCTGGTAACACAGTATGTCCTCAAGGCCTGAAAATTTCACTTCTTCTCACTGCTTCTTGTCAGAGTCTTGGGAAAATGTGAAGAGAAAATGCAGATATATATTTTTTTAATTTTTCTAAAATTTGACCGAACCAGAAAAGGAAAGTCTTCTTTACCTTCTACACCATTTTCCACTTGTTTCCGTGAGCGACAGCATTTCTGTTCCCTGGAGGGCTCAGCCAAGGAGGCTTAGGAAGTGATGAGCCCACCAGGAGGCACCCCTTCTCCGTCACCCCCTTTAATCGTCCCCCTGAAGAACCTGGTGGTTGCTGGTGGCCTGCTTTGCACTTTGAGGTCCACATAGTCTTGTCTACTGTCTCCCAGGCTCCCCTTGACTCCTCCTGTGTCTGTCCAGTGGTGGTGGAAGGAAATCTGCTCCCCTCCACACGGAACTTAGTTTTTACCTGAGTACATACTATTTCCTTCTATTCAAACATGTCTATTAAGACAGGAAGAGGTGAGTTTTGACCTTCTAAATAAGAGACGGGCTTATCTTCCAGGTTGGTAGAACAGTTTTCTGTGTCTCCTGCAGCTAGGCTCCTGGACTATCGAGGTCTTCATTTTCTAGTTGGAAATAAAAGTTCAGATTTTTATCGGCTGTATCAAGCATGTTTCCTCTACTGACTGCTCGGATAACTGCAATGGGAGGGAAACTGGCTTAAGAACAGTGGGAAGGCGAGGAGAGAGCCGTCACCAAAGTGTGAAGCTGCTTGTGTCTGCGTCCCTCTACAAAAAAAAACAAACACGACCTGACCCACCATTTTTTTCATTAACAACCCAGGCCATGCTGCCTTCTCTGCAAGTCCTTGGGGGACGCCTTTTCTGAGTTACAGTCCTGACCTCTTGCCCCATTTCCTGGTGGAGCAAACCCAAGCCAAGTCCTGTGGCCATTCATCCGACGGGGCCAGTGGAACCAGTATTCCCAGCCTTGTTGACATTGCCTCACCACACAAGAGAGCTTTGTGCGTTCTTTGTTGGGGTGCTGGGACAGAGGCAGGTGTGGGAGCCTCACAGGGTGGAACTTGCCCTCTGCGGTGACTCACTGGGTGCCACTCCGGGTGTATATTGTCAGCACCCCCTTGCGAGGGGGCGGTTTGCCCTCAGAGGTACCGCTCCTAGGGCTCCTAGACGATTGCATGTTTAAACCCCTGGAAGTGCTCCAAGCGGGTAATTGCTCTCCACCTTCTAAAAAGCAATCGGATTGGGTGTGTCTGTTCCATTTCTCAGAAGTAAGACACAGATTGGTTTTGTCAAAGGGGAGTGAAGGTCACAGAAAGGTCTTGGGGTTTTGATTTAGAAGAGAGACTATCCTTTTATGCATATGCTTGTGGTTGTGATAACTTAGAGTGGTTTCAGTGCAAAGATAAAATTCACTTTATTCGTACGTAATAATCTCAGCAATAAGTGTCCTTTGTATCTGTGCATCATTACATGTGTATGTATCTATATATTTACTTTTGTGTGTATATATATATATGTGGCCCGATGCATGAAATTCGTGCATGGGTAGGGTCACTAGGCCTGGCCAGCAATCAGGGCCGATCTGTGGGGTGACCAGCGGGGCGATGCGGGGGGGCAGAAGGGAACCCCTGCTGGCACCCGCCTTGGCTGGCCTGGGGCCTGCAGGCTGGGGGCAGCTCCTACATTGAGCGGCTGCCCCCTGGTGGTCAGTGCGCGTCATAGCGACTGATCGTTCCACCTGTCGTTTCACCATTCAGTCGATTTGCATATTAGGCTTTTATTATATAAGATATATATGCACACAGAGGAATTATGCAAGTGTTGGCTATCAGAAGGTAGTGAAATTTCAGCTGATTTAAAAAACAAACCTGCCCAATCCACATCCTGCCTTTTAACCCTATTTCTACATCTAACAGCTCCTCGGCCAATCATCTCTGCTCCTTCTTACTCACTTTATAACTCATTGTGGCCTGACTCTCATTTAGTAACTTTTTGAAATAGCTTTTGCTCAGATCATTGGTGTACCCCACTTTCTGCATGATGGATCTTTCACCGCATTTGAAACTATTTGCGTTTTTCTCCTTGAAATCCAGGATCACAATGCTGCCAGGACATGTCCATGTGCTCCTGGCCCATCTCCAAGCTCTCTCACCCTCAGTGTCGCCTGCCCCTGGTGCTCCGTGTCACCAGAGTGCCATCCGAGGCTCCTCCCCTTCCTCCCTGAGCTAGGTCTTCAGGACTGTCCCACTCAGCTCAGGGTAGCCAACTCCAGAGTCACCTCCACCCTTAAACCTGCTCTCCTTCCTGCATCCTGTTGGGTGGCATTGCCACCGAGCCAGAAAGCTGGGAGTCTTCCCCCCACTTCCTCCCCGACATCCTGTGGTTCCAGGTCCTGCTAAGTCTGTCTTCTCTGCATATCAAATGTGTCCTTCTTAACAAGCATGTGTCTGCTGCCCTGATTCAAAACCTTTGAACGGCCTCCAGTTTTGTTCCCCTGAAGTTTGCTACCCGCACGGTAGCCAGGAAGGTGGTCAGTGTTGAAGCCACACAGTGTTTTTAATTGACCCACCTTACGCCTTCCAGTGGTTCTCAACCTTCCTAGTGCCGCGACCCTTTAATACAGCTCCTCATGTGGTGGTGACCCCCAATTTCATTGTTACAAATTGAACATAATGAAAGCATAGTGATTAATCACAAAAACAATATGTAATTATATGTGTGTTTTCCGATGGTCTTAGGCGACCCCTGTGAAAGGATCGCGACCCACAGGTTGAGAACCGCTACCGGAAACCCTTTTGTGGACCCCCAGGCCAACAAGCGGAAGTCAGCATGACAGAGTGAGGTGCACTGTGACCCAGGTCCTGCCTGTGCATTCCCACCGCCCTGGGGTGGCCCTACTGTGTGCCCCCCCTTTGGCCATGCTCTCCTCACGACATGCAGAGGTCACCCGTCATCTGGGGAGCCTCCTGGGTGCCCCCGGGGTTCCTGTACCCCTGTCTGCAATGTGGCACATTTATGATGATCTTCTCCCCAGGACATCTTGAGCTCTTGGAGGGCAAGTACAGATTCTACTGTCTCCCATGTGCCTATCAGAGGACCTGGCATGTATTAAGGGACAGGGATCCATGACGTGTATGTGGTTTGATGGCGAGGAGGCATCAGGATATACAGACACTGTAAACAGCAGGAAGTTGGACATAATCTTGGTATGACCTTGGCTGCTCTCATTGGTAGCCAGCCTGAGTGATGCGGGTGACAGAAATTGAGCTTGAGCAGTTTAAAGCGGCATACTCAACATTTAACCTTCCCTCGTAGCGCTTCTCAGCCTTTTGGCGAAGATCAAGTGTAAACTTCCCTTGCACTAGACAATATTGCATTTACCTTGAAATTTTAAGTACAAGGAAACTAGGAATTTAGGTATCCAAAGAGTGTGGCTTGTAAATTGAGGAACACTGGCTTCAAGAATTTCACAGAACATGACTGTCAACATTGAGAGTTATGCCTATGGTTAAACTTAATCTTAGACTTTTGTAAGCATGTCGATATAAACTGTGTGGTCACGTTTACTTTAAAATTGCCACAAAGTAGTGTGTAAATTACCAGGTAATGGAAACTTTTATAATGTTCTTCATCTAGTACCTGTATAAATAAGGTCTTGTCTTCTATATATTCTGATGATGCTCATAGCCACTCACAGCTCAAAGGGAAGGGTTATCTTGTTCATCCCCCAATGTCACAGTTGGAGGAAGTGAAAGGCACATAGCGGCTGGGCCACTGCTCAGTCTCCTGCTCGCTAATTTCCGCGTGTTCTGGACAACCCATCTCCGGGGAGAGAGACGCCGTAGCAATGACTGCTTCGGGGTGACATTGGAGGAATTCACTGGGGTCTAGTGGTGTCTGCTTGGTGTACCAGGTGTCCTGGGCTGTGGTGAGGTTGTCAGGAAATAATTCAAGAAGGAGTCTTGACTCTGAATGATACCTGACCCAACCCCCCTCCCCAGTCCTTGATATTTTCTTTCATTTGTTTTTTATTGATCTTTTCCATTTAAAGTATTGATGATTAGCAACCATATGAGTACCACTCTCTCCATTTAAAGCTCTGTGGGGGCTTGAGATGGGCATTGACACGTGACCTGCAGCCAATGGCATTCTCACAGAGCGGCCCTCTGCGGGGGCAGAAGGAGAAGGAAGGCGAGGCGGCCTCCAGCAGCTCTCTGCGCGCTAAGTTTTCTGGAGCACACGGGGTGATTTAACCCCGACAGGCTCAGTGATTTAACCCCGGCAGCTCAAGTCCTGGGGGTCATGGTGCAGATTCACGACGTGAGGGGCCTTCCAGGCCTTTGTTGCTGCCCCACGTCTTTTCAGGAATCCCATGAAGTGCGAATGTGCATTGGCAGTTAGAGCTGCCTCCACTCCCCCTGGGACCCGGGGCCCAGGCAGTGGTGCAGGGCGGTCGGTCGTGTGGGAGCTAACTGGTGGGAGAGGACACGGAAAGGAGCGTTCAGATGCCTCGCCTCCCAGGCTGCCTTCACTGGGAGATGGTGGAGGTTCACCGATCACATCGAACGGGGCTCCTGGTCCCCCTCCTGAAAGGACCCCATTGCTTTGGGTGCTGAGCTGCGAGGCGGGTTCTCTCGGTAGCGGTATTGGTGACAGTGCTCGCTATGCCTTTGCTGCTTGGCGTCACTGATATTTATTCTTGCTGGGGATTCGGTTTCTCAGGTTCCTGGTGGGAATGCGGAGCTGACTGCTGACAAGCCAAGCATAGTGTGTGACGTGAGGGGGGAGCATGTGAAGGAGTGAGAGGGTGGCCAGGAACCAGCTGGAAAAGAAGCGTGGGCTGGGCTGTGGGGGTCTCCATAGGTCCGCATCCAGTCATTTAAATGAACCATTTAACCACGTGGTACTTAGCCCCAGGCTCTTGGAGACTTGGTGACCTAATAGATGAAGGACCTCCTGCAATCCAGGGGTTATCAGTAAGGAAGGAGGAAAAGGACTTTGTATTTCTGCTGTGCAGGCTTTTTGCCTGACATTCCATGAATAATATTCACCGTCACCAACGGTGACACCTTGCTACGGATGTGAAGATCCACATTTCAGGGAAGTTGACAGAGTTTTGAAATAATAAATATAGCTCACTTCCGGCCAGTGCTCCTCGTCCTTAGCAGACATTTATCGCTGAAGCGTTTTTCCCTGCGGCGGGCCAAGCGCTGGTGACACAAGGAAGAGGCCGACAGGCAGTATAACTGCTCTGGGAGATACTGTAATGACGGACACATGTCATTATCCATCTGTCCAAACCTAAGGACTGCACACGCCCACAGCGAACTCTTGTGTCAGCCGTGGGTGTTGATGATGTCTCGTGTGGGTCCATCAGTTGGGGCACATGGAACATTCTGGTGGGGTGTGGTGATAACGGGGGATGCTCTGCGTGCGTGGGGCAGGGGTCCATGGGAAATCTCTGTACCTTCTCAGTGTCGCTGGGAAACGAATGCTGCTCTCTAACATATTAAATTTTTTTAAAAACACGCAAGTAGGTGGATTTCCCTGGAGTTGGAGATTAGTTTAGGAGTGAAAATCTCGAACATGTCATATCCTCTGTGGCTCTGCCTGGTGTCCAGGAATGCCGCTCTCCTGTCTCTCCCAGGAGTCCTGGGTTAATGTCGCCTCTGGGTGAAGCTCCCCCTGCCCCCCCCCCCCGCGCCCCCGCCCCCCACAGGCAGTTAGCCACCCTTCCTGGGAATGAGCTGGCCCTGCCTACTTCCACGGAGCCTTTGCTTCGGGCGGTCATTACTGTTCACGTGTGTCTCCCCGTCTTGCTCAGGATTGGGCCTGACACTGTTGATCATACTCGTAGCCCTAAAGCTGGGAGAGAGCCCAGCGTGGCAATGCTCCATAAATGCAAGAGCGGTAACCTCAAACCCAGACCAAGTGCATAATTGCTCAAAGGGGTATATTTCCTGTCAATCAGTGGGATCTGGGCCGTCCTTCAATGTTATATTTATCTGAGGAGGAGAAAAAGGCTTAGTCTGAGCCTGCGACTCACGGTATTATCTTGGCCTTAGACACCCAGCCCACTGCCTCTGAATGTGTAGTGAGAAAAAGGATGCGCCTACCCAACTCAGCTGGTATCGCTTGTGTATCCATATCCACTAAGCGTGTTCTACCCGTCAGGAATCAGTATCTGATGTCACCTAAGCATTATGCTATTAGTTAAGTGGCATTTTTTAAAATACTGTTTGAAAAGAGTAGTTGATCCGTTTTATTTAAATAGACTACTTTCTTCGGCTTTGCAGAAAATAAAAGGATTTACACAGACATTTTAAAAGAAAGTGGTTACTGCTTTTACTTTGTGTGGGCTTTGTTGTTGTTATTGTCGTTGGTTTTGTTGGACTTGAATCAATTTGAAAAACCTAAAATTCTCGTTTATAAAGGAGTAACGTCAGCACTGCTGGATGGCTCAGGAGTGGGAGGGGCTTGGAGAGAGTATGTTGTTTCAGTAGCTTCCCAACTCGCACTTGTCCATGTAGCCTAACGTCAATAACTCTTCTCTGATTTACAATTTTTTAATGAAAAGAACTAGCCCGGCCAGCGTGGCTCAGTGGTTGAGCATCGACCTATGAACCAGGAGGTCACGGTTTGATTCCTGGTCAGGGCACATGCCTGGGTTGTGGGTTCGGTCCCCAGTGTGGGGCATGCAGGAGGCAGCCCATCAGTGATTCTCTGTCATCATTGATGTTTCCCTCTCTCTCTCTCTCCCTCTCCCTTCCTATCTGAAGTCAATAAAAAATATAACCTTTAAAAAAATAGAAAGAACTAGGAGCATTCAGAGTGGGGTTTTTTATATGCAGGGTGTGTGGTGTGAAGTGTGTGACCCCGATAGGATGGTGATACTAAGTTCCTTGACCTTGCACTCACCTATTGGCAGTAAGTGCTGTAGCACTGAGGGCCTAAATTCCACCCGCTGGTTTTTCCACAATATTTGTAGGACTGTCTCAGCCACGAAGAGCTGCCAGCCCAGTTTTGGTATGTAGACCTCCCAGCTAGCTGGAAGCAAAATATAATTTAAGTCGCTCTTCTTCGTTGCATAACTGCCAGCCGACTCGGGTACTTAGTTGTAGTTCATGCTCTTCACCCAAGTTTGTCTCCCGCTGTGATGTCGTGGTTACACTTTTTGTGAAGTGGGTGAGGGAGAGGATTAAAATCTGCACTGTCATAGCTTTCCAGGCGATCAGGGCTTTAGGTTTTTGAATGGACGGATCCTAGTGAACAAGAAGGTTTATCTTTTATGTACAGGTCTCTTCCTGTCAGTACGTATATAATATATTTTAGAAACTTTTCTTTTTGCCTTCTCCTGTGTGGCCTTTGCCGTAACTTTATTTAAAGTTCATTTATGCAGCAAATATTTTTTGAGGACTTTTCCTTCAATGCCAAGCACTGTACAGATCACGGAAACACAAGGAAATCAGGAGCTTGCTTGCCATTACAATGAAAGGTAGAGAGCGAGCGGTACTGGGGAGGGAAACACGGCTCCAGAACCTTCTAGAACGGGGCGAGTTGGTGGAACTATAAGGTGGTGGGGAAGGTGGAGTGGGGGACAAAGGAGTTATAGGCAGGGAGAAATGGCGCTATATGTCAATGGAATAAAATTACACGTTGGAAACCACTGGAGCCAATGATTTGGAGAAGAGGAAGTGGGAGATGACAGTTACAAACAGGAGTCCGATCTGGAGGACTGCCTGTGATGTACTGAGGCCTGGGGGCTACATCAGAGGAATCTGTGTAAAGGGGCTCTGGGACCCCCTCCTCTGTCAGGCCTCCCCGGTCTGAGTGGGATTCCTCCTTTCACATTGACTCATCGATGCATTCCCTTCAGGGGTTAGCTCTCCCTTTAAAAATCACACCTCTCTTGCTGTATTTTAATGGTGTTGCTTCCCTCCTTATGAGCCCCAGGAAGTTAGGGTTAGAGCTCAGAGGAGGCTGGGATGAGGTGGGTGGCAGAAAACCAAAGGGCAGTGGGGATGGGAGTCCGGAGGGGTCCTGAAGTGAGCCGGTGTGGGGAGGCAGGCCAGGGGGACAGCGAACTGGTCAGGGAGAGGGAACTGGTCAGGAAGTACATTGACTCCATCCTTAGAGTTTTGGTCAACCCTACCTCTTCATCTCCACGTGATAATATATAAAGGACATTTACCCATAAAACACTCACCTATAGTCTCTGTATTTTTTTAAAGCAGAAATTATAATATAATATAAACAATAAACATAAAATGGAGAAATAGGATACAGATAAGATCAAACATATCGGTTTTATCAGTAAATAGAAATAGGATTTAATAACCTGTCAATAGAAAGACACTATGAGAAGTGTTCACAAAGCAAAACCCACTGTAAAACAAAGTGATTCAGGAAGGCTAAAAATAGAAGACGGGCAAAGTAGATCAGTGATCATAAACCTAAAAATCAGATGTGGCCCGCTTTTTTTTAAGCCATCATCTCTAAAAATATTTTTTTACCACTTCCTGTGAAATATTTGGATCCTTAACTCTGGGGTTACAGGAAATCTCCATGATGTATTTGTGTAGTTTCTGTTGCTTTCGTGTGCGCCGTGGGTGTGGGATGGCTGTAGTTCATGATGACGTGGATGGCTAGTAGTTTTTTGTTGTTGAATAAACTAAAATGTCTATCATTGCGAGACTAGTAGGACATCAAAGGTAAAGTCACCTGGAATGATGTGCATTGTTGTGCAATAAAAATAAAATTAAGTCAATCTATACAAAGGTTCTGGTTCTATTCTCAGGTATTGTTCTGATTCATGTTCTCCTTGAAAGCTAGGAGTGAACACAACTCCATCTCACTGACGTTTGCCCATTTAAAAAAATTCTATGGATGACTAAGAGGACCGGTTCTAAGCAGTCTGGGGTTTGAGTTTTTGCTTTGCCACTCACTGCTTTGTGATTTCATTAACTTAACACCCTAGTGATCAGTTTCCTTGTCAATCGATTTAAAAAATAATACATTGAGGATCCTTTTTTGGTTTTGATCTTTATTGTTGAAAGTATTACATATGTCCACCCCCCCCCCCATTGACCTCTCCCACCCTGCTCCCTAAGAGATCATATGTCAAGGGTTGGATTTTATTTTATTTTTCCTTGTGTGTGCCTGGCACATGGGATATTCTTATTTTTAACAACATTGATCTGATTATATTCATATCATGGTGTACTTTTTCACCCTTTTCCACTGCTATTAACATTTGTCTTATGTTTCTAAAGTAGTTTTCTGTACATCAGTCCTCTGAGCTAAAACAGAATTTTATAAATGCACTAGACCAGTGGTCGGCAAACTCATTAGTCAACAGAGCCAAATATCAACAGTACAATGATTAAAATTTCTTTTGAGAGCCAAATTTTTTAAACTTAAACTATATAGGTAGGTACATTGTTATTAACTTAATTAGGGTACTCCTAAGGCTTAGGAAGAGCCACACTCAAGGGGCCAAAGAGCCGCATGTGGCTCGCGAGCCGCAGTTTGCCGACCGCTATCCTAGTGTATCCGGGCAGCTACAGAATGCCATGGGCCAGAGGACTGAGAGACAACAGAAACTTCTCTCTCATCTCTGAGCCTGGGAAGTCTGAGATCAAGGCTCAGGCAGGTCCTGTGTAGTGAGAGCTGCTTTCCCACAGACGGCTGGCTGCTCCCGTGCCCTCACATGTCCGAAGGGGCGGGGAGCTCTCTGGGATCGCTTTACATATATATACTAGAGGCCTAATGCACAAAATTCATGCACTCGTGTGTGTGTGGGGGGGGGGTGTCCCTCAGCCCAGACTGTACCCTCTTGCAGTCCAGGAGCCCTCAGGGGATGTCCGAAGGCCGTCCGTCAGACATCCTTAGCGCTGCCACAGAGGCAGGCGAAGCTCCCACCACCGCCGCTGCTCTCTCCATCCGTGAGCCCAGCTTCTGGCTGAGCGCACTGACCACCAGGGGCAGCTCCTGCGTTGAGTGTCTACCCCCTGGTGGTCAGAGTGCCTCATAGCGACCGGTCGTTCCTCTGTTCGGTTGATTTGCATATCAGCCCTTTTATTATATAGGATATATAGATATAGATATAGACATAGACATAGATATAGATGTATCATCATTATTTTCAGAGAGTAAGGGAGACAGAGAGAGAGAGATAGAAACACCAATGATGAGAGAGAATCATTGGTCACTGCCTCCTGCACGCCCCACACTGGGCATCAAACCTGCAACCCGGGCATGTACCCTGATTGGGAATTGAACCGGGACCGCCTGGTTCAGAGGTTGCCGCTCAACCCCTGAGCCACACCGGCCGGGCTAAGAACAAGCTCCTTGTCTGCGGGACTCGGAGAGGGTCTGTCCCTGGACCAGAAAGGAAGGAGGAGAGGGCAGGACACTGAGCTACACGGGGAGGGAGGGGTGCAGCCAGGACCATTGGGTTCTCTTAGCGTTACACATGCGGTGGGAGCCATTAGTAATACCTGGAGAAAAGACTTGAACAGCAAAACCAGACGTCTTAGACCTTCAAATATTATTATAGCAATGTTCTCCCAGGAGGTAGTTTTGACACCTTACGGGAGATTCTTGGCTCAGTCAGATAAACCTGGGTTCAACCCCTAGTTTCGCTCTTTGCTGGCCGTGCGGCCTGCGGCCAATGGCTTAATTCAGGGAGCCTCCGCTTCTTATAACATTGGCATGCTGATGCCGTGTGCCAGCTGCGGCCTGAAGGCATGTACTAGGATAGAAGGCATCTTCTAGAGGAATCTGCCGTCCGGTAAGTTCTCTGGAGCTGGTGGGAGTCGCAGTCAACTTCGTTGTTGTTGTCGCTGTGTACTTGGGAGTGTAAACAAGTGTCAGCGGGAGGAAGAGCAGAGTAACCAATAAACTATGTAGTCATTGCGTAGGAACGGGATCAATACAAGAGTGTGTTGACTCCTAGATCAAAGAGAAGAGCGAGAAAAGGCACGTCCTTGCCCCTGTGGTGGGCGAGCTCAGAGGCCCAGCAGCAGAACTTGAATCATTTCCCCCCCTTTCCCACTGGGGGTGTCCCTTGGTGGGTTCCAGGTAAACAGCTCGCACGTCAGGGTTTAGAGAGCAAACACGGGAGGTCGGTGTGTTTGAAAATCCCTTTCCCGGCCTGTAATTATCGGAGCATTTGGAATGGCTCCTTTTCTCAAGGAAAAGTTTTCGGAGCCGTCACTTTTGGGGAAATAGGAAAATATTGCTAGCCTGACCTGCTTCATGGTGATTCACTCGTTTCCCATTTTGCTCCTTAAAACCACCCGGGAAGCCAGATGTTTAGTCGCCTGAGAGGAGCGGTTTCCTTGGAATTCCCGAATGGGAGAAACAGCGATTCTCCGCGTGACGAGGGCTCTGGAGGCCATCGCGCCCCACTCAGGCCGTGGAGGTGGGTGTAGGAATGTTGCTCATGGCAACAGGGAGCACTGACGGATACGTTCATTTTCTAAAATAAGCCTCTCTGACACTAAGCGTGTGTGGAATTTTCCACGTCACTGTGCTGCGTGTTCTAGTTTTCAGTGAGTGCGTGGACCTCAGTCATATCAGTTGGGTCGACCTTTAACCTTTTGACGACTTCTGTTTGCTTAGAAATCCTCCATTTCTTTTATACAGTATCTTTAAAAAAAAAAACAAAAACACACCCAAAAACCTGTTAACATACTCATCTTTGGCCTTTCTGTGAATTTAAAAGAAGCTGAAGGATGGCAAGATACTAGGAAAAAAGTCATTAGTTTCCCCATATTTGTACGTATCAGGGTAAAGCCGTAATTTTTCATTGTCATTATTTAGAAAGACAACAATGAAATGAGAAATGTCTAATGTGTATGCATGTTTGTTGTTGAATTTCCCCCACTGTTGTCTGTGATGGAAACATTGAGTGTAAACCTGAGTAGAATGCTGGTCATTTTCACCACTTTCCTCTCTGTTGATATTTTAAAGAAGTTCCTGACTCGCTACCATAAACAGAAATCCAGGTAAAGCAGCCATCATCTCAAACTTAGCCAGATCTGAAATGTATCTGTGCCAAAGGTGCAAACTAAGAAGCTTTTATTTCTCTGAAAGTCCAATTCCAGGAAGCGTTATTTTGCTCTTCGTCATAAGCTTCTTGTCTCGAGAGGTTTTTTTTTAAGGGATTAAACATAGATTTGTAGATTGTGTAACTGCCGATTGTTTTGGAAAAAGCTTAGTATGTCATCATTAGACATGAGCTCCTTCATATCAGTAATGACCCTTAGACTGTTTTCTCTTAAAAGTTTTTCCGCCATCTCTGACTCCCACTTTTTATTTTTTTAATGGCCTATGAAGGCAGTTTTGTTTCTGGAATTTACTGCGACAGAGCCCATTGACACAGTGCTCTGGGCGGTAAACCTCTCATCGGGCATATTCAGTGGCTTTTCCTGTCCCTCCCTGGTCACTGATGACTTATGGCTTCTCACAAAACATTCAAACGCAGTCAGGGAGACACTGGAGGGAGGTCAGAAGACTGACGTTCCAACTGCTGTTGGCTGTGTGGCCCCAGGCAAACCGTTTAACCTCTCTGAGGTCTCCGCTGGGCCACTGTGGGGTGACCAGAATGGCAGTCCTGCTTTTGGGGACAAGGTTGAGAGAGAATTATAGCTTGTTTCTCTCCTGGCTACAATGTGCTATTCAAGCTCTAAATTTGCATTGTAGATAGCAAAGAAACAAGTTTTCACGGGGAGGTAGTGCTGGGGGCTGTTGCTGTTCATTTTGATGAAAAGTGCAATTCTTCCAGCTGTAGCTCTCTCCTTTGTCTTAACATTCATTCAGTCATGTAACAGATATTTATTGACCTGTGTGCTGGGTACCAGGCATCTTTTTTAGATACTAAAACAGAATATTTTAAGGAATACAGTTATGTTAAAATTGGCAACTCTGTATTTTAGTGATTTTTTTTTTCATACTTTCAAACTAAGCTGCTAATATTTGACATGCACACAAAACCCATGAAAGGCGCATAACCTTCCCTAGTTTTGTTTTGCTTATATTGTTAAGTAACATCTCCACCATGAATAGAAATGTCAACGTAGGAGACACAAAACACAAATATGGAACAGAAAAGGCACAGCCTCTGGTGCTAAGTTATTCTTCCATTTTCGTTACACCTCGTAACGCTAGTGAATTGGTCAGTTTAGAGTATCAAGATGATTCACATGTCACCTGTGGCTCCTTTGGCCTCATTAGCATTCATCTGTTCCCAACATAGACCATCTAGGACAGTTTTTATTTATAATCATTCACCTCTAACCAGTCAATCTATACTCATAAGAGGATAATATGCTAATTAGACTGGATGTCTTCCGGACAAAGCCACTGTGGCAGGACCCGAGGCAGAGGCAGTTAGGGCCGATCAGGCTGGCAGGGGAGAGCAGTTACGGGCGACCAAGCTGGCAGGGGAGAGCAGTTAGGGGGATCAGGCCGGAAGGGGAGAGCAGTTAGGGGCGACCAGGCCGGCAAGGGGGTGATCAGACAGACAGGCAGGTGAGCAGTTAGGAGCCAGTGGTCCCAGATTGGCGAGGGTGCAGGCGGGCCAAGGGACTCCCCGCCCCTATGCACGAATTTCGTGCACCAGGCATCTGGTTTATTAATAAAAGATTGTGTAATCTTCCTAAGGGCCAAACTTTGTTTTCCCCCTCCCTCCCTTCTTCCATTCACCGTTCAGCGGCTCCCTCTCCTTCCCGGGTTAACATCCCCCCAGCCCTCCCTCTAATAGTCCTGAGTCCTGATGATCCCGGTTCCACTGGCCCGTATCTTTACAGTCATAGAGAGAACAGCATCAAATCACTTCCCAGTCAGAAGGCACCCCAGAACCCACTGGCCAACAGCGGTGTGATGTTAATGTCATCGAGCTGATTAAATAACCACTTTCTCCTTCCATCGCCTCCTTCACCTTCACCTATTGGTCAACTTTATGGAAAACCTAATGTAACTCAGAAAGTCTCTAAGGAAGATCCGGGTGTAATCAAAGCAAGAAAGTCAGCGCATGATGCAAGTTACTTGAGAACTTATCAGAGTGTGACACATTCTTGTAAGTCTTCGAGTCGGGCCAAGGTCAGAAGAGTTGGCCATGCGCGAATGAAATAGCTACTATGTAAATAAATAGTGGTGAGCACTCAAAGGCCAGCCAGGAGTTGGGGAGCTGCCTCCTGTATGTGGCGGTGCTGTCACGGAGAAGTAAAAGCAGCATTTAGGACTTCTCCGAACCAACACTGCGGTCGCCCCTACACCGAGGAAATATCTGGCACACAGTAGGCCTTCAAAAGGTATTTGTTGAAAAAAACAAACAAAACTGCTTCTTATTTCCTTAGCAGCTGATGAGAATTTTTTTGCACATTTCTTTTTGTGGGAACATTTGAAAATATTGATTTAACATCAATGGAATAAAAGTGTGAAAATAAGGCATCCATATAAGTTTTCATTCTACATAGAAAATCCATCTTAACTATTGTTTCCTTAGGAACAGTTGACTCTTAAAAACTCAGTACTCTGTCAGAAGCAACAGATGACCTGGTTGGGGTATGGAACGTTACCGTTGAAAGATTTAGGGTGAGTTGGTCTCTTGTTAATAAAAAGCGTTAATTGAACTCTTTTATCTTGCTCGTATATGTGCTAAGCACCTGCGTGTTCTCCGTTTTTGCCACTTCATATGAGCAGCTCCGGAAGGGAGGTAACTGGGAACTCCAGCCTCCGGCCCCTGCTGGGCGCCTGCCTCTTCTGCATACCCCAAACTCCCTTGGAATTCTGGGATTCTCTCCCACCCCATACTTCCAGCCCTTTCTCTCATGAAGATGCTTGCCATCCCTCGTGATCACAGATGTTCGCAGACCTGGTCCTTTAACTCTGATCCCGGAGAAAGAGACGGTAGATCTACAGAAAGGAGGTCAGCTTTGGCTCACGTCAGCTCTCACTAACCTTCCCCTGGATTCTGGCCCCTGGTCTGTCTATTCCACTTTTCCCTCCCCCTCCTCCCCACACCCTCTCCCATCTTCCTGTTCAGCTTGTCATCCCCAAGCCCCCAGGTCTGCCCCTCATCTCCTGAGACTGTGGCTTTCTTACAGGCCACTCCCCAGCCCTGCTACATGGAGCACACACACACACCCCCAAATCCCTCAGCAGTGACCCTCTGTGAGGACAGGATTCCCACTCACAGCCTGCTAATATGCAAATCAACCGAATGGCAGAATAACCGGTCGCTATGACGCACACTGACGCTCATCACTGACGCTCATCACAGACGCTCAACGCAGGAGCTGCCTCCTGGTGGTCAGTGTGTTCCCACAGGGGGAGCGCCGCTCAGCCAGAAGCTGGGCTCATGGCTGGCGAGTGCAGCAGCGGTGGCAGGAGTTTCTCCCGCCTCCACAGCAGCACTGCCAGCAGCCGGACATCCCCCAAGGGCTCCCGGCCTGCGAGAGGGCGCAGACCGGGCTGAGGGACACCCCCCCCCAAGTGCATGAATTTCGTGCACCAGGCCTCTAGTGTTTTTAATAAGGTTTTGTGTGCTTATCTGGCAACCTAACCCCAACTGTAATCTTGCTTCCCAGGGAAAAGTTACTGTTCTGAAGCACTGACGATGAATGAGCTGTTAGAATGCCATGCCTTTGTAACATGGGCCTACCTGGTTTCGATAAGGGTATAGCTTGCAGCTCAAAAAGGTTTTGGGGTGGAGAAGGAAAAAGAGGTGGTTGTTTCTGTCTTGCCATTGGGAATTGTTAACTCTCAAAGCACTTTTTCAATCCTTTTATAGTATTTTTCCATGTAAATTTGGGCATTTTATACAGAATGCTTTTGCACAGAAAAACATGTCTTGCAGATACATATACGTAATTCCATACATCTGCATATCAGCAGCTGTGTACCCACACCAAAGAGAGGTTCCTTTTCACACACATTTCTGTCTGGCATGGAAACTAATATTTTAATCCATCTTTTCATAGAATGTACTGAGGATTTTAATGTAGGGTAGCTGGTCGCACTGAAACTGTGGTTTCACATCCTGGCAAGCAAAATTGTGTGGGAGCGATGTTTTTTGTTCAAGGAAGAAGCCTGAAAAAAAGAGGAGGTATTGCATTAGCAACATTTACATTCTTGCTTTTCAGGATATTGCTCAGAATATTTATTAACCAGGCTTCCAGGACATTGAATGTTTAAGGTCAACCTTAAACCTACCTGTCTCCACACTTCTCTTGCATAAACTCCACCCAGTGAAGTCAGTATTCAGGAACTTGGCCAAATTGTGTGAAACCTGTGTCATCCAGGCCCTGTAACCCACACTTTAAAGCTTTTCATGGAAAATGTGTGATCCTTTATTAATGTATTATTTATATATCTGAGTTAAGTCAGGGCCAAGAACTGTCATTGCTGTTCACCTGCTTGCATCAATAGTTGTACATAAGTCTTCTCTCCTAATAAATTTGACTCAGATTAGTGAGTAATAAGTCTAAAAATAACCTTTCAAACCATTGAAGAGCCAAGAAAGTGAATCTACAATTGTGATTTGAAAGGATGTGTGACTCAGGCTCTCAGAGTCTTGTCATATGGTGCCTGGGTGTTTCTTTCCAGTTTAATGCAGTTGAATGAAAACGACTTCCTCCTTACGTTAAAACGGCATCATTGATTACTTCAAACTCTTTTTAATGATATAAGGAAATACAACAGTGCACCATAAACATTAACAGTTGAGAAGACAGAGGTACCGGAAGTTTAACCAAAGGGCTAAGAAATTAAGATATAGGTTCCGGGATAGGTGTTTGCATCAACTTTCTCGTAAACTCTTTTGCTCATGTTTGCCCTCTCTCCAGTTAAAAAATAGGCACACCATTCAAAACCATAGCACATGTATCAAGAAGTAGAACCTTTACCTAATAAATGGCAATTTTATGAAAACATCATGCATTGCATTCCTGCTGCGCCATAAAACGTAATGTGGAACAGAAACGTAAAACCCTGACCATTTGGTTTCATGTGTATTTTGAAACCAAAAGGCCATCGCTCGGTTTGTTTTTACATCGCGAGCTTTGATGTTTTTATAACTCACATAATCTTTTTATTGCGTGGAGTAAAAATGAAAATGCTTCGTCTTATAGCTTGCTAAATCATGAAGGACAAACACCTAAATAAGAGCTTGAGAAAGTGATCCACAACCTACCAGAGGGGACTTGGCAAGGAAAGCCGTTTTAAAAACTGCTTTTCAAACTTTTCAAATTTCCTGGAGAGAAAAGGGGTCTTGCCTCTGGTTGGAGTCAGCATCCACTAGCCTGCGCGTCGCTGCAAATACTGCCATCTGCACGTTTGAATGGAAATGTTTATCTTCCTTAGACCTAAAGTAACGTCTTTGAGTTCATGTGTAGTATCTTAAAAAGACCCTGCCTCTATTTTTAAAGGAATTGGGGTAGGCATGTACTCATATCAGCCAAAATCCCTTGTCTCAGTGTATTTCTTATAATAGTTCTATTGAGGTTGAGTTGTTAGGGGTTACTTTATAGTATGTCTTACTTTCCAAACTGTAGAGTGGTTCTATGACTTTCATAAATAGACTTTTTTTATGTCTCCATGTGTATGTATATTTAGAGAGGAGAGAGACTCTGAATGAGTCATTGGGGGGGGGGGCAGTTTTTAACTTTTCAAATAGCTTTTTTTTTCCCCTCTTCCGATTTCTTCACTGACACTTGCCAGTTACTGTCCATAACAAGGGATCCCTTCTTCCCACTCTCACCGCTGGTTGCCAAGGTGTAAACCAGAAAGCCAGGTCTCTCTCTCCTGCTTCATAAACAAGACGGGCTGCTCAGACGCTTGGAGGCCCGCCAAGGCGCCGGGTGATGTCAGCGACCAGGAATGTGCAGATTTCTCAGGCGGAGTTCCTCCTTCCCTGCTCCCAGCGAGTCCGGAGCTCATTCCAGTGTTAGGGGTGGATGTAGAAAGCTGCCTTGTTTTCAGTCCGCTGTGCCACCTTTTCCAAACCAGGGATCCGATTTTAACAGCCTGACAGTTGAAAAGCCCACGTGACCCATGATGTCGTTGTTGATTAAGGAAATACAGAACGGCCCGAAGTTTATCAGGCGGTGGAACCAGTAAGGTGGTCGTTAGTCTAATGAATTGAAATTGTATTAAGTTAGCATTCCCTTGTTCACAGATATCGTTTGGCAGATACTCACTTTCTTTTATATCTATGTTATAATATGTTCATTTGTAATATATTGTTTTACTGGATTTTAGGTTATTACCAATAACGATGGCAAATTCCTATTTTTGGAAAGAAATGCTTGTCCGTAGGAGGTGCTACCCAATGCACAGAACTCTCGCATCTCTTGCAGTGCTACTTGGCTCCTGGCTAGCTGTTTGGGAACCACTGTGCCGTAGATCTTTATTTCTAATTATTTAATACATGATTTTGGCCTAGGAGCCACAAGCATTAGCAAAACCTAGTAATTGGGTGTTTGTTTGTTTTTTAAGATCATTTCGAGAGAGAGTTCCCGTTGAAGGGAGTAGTGTAACTCTGTCCACTCCTGTCCTGGTAACTGAGTGGACTTCTCGTTTGTGGAGACGTTGCGGGGACCACGGCGAGTTCGGGCGTTCCGGCGTGTGGAATGTGTTTCAGATCAATTTTACGGACGTGCAGGGACCCGGGTTTGAAGTGAAAGCTGTTCTATGTTATGTCTGCTACTTTGGATCTAGTTATTCCCATTAATCCTACGCAATGTGTACAATTCCCATTCTCATGATCTTTGAAGGACAAATAGTCTAAAATTTTACAGGCACAGGCCTAGATAACTGAGTCATTCCAGACATTTTAACTACATGCTAGGAAAATTGGAGTAAGCATGATGAATTTTGAAAAAATATATTTGTCCTCAGACAGAATTCTTTGTAAATAGCAAGGAGATAGGAGTGTGTTTCCATGGGTTTCTCACAATGTACATTAATGACCTAATTAACCTAAAAAGTAAAGTGCCAGTCATATAGTTATTTATACTTGAACTACATTTGGTTCTTTAATATCCTCTCATTTGAGTTGGATATTGACATATGTATACTGTGGGATGGGGTTTTCTTTATATCGACTTTTAAATTGAACTCTGGTTGACTCTCTAGGATGATGTTGGATGTTGCCTACTTTTCATTTCTTTTACGATAATGTGAGGTATAAATAATTTCCTTTTAATCACCAAATTCTGATTCATTCAGAATAATAGAGCTTCTTGAGGCAGATTCTAGCCAAAACCAAGAGACGAATTGTTCATCGCAGGCACAGCCTGGCGCTCTGCCCTCTCTTCTTATTGAGCGGCATAATGTATCCTTTTGATAATTTCTAGAGCACTCCCTTGTGGCTTTTTACAAAAGTTTCAAAACAAGTTTGAAGTAGGCAAATTAAAGTCGACTTTGAATTCAGAGATTTTTAAATCTCTATTTTAAGAAATAATTGCAGATTCCAAAAGCCGTTTTCAAATTAGCAAGAGGCCTCAACCCATGTGTCATTCTTGTCGTAGAACTCCTCATCATATTCTCTAGAATTGCTTTTTTTTATATTTTTTTTATTGATTTCAGAGAGGGTGAGGTAGAGGGAAAAATCAATGATGAGAGAGAATCATTGATCAGCTGCCTCCTTGCACTCCCCACACTTGGGATCGAGCCCACAACTGGGCATGTGCCCTGACCAGGAATTGAACATGACCTCCTGATTCATAGGTCAGTGCTCAACCACGGAGCCACACCTGCCAGGTTCGTTCTCTGGAATTTCAAGAGTGAATTTGCAGAGCAGAGCTAGAAAGAAACCTGAAGTCTGACTGTCAAACTTCCAGGTCCTGCCTTCCCAATGGGAATGACAGATCGAAAGTGGTGAACTGCTCAAGGTTTATGTATCTAATGGAATAAAACCACAGGGTCTTCCAACAAGCGAGGTTGTGACCTGGCATGAGAGGATAGCGGAGCTGAGGGTGAGACACACGTTTTGTTGTGCTCTTTTAAATATTACTGTTATCTCCCTGTGGGCGGGAGCTGTCTTATAAACCCTATTACACGTACTCCTTTTTCCCGCTTTTCTACATTGCACATAAACACGTATTTTTGAATTGACATTGCCTTGGTCTTCTTCTGTGATTTTGAGCTAAAGCGGTTGTTGTTTGTTTTGCGCATCCTATGACACCACCTAAAGAAGGAAGATGCTTTTTTTCCCAAGAAGTCCTCCCAAATTGACCCAGACTTATTCTCTAGTACCTAATTAACACAGTTCTCTCAGTTCACCTTTGAAAAGGTTGTTTTTCTAAATTTGGTTCTTTTTCGTATTTCTCTTGTCTCCTTATTTTCAACATGAGCTCCCTCTTCTCCCTTCGGTTCACCAGCAGACCTGGGGGGTGGGGTCCTTGCTCAGCAAGGACAGGATGCCCTTCCCTCCCTGTGGCTGCAGAATGATGCTTTACATAGACAGAGTTGCATTATATTCGTTTCTTGTCTTTCATGTTCTTGTGACTAAACTTTAATCTTTTCTTCTCTCAACTATTTTATTTTTAACTGTCTTAAAATCACTTCTTTCTTTTTTTTTTTTTAATTGTTGTATGCACAGGTCTAGCAGTTAGAGACACAATAGATGCATATTTCCAGAAATTAAGGCTTCAAACTCGGCTCTGTTGGGGCCGCCTTATAGTCAGACTTCTCCAAACTCTTTTCCATATAGAAATGGGGTGCGAACAAAGCAGAGACTGGGGTTGAATTGAACCGAGATGGTGTGAACACAGTGCCTCCTCCCTTCTCTTTAACCCTGGCCACGGCCTCCTTCCCTTTTGTGGGAAGGTCTTTTCAGATCCGCTGCCTTCTGCGAGGCTTTTTGTTCCCTTCAGTTGAACTCTGCTTTATAAACATTCTTCTACTGTGAAGTTTGTGTGTGGAGGACCTTATACAAAGTCCGTGAATCAGAAGCTATTGAGTTCTCCAAAACCCAAAGATTCCACGCACCTTCATTTTTCAACATCTGCAACACAACCAGGAGTAAACGGTTGGTCTCCATACATTCATGCGCCAAAAAAAAGGCAGAACAATAAACCACTTGTTCTCCTGTCACCAAAGGAGAGCCCAAACCCTCTGATTGTACTGGATTTTTATAATATAGTCCGAAACAAAAGGACCATCCACCAGGGCTTGGACACATTTTTCGTACAGCAGGTTACCGCTAACGATACTGATCTCTTGATAAGAGGATTTGCCTTATATTAATGAAACATGTGCAGGATACCGAAAAGAATCCTCGTAAAAGGATGGTCCAATTGTATTGGGAGTTCGTATGGGTAGATCTAGGCCAGTTAAGGTCAATAATTTTATTTTGTGTGAGGGTTGCCCTAACTTGTTACATTTGAAATTCTACCCCTTGTTGACTTTCCTTCTCTTTCAGTTATGTTTAAATTTAGCAATATGTGGATGCTGATATTGTAGTCAGCTTTTTTTTTTTTTTTTGTAGTCAGCTTTTAATAAACATGGCAACTTATGTGGGAACCGCCAGACTTTAACCCCAGTCAGAGTTAAAATAAAACCAGCCCACGGTGTACTGTATAATAGACTCAATATAACCTTACTGGACAGCACATCCAGTGTTCAGACCATTGAGACGAACCACTTCACCACAGGTGGCCTGCTTTGGCCTGGCCGGACCCTTTCCTGTGACCACCTGTGTCAGTAGTGCCATCCTCCCCTGGTTCTGAGACTCAAGGCGAGTTGCTCCTGTGATATTGTCATCAAGTTGGCCGTGTGAATCCCAGCCAGAAATTCACCAATTACTTCTCCTTCTGAGAGTCAAATTAGCACAGGCTTGTTCAGTACATTTATTTATTTTTTAAATATATTTTTATCGATTTCAGAGAGGAAGGGAGAGGGGGAGAGAGAGAGAGAAACATCAGTGATGAGAGGGGATCATTGATGGGCTGACTCCCATACCCCCCGCACTGGGGATGAGCCTACAACCCACGCATGCACCCTGACCAGGAATCCAACCATGATCTCCTGCTTCATAGGCTGACACTCAACCACTGAGACATGCTGGCCGGGCTTGTTCAGTAAATTTAAACCAGAAACGGCCATTTTCTGTGCTCATGGCCCATTTAACCAAGTCAGCATCACCTTGTCAAGGTTGTAGTGAGACTTCTTAAAGGTTTTCCTGTTTTTGGTCTACCCACCAAACTCAGTCTGGATTCAAAAGGAATTGATTCATCCTTTGTCTGTTTTCACAGAAATTTTTTTGTTCTACTACTGTCATTAGATGATATTTCTAATCATCAGTTTTAAAAATTTGCCAGATTTTAGTGCTGCTTTACATTTCACCAGTTTAATTCGATGAAACGTGATTGCGATTCCCACGCTGGGGTAGTAATACTGGATTCCTAACAGTGGTCTTCTAGACATTTCGCTGTGTGTAGTCACTGTAACCCAGTGGTTCCCAACCTGTGGGTCGCGACCCCTTTGGGGGTCCAACGACCCTTTCACAGCGGTCGCCTAAGAGCATCAGAAAACACATATATAATTACATATTGTTTTTGTGATGAATCACTATGCTTTCATGATGTTCAATTTGTAACAATGAAATTGGGGGTCACCACCACATGAGGAACTGCATTAAAGGGCCGCGGCGTTAGGAAGGTTGAGAACCACTGTGTAACCTGTTCACAAAGGCCATGAGCCTGTAATCCATTTGCCTGGATAATAGAGAGTTAACTGTACCCTGTGCACATGTCTGATTTGCTCATACATTTTACTTCTCTGGTTGGCCTGAGAGTATAGACTACTTAATTGCGGATTATTCGCTAGCTCTCTGACCTGACACTTCATTACTACAAATATATGTGCAAGTATATGCATGTGGTTTGTACTGGGTAGTGTTTTATTTGAAAATGGTTTTTGTATGAGAAATTCTTAAGCTTAATTTTTTACCCATATAATTTAATTTCCAAAATAATTATTCAAATAATTAGGCATTTCTAGATAGAGTAAGTTGCCATTTGCGCAGCACAGTGAGCAGTTACATTTCCCCATTTAGCGTGATGAGGTGGAATTCTCCATCATTTCTGGGAGGAAGCCAGCAGTGCAGGCCCAGGTTTCAGCAAGAAGACAGCCAGTCCGCCCGTTGGTTAGAGCATCATCCTGTGCGCCCAAAGGTTGCAGGAATACAGCCAATCTATGTCCACTTGGATATCTGGGTCCGAAAAGAGATCAAGTTCAAAAGAAACAGTCTGACAGGTGGGGTCTGGAGGTGGGCGGGGGGAGGCAGCACAGTTGTGCACATACAACGCAGAGGCGATATTAATATCAGCTACCAAGCTGGGCACTTCCAGGACTTCCTCCGGGGTGGGGTGTGGGAAGACCAGAACAGGATGCTCGCAGGCCCCGGAGATCTGAGCCTTGGCAGGAACAGGGATCCAGAGACTGCCAGTGTGTGCCCAGGACGTGACTGGAAAGCCCTGCTCCCGTGCCCAAGACACCAGGGGACCGGGCAGCAGCCCTCAGTGTCCGGGCAGGGGGTAGGAGAGCCGGGAGTTGGGGTGTCTGTGAGTCTCCTGCCCGCTGCCCCCAGCAGGCTGCAGGAGTGGGTGCTGACACTTGGATGTACATCTAAGTGTGAGATGGATCGAGACGGCCCTAACGATGGCAACCACTGTCTCCTGTGAAGATGATATAGACACACTAGGCAAACAGTCATATGTTATATTAAGGTACATAATAACCTGTAGCAGATGGATTGGATGAAGTGCAGGTGTGGTTCGTTTTCTGCCGGGAGCCGGTCCATCCTTGCTGTTTCAAGGGACCTGGCATATATGGCATACGGTTCTTAATATGTTTGCTCACCTTCTTGGCGCTGTGTTTTAACCAAGGTCACCTCTCCGAGAAAGGTTGAATCCCCAGGTAGGGATTTTCCCCTGAAGTTAGGGAGGGAATAAAACCCCTCAACTAAGTGCCAGGCGGGTAATTAATCCCTTTAACTACGAACAATCATGCTTAAACTACATAATCTTTTCTCCCTGGAATGGAGATAAGAAACGCCCTAACCTTTGTAATAGAGATTGATAGGATTGAATCAACTGGTATAAATACAGTTGTAACAAGACAGAAACACTCAGAACTTAGAACAGAATCAAGAAGACAGAACCTACACGGAGCCTGGAGACAGAAGAACTTCGCTGGAGAGAGCATGCCGGAGGATCCTGGAGAGGGACTGGCCTCAGAGCCTAGAGACAGAGCCTAGCGGGAGAACATGGCAAAGGGATCCTGGACTGAACCTGACTACAGAGATTGGCAGGAGAACCTGACTGGAACCTGGACACTGAACCTGACTGTAGAGCCTGGACAGAACCTGGCTGGAGAACCTAGCGAGGGAACATGGCTACAGAACCTCGCTGGAGATCCGAAGCAGAACCTCTCTGGAGTTCCAGACCAGAACTTGGCTGGAGATCCGGGCTAGAGATCCTGGCTAGGCTGCTGATCAACTGAACACTGTCTCCATGTCCTTCCTTCTTCGCCGACTCCGTCTACGCCTTTGGGAACCCCTGGACCTGCTGGGGTTGGACCCCGGCAGTTTTCTTTTGGTAGGCTTGGTTTAAAAAAAGTGCTCTTGTGAAAAATTCTAAAATTCCTATGGAACCTCAAAGGACTGTGGAAAACCAAATCAATCTCGAGAAAAAAGAACACAGTTTGAGGCATCACGTGTCCTGAGTTCAAACAGACTGCAAAGCTACAGTAATTAAAACAGTATAGTACTGGCACAAGGACAGGCATAGAGGTCAGTGGAACAGGATGGAGAGCCCAGAAATAAACCAGGCCTGTCCAGTTCATTGATCTTTGACAAGGGAGCCTGGACTACGCAATGAGGAAAGAATAGTCCCCAAGTGGTGCTGGGTAAAATAGAGATCCATGTGCAGAAGAACTCAGCTCAACACCATACACATGACTCAACTCAGCATTGACCAAAAACGCAACATAGGACCTGAAACTCCAAAACTCCTGGAGGAGAACTTCTGGATGTTGGTCCTGGCTTTGGTTTCATGAATGTGACACCAAAAGCACAGACACGAAGGCAAAAATGGATGAGTGGGACCACAGCAAATTCAAAAGCTTCTGCACAGCACAAGAAACCATCAACAGAGTGAAAAGACGACCTACAAAATAGAATAAAATATTTGCAAACCACATGTCAGATAGTGGTTAATTTCCAAAATATAGAAGGAACTGCTACAACCCAATAGCAAAAAAACAAAACACAATTAAAAAGTGGGCTAAAGACTTGAATTGGACATTTCTCCAAAGAAGATACACAAATGTCCAAATCGTATATGAAAACAGACTCAATGTCACTCATCAACAAAGAAATGCAGATCAAAACCACAACGAGAAGTCACCTCACACCTGTGAGGATGACGATTACAAAAACAAACCAACAACAAGCAATAGGCAGGTGTTGCTGAGGTTGTGGAGACACTGGAACCCTGTGCACTGACTGTTGTTGGGGATGCAAACGGTGCGTCCGCTATGGAAAACAGCGGGAGGGGCCTCAGAAATAAACACAGAACAATACGGTCCAGCAGTCTCACCTCTGGGCGTTTATCCTACAGAATCCCGATCAGAGTCTCCAAGAGATGCTGGCACTCCAGTGGCCATTGCAGGACTATTCCCAGCAGGCGAGAGGCGGGAACAGCCCCGTGTTCATCAGCAGGTGAATAAAGGAAGGACCTGGGAGGCAGATTTTAGATCTGCCCTGAAATCGCCAGCCTTTAGGAAGAAGGAACCCTGCCAGGGGCAGCCACATGCCCAGAGGACCCTGGCAGGCCCCTAACAGGCTGCTTCTCCCCATGTCACCCCATTCTTACTTGGAAGCCATTTTATTTTTTTAAAAATATATTTTATTGATTTTTTACAGAGAAGAAGGGAGAGGGATAGAGAGTTAGAAACATCGATGAGAGAGAAACATCAATCAGCTGCCTCCTGCACAACCCCCACTGGGGATGTGCCCGCAACCAAGGTACATGCCCTTGACCGGAATCGAACCTGGGACCCTTGAGTCTGCAGGCCGATGCTCTATCCACCGAGCCAAACCGGTCAGGGCGGAAGCCATTTTAAAACACGATTCTGATCATGTTACTTCCATGTTAAAAAACAAAAAAAAACAAAAAACTCAAGTGGCTTCCCATTGCTCTTACGAGAAATATCAAAATTCCTTTTTCACAGGAAGGAAATTTCAGTGTTTCAGTTTTGAGTTTAGGTCGTAGATGTTTGAGCTCAGAGAAGCCTCTCGGAGGGCGTGTGAGACACTCCATCCCGGGGCGGGATGGGAGGTGGAGCCAGCTGAGCCCACGGCGGGGCCCTCCCAGCTCCCCGGCCTGCTGTACTGTGGCCAGTCTCCGTACACTTGGTCTCTCTGCACCTCAGGAAGGACAGTCATGACACAATAATGACGCGAAAGCCCTTGGAGAGTGCTTAGCGCCCTGCTGTGTGTGTGCTGCTGCTTTCTTCCCGTTATTTCCCCCTCAATGGCTGCATCACCATGAACTTGCTTTATCTTTGCAGTGCATTCAGAAGCGTTAAAGCAGTGGTTCTCAACCTTCTGGCCCTTTCAACACAGTTCCTCATGTTGTGACCCAACCATAAAATTATTTTCATTGCAACTTCAAACCTGTAATGTTGCTACTGTCATGAATCGTCATGGAAATATCTGATATGCAGGATGGTCTTAGGCGACCCCTGTGAAAGGGTCATTCGACTGCCAAAGGGGTCGCGACCCACAGGTTGAGAACCGCTGTGTTTAAGGAAAGGGGGAATGAAGGGGCTCACGGATATCCAGAGATAACTCCCACTGCTGCCACAGGCTCTGTGCAGCCCCCACCCACAGGCCTCATCTTCGGCTGCTTTTCTTCCCAGCGCTCTTCAGTACCATCACCCCAGTCTCCCCATTTCCCGCAGCCTGACCTCTGCTCGTCCCTCAGGCCGCAGGTCAAAGTGACTCCCTCGCCAGCCCCTGACTCGGCACTTTTTCTTTACATTTTTCAAGGTCTTCACCTGATTGGATGAGGCCCACCCTATTATGGAGGGCAACTTGCCTTACTCAAAGTATTGACTTACACGTGGATCCCATCCCCAAAAATGCCTTCTCAGAAGTATCTAGAATGGTGCTTCACCAGCTGTCCGGGAACCATGGTTGAGCCTTGCTGTGCCCTTTGTCTGAAAGCGGTGCGGTGCTGCAGGTCTATAAACAGGGCCTCCATGTGAGGGTCAGATTTGTAAAGAGGCAAAACACACACTTTTGAGAGCCTCAGGGAACCAGAGGCCTCCCTCACTTGTCCTAGTTCACATTGCTGTTGTTGTGGAGGTGTGTGTGGAAGCAGCCTGGCTTCCTCGTTTGCGTTGCCTTTCAAAAGCCAAGTCTGTGTCCTCACGCACAGAAACCAGCATTCCTGGCTCTTCTCTGCTTCACAGATGAGAGACCGAGGTGGGAGGTGGGTGTCACTGAGAGCCTTGAAGTGGCTGGGCTGAACTGGGTCTTCTCCCTTTCTGTTGTGCCTTTCCCCTCCCTGTCCTCCCCCAGACACCTTCTTTCTAAAGGGGGGGGGGGGGGAGAAGAGCATCTGAATGAATGTGAGAATGTGTATTGACGGTAGCACTCCTATCTGAACGATAAAAGAAATTTAGAGATTTACCCGATTACATGCCTTCCGTGAGCCCCTCTGGGGCTGTGGGTTTTCCGCGTTAGAGGCATTTCGGTTTTCAATCCATTCCTTCCTAGTGATGCACTTCTGGGGGCTCTGTCTGTGGGCGGATACGTATTTGAACTTGAAAGAAACCACCTCCTTCGCTCTCTGGGTCACCCTCCCCTCCGCCCGAAGCATTTGAGAGTGTTTTCACAGCCATGGCGTCGGCCAGGTCGGGTCTTGTGCGAGGCCTCCTTCCAGCCTGTTTGGCTAGTTAGCTAATGTGTTTTGCATTCAAGCGAGGAAGTTCCAAATCCGAGGGAGCCGGCGAGGGGAGCCGTGCCGGCCAACTTACGAGTGGCAGGCTGGCCGATGACTGAGCAAACCACCCACTAATTGTAGGCTGGGCGAGCTGGAAGCACAAATTGAGTTTTCAACAGAAAATAATATCCCGCGAGGACATTCGATAGCCTGTGGAACTACCATCTTCTGGCCGTCTGGTTCTTGGCCGGTTCGAAGGTTCCTATCCCCGCTCATTATCATATTAAGTGTGGGAAAGAGTTGAGTTTTGAAAATGTAACTTTCTACCTTAGATCATCCAGATCTCGGAGGTCATGGGAGGGAAGCTTGTCCTTCTTTCCTGTGACTAATGTGGAGGGGAAGCAATGAGCCTCGGCAACAGTCTCGCCCTCAAGCGGGTAAGCTGAAGAGCAGCTCACGGGGCCGCAGCATGCTCTCACTCTCAGGCGTGTACACCAGATAGTGAATTGTGGTGCCAAATGGGTATTAAGTGTGCGTGTTTACATATCGTCACTTTAAAAAAAAATACTCCTGGGCACATCTTCTGCCTTGGATTGTGTGGGTGAAATCTATGTTGGTAGCTATAGTTCACGTTGGTCTTGCACAAATGAGGTTGTGTATGACTTTGTTAGTCCTGATTCTGGCACCTTCTTGATCTTTTTGGAGCTAAAAACCAGGCCATTAAAAATGAGATTTGTATTTTTCCAGGGATTGGTTTCCCAAAGACAACACCGAAGTATATGTTTGCCTTGAATATAGCGATATCTGCTACTTTATAGTTTTGACCTTCTCCCTAGATGGGCTTATTGGATTTTCATCACCAATCTGTGCCGTCGGTGGACCCGCCGCTGTTATTACTGCCTCATAAAGTCAGTGGGAACAGGGACCGGGTGCACCCAAAGAACCCTGGACTCCATGTGCTTAGCAATACCATTTCCAGACGCCTGTTCTTGATACTGGACGAAGTGGGGGTTCCTCTTCCCCGCTGGGTGCTGCTGGATTTCTTAGGATGTCCCGAGAGAAAGGATTTTCTGAGCCTCTGGCGGGAGAGTGAGTGGTTTGTATTTGCGTGGTGTTGAATTCCTGGCTTTCCAAAGCCCCTTTCCCCTTAGTGCAGTCATGGAAGAAATGGAGCTGGCGTTTCAGTAGAGCTAGAAGCAAAGCCCGCGGCCAGAGTTTCCTCCCATGTTGAGGATCAGTCCAGTTCCGCATCAGGCTGGTGACAGCCCATTAGTCCATTGCCAGTGTGTGTGCCAGGGGTGGGAGGTGGGTGTCCCCGTGGCCGTGGGCCACACAGAGAATGTCAGGAAGCCACGCAGGAGCCGTGAGCCAAGGGTGCCAAGAGTTTCTTTGTTCAGGGAATTAACTACCCCAAATTTCCGCAGCGGCCACACCATGCTGGCCAATAGCCTCTGTTCCCAGCTGTGACGGACAGGAAGCACCTGCCCTCGTCATCCCAGCTTTACCGGGCCTGTGTCTGTCTCCCCTTTGTTGGACCCCTGGGGAGGGCAAAGTTGTCGCTTCCCGGTGAAACCGCCTACACGGCAGGCCTGTGATGTCAGGCCTTCCCTTCCTCCTTTCCGAGCATGAATCGCTAGCTAGTTCCAAGGGCATCGTTCTGAGTCGGGGATCATTCTCGCTGGCTGCTCCATACATCTGCTAATATTAATTGATCCTCACCATAGCCTGTCAAGTGGTTCTCTCTCTATCGAAGAGGAAGGTACGTTTCAGGGAAGTCGGATATCTACCCAAGGTCTTGCTGCGAGGAAGCGGAGCCCATCTGGTCTGAAGCCCACGCTTCTCCGAGTCTTCAAGCGCCGCCTCCTTCCAACGTTCAGATCGGTAGCATTAAGTTCTGTGGTGGTTCGCAGCCTGCACTATTTTTCGTTCACCAGAGCATTTGAGCAGGGAATAGGTCAGCCGGTGAACTTTTTTTTTTAATCCTGTCATTGCTCTATACTGACTTTTATAGTGAAATGCTGTAAGTCCCTGCATTTGTAGTAATTTCGTGGCAGTTGAAGTGTTTCAACTAAGAAGAAAGCATTACAGGAAGCGATTAAAAGATTTAAGTTCAGCCCTGACTGGTTTGGATCAGTGGATAGAGCGTCGGCCTGCGGACTGAAAGGTCCCAGGTTCGATTCCAGTCAAGGGCATGTACCTTGGTTGCGGGCACATCCCCAGTGGGGGGTGTGCAGGAGGCAGCTGATCGATGTTTCTCTCTCATCAATGTCTCTAACTCTCTATCCCTCTCCCTTCCTCTCTGTGAAAAAATCAATAAAATATATATTTTTTAAAAAGATTTAAATTCAACAAGAATGTGCCGAGCACCAGGACCTGTCAGGGGCTACGAGTAGCCCTTTCGTACATCCTATTTATCGTGGTTTTACAGCCTCCCAGTAGACTTTCACTATTGCTCGTTTACAAATAAGAAAGCCTCGAAAAGAACAAAATACTCAGGGAAGGGCACAGCTGAGAAGGGAGCTGGATGTGCACTGGGCCTTTAACAGCATGTGCGTCCCTCTTCCGACCAAGGTCAGCGTTCACTGCGGACCGCCGGCTCCCGTGCCCCTGGGTCACTCGGCCGCCCCTCCGCCCCGCAGCCAGCCCTTCCTCGCCATCTGCGTACCCTCACCTGTGAATTTCAGACAATTTAGGCAGCGACCCAGGAGGCATGTCCCGGATGGGAGCTGGGAGGACCTGTGGGACCTGGGGCATCCAGAGAAGGTGCTCTATGACGCGGTCATTAGCCTCTCGTTCGGGAACCTCTTCCTTTCAGAACTGGTTCCGCAAAGCGCAGCGGCCTCCTCCGGGAAGCATTTCCGAGAAAGAAAGACCAGAGATGGACACTGCGGTTCCCACCAGGACAACGCATGGCATCTGCGTGGGTGTGTGAAGAGCCTGGAGTCACTGAACATGGCAGCAGCGCTGCTGGGTTTGAAGGGTTTCACTGACACTTGTTTTGTGGTGGTGGCTTTCCTGCGCCCGTGACCGCAGAAATATCCTCCGTGGCGCCTCGTTCCCGACTGAAAATAGACGGTTTCACTAAAGGCGGCTGCATAATGAGGCCACGCGGGCCACACTGTGCCCCCACACTGTCCCCACGCTGCGCCCCCACACTGCCCCCACACTGCCCCCACGCTGTGTCCCGACGCTGTGCCCCCACGCTGTGTCCCCACATGACAGCCGTCCCCTCTTCTCTTGCCGCTCTGCCGTGTGCACGCAGAACGTGTGAGTCAGTGCCCTTTGAATGTCAAGGGGAGGCCGCAACGCATTGCCTGTAGGGTCCCTTCCAGCTCCAGCACGCTCTGATTCTTGGGAACATTCACCGAAAGGAAGTTCAAAAATCGATTCTGCTTTCACACTGAGAGGGAAGAAAGCCCACAATTGAATCAAAGACCAGAAGCTGTGGAGAGGAAATGGTTGTCTGGAGTGAGTTCTTTTATTGGAAATCAGCCTGGACCCCTGGCCAGGAAATTAAGTTCTTGCCGGGACCGTTAATCACGGTGCCCATTTGGAAATTGGCCGTGGGGGTGGGTGGCTGTATTTGAGGAGGAAGGAAGGAGTGGGCAGGAACGGCGCCCCTGAAAGCTCCCCAGCCCGGGTGGGCATTCTCCAGCAAGGACAGGATGAGCTCAGCCACCCTCTTGCTGCAGGTGTCTCGATATTTCTGTCCACACTGCAGTTCCCGCACATCTCGCAAAACTGCGTCCCGCTTCTACCAAGAGAGAGAATTACAGGACTTTCACAGAGAGGTAATCACCTCATGGGCTCATTATTTCCCTGTTTTGCCAAAAAGAGATGTCATAGCCCAGTGGTGTGGCTCAGTGGCTGAGCATCGACCTATGAGCCAGGAGGGCATGGTTTGATTCCTGGTCAGGGCACATGTCCCCGTGGCAGGCTCAATCCCCAGATGGGGGTGCAGGAGACAGCCTATCAATGACTCTCTCTCATCATTGATGTTTCTATCTCTCTCTCTCTCCCTTCCTCTCTGAAATCAATAAAAATATTTTTTTCTAAAAAAAGAAAGATGTTATAAAGGAGGAAGGCAGATTGGGATATCCTTCGTTTTTTGTCAAAGTTATAAAAGCCAGCAAAAAATATGTGTAAGAGGTATATGTCGAATGTCATGTCAGCACAGCCTGTGCCCTGTGAAGTGACTCCATCTGGTTACAATCTCCTTCCTCCTTCACCTCCCTCGTCCCCGTGGGCCCCCTCCGGGCGCTGCCTTCTGCCGCCTAAAATCGGCGCTTCCTCCTGCAGGTGTCCATGGCTGGAAGAGTAGCAAGACCAGCCTTGCTTTCGCGTCCGCATCCTCACCCCAGCCAATGTGCGCCACTGTTTTCGAGTATTTGCACTTTCCTATTTATTTTTCCTTTAAGGCGAGACGTTTCGGTAAACAAGAACTTGGCAGCAGATTCTGCTGCCACAGAAGTAGCAGTTCTGACACCTCCGGGTGTCACCTGTCTCAAAGCTGTCCCCGGTGGGGCCTAAGTATACCACCGGGCGTTCTCCTGGCTCATCAGAACCGCCCGGGAATCGTGCCCCTCGGGGTCTGAGGGACTAAGCCCTCTGTGAGGCCCTCTCTTTTCTGACAGATTTTGTTTTCTGATGGGTAAAGGGCTAAATTAGGTTGGGAGTTGAAGTGTTTGGCTTGGTGACAGCCTGTGTGGGCTTTTTGCTCGTTCTCCCTCTCTCTACACACCTGCTTGTTTCTGACTGTAATTTCACAATGTTCTCAGCCACTCGGTGCACAGCGTGGTCCCTCCGTCCTGAGTCCCGGCCTGAGTCACCCTCCCCAGCTCGGCAGGGGCCGCCTGGGCGCTTCTGGCTTTCATGCTCAGGTGGCACCGAAGTCACACTGCTCCCACCCTCCCCAGTGTCTACACCGAGGAGGGGCACCTAAGAGAATTTCCAAAATTAACAAGTAAATAAACAGCGCCGGGGGGAGGGTCCCTGGCAGCCCAGGAGGAGAGCTGGGAGCAGGTGGGGATGCAGAGGAGATGGAGTGCCAGCCGCCAGCCGCCTCTTCTCGGGGAATCAGAGAGACGGGGAGCGAGTGGGAAGCGCGGGTCAGGTCTCCACTCCATTGGAGGCTGTGACCTCGCCCACAAAGTCACGCAGGCTGCGCAGGAGTCTTGGGATGCTACCTGACAGCTGGTACCTGGTGCCTGGCGGGGCCTTGGTCTTCTCGGCTGGAAAGCTGCACCTTGATGATCCTGACTTCAAGGTCAGGGCTGTGCTCGCTTCCATCGCTGCTCCTTGACTGTAACACAAGACCCTCCTGGGACCGTCCTTGAACCTCTTCCCCACCTTCTCCCTGCCGGTCCCCGCCCCCCCCCCCTGCTCCCCTCATGCTCTCCATTCTCTCTCTGTCTCCCATGGTTCATTCTCTACTGTGTTGACCTTAAGACGCGGTGCCTGTTTCTTCTCTCTCTTCTAAATGTTTCCCTCTCTCCATCTCCACAGAAAACCTAACCCTCCCAGCTGCCCTGTCACCCCCAGTAGGTTTGACTCTTTCACCTTGACTTCTCCTGTTTCAAAGTCTGCCTATGGAGTACACTTCCACTTTCTTACATATCATCTCAGCCTCGACTCTCTAACAAGGATTCATGTCCACCCTCTAAGCTGGATCCCCGTAAACTGTGTCGTATCTGTCACTGTCATTTCAGTCCACGTCCTGGCCCAGCATGTTGGTCCTTCACTCTCTCCCCAGGGGGCCAGGGTCCCAGGGAAGGGCTCAGACGGGCCCCGGGGCCATGCCCACGGGGGCCCAGCGTTGGGCTCAGCGGCAGTAGATGCCGTGTGCAGAGGACTCAGGCCCAGCCCTGCTCACTCTCTCTCTCTAGGGTGATTCCACGTGGTCCTCGCAGCCTCCTGGTCAGTGGGCGGGACCGGGCTCTCCCCAGAGAGCGGACCAGACGTCTCTCTCACCTCCTTTCGTCAGGAGGTTGCAGCAGTGCCCAGACTGAGAGTGGGAGGGTGGATGGGCTGGACCATCTAGCTGGCCTGAGAGGGCCACTCCCTTGGGGATTTTGTGCGCCGGGGACTCTGTGCCTCCCCCCCTCTTTCGTGCCTGCTCTTTGGGGTGGTGAGACTTCGGGGTGCCTTCCCTGAGCGCCCGGGGCAGCAGGGAGACAGGGTCGCTGAGTGTGAACGTGGGCCCTGGGTTCCTCAGAGCAGAGAGGGAGGCAGGGGGGCCCGCTGCCCCCCAACCAGCGACCACCGGGCCTCAGGGCCTCAGGGCCTGCGCTCCGGCCTCAGCCATCCGGGATGTGCTTTGTGTGCAGAGCTGGGGACATGCTAACAGTGTGGCCCCAGCCCGCATGACCTGGGAGACCCTTCTCGCAGCTCAGCGTGTGGCTCTGGTTCAGGGGAGTGATAAGTGGCGGGCAGGCCCTCGCTGGCAGGGACTCTCAGCTGCCCGGTCCCCCAGCTCAGTCCTGAGGAGCTGTAAGCCCAGGGTGGCAACTGGACAAGGCAGTGCCCCCGGGGCAGGAGGGCCGTGCAGGGCAGCCACTCGCCTCGGCAGCCTTCTGCTCACTGCCCGGCAGCAGATGGAGCCCACCCTGTCCTCCCGCCTGGCCTGCTGCTTGGTGTTCTCCCCGCTCCGTCTCCCCTCCATCTCCCACCTCCATGTTCCCCTCCGTCTCCCCTCCATGTTCCCCTCCATCTCCCACCTCCATGTTCCCCTCCGTCTCCCCTCTGTCTCCCACCTCCATCTCCCACCTCCATGTTCCCCTCTGTCTCCCACCTCCATGTTCCCATCCAGAGGCCCGCTCACCGCAGGGTCTCCCTCGCGTCCCGTTCCTCCCCGGCCCGCAGGCCCCGCAGTGCCATCATATTCTCTCCTCTACCAGCCGATGCCAGTCTGAGTGGTTGCCGCATCCTCAGAGCGGGCGTGGTGGTGGCAGCGTCACCTGGGCACCGTGGGAAACGCACCTGAATCACACTGGGCAGGGCCCCTCTCGCCTCGACACGCCTGCAGGTGGACCTGATGCACACTAGTCGTGAGCCTCTTAGATTTTATGGTGTTGCCTTGTTTTCTTTTTTTTTAAATATATTTTTATTGATTTTAGAGAGGACGGGAGAGGGAGAGAGAGAGGGAGAGAGAAAGGAGAGAGAGATATCTATCAGTGATGAGAAAGAATCATTGATTGGCTGCCTCCTGCACGCCCCCCACTGGGGATCGAGCCCACAACCCGGGCATGTACCCTGACCAGGAATCCAACCGCGGCCTTCTGGTTCATTGGTTGAAGATCCACTTATTTTAAAACTAATTCTTGTTGCTGTGTGTTCGTATGGACTCCCCCAGGGTGGGCAACCAAAATCGTGCTGCAGTGAGCATTCCCCTTGGGGTGCGTGTGAGCGCTTCTTTGGGGTGTGTACACAGGAGTGGGGGTCTCTGGGTGTTTAGAAATACGGAGTTAATGTGACCAAATGGTACCAGCTTCCTCTCCAGAATGGCTGCCCCAAGCCTGACGCCCACCACAGCCCAGGAGGATTCCTTACCCACCTCAGGAATTTACAGACTGGTGGGCTCACAGGTCTGCAGTAATAGCTCTTGGTTTCCATTTGCCTGACGATGCAGCATCTCTTCACGTGCTTGCTAGTCTTTGGATCGCCCTGGAAAGTTGCCTGTTCGCCTTCTTGGCTCATTGTTGGATTGGCGATGGTATCTTTCGGTGATCTGCAGGATTTCACCGACTGGCTCAGATATCAAACTCCTCAGCTGTCGGCTTTGCGAGCATCATCTGTTCTGTCACCTGTCTGTCAGCTTTTCCCACAATATCCCTCCCAGAACAGAAATCTTTCATTTTCATGGGATCATTGGTTTACCTTCTAGTGTCTATCCCTGGAGTCCATCCCTGCCAGTAGGTGGTGTCAGATAAGAATTCATTTTTTAGTTTTTCACCATATAATGAGTCAGTTTTACCAACACCGAAAACTACATAATCTTTTCCAGTTATCTTTATCATGTAAAGATTTTTTCCTACTGCCCTAACCCTCTCTAACTTCATTCCACAAAAATGTTTGTGTAAGTTGAAATGACTCAGAAGTCTAGAAGAATAAGCTGCCACTCAGTGACTGGTAAGAGTAACACGCATGAAAGCAATGTCAACACCCCCTTATCCCGGCCGTGGAAAGATTCGCCTGGATCCTTGGTGGAAATACGGGGTAATTGCCGAAACAAAATATTATTTGTTGACATTGTCTATCCTACCTCCAGGGGGTCAACCGTATCAGCCTTTGTAAATTCAGGTGCCATGCCACTATATCTTTTAGTGATTCGATTTGTGAACTATCCAATTATTTTGGATGTATCAATTATTTGCAAGGCATGCAAAATAAGCATACTACACTAAGTCATTCGCCTCTTAAAAACTGGGTAGGCATGGGAAAATTGTAATCTGTATGTAAAATAAGAGAGAAAGAAACACATATTTCTAAGTATTTTTCTGCCCAGCCATCTCTGAGGACCTGAAACATCTCTGGCACTTTGCACACTGCCTGAACAGAGTGGGAAGTAAATAAACATTCTTGGAATTGTTTTATTATTTCGCCTAGGAGTTAAAATAAGGAGGAAAAATTAATTGGGCCCATATTTTTAATTCCGTTACTGAATACTGATAATAAAAACATATAAATCATCTACCTGGCATGGCTCAGTGGTTGAGCATCGACCTATGAACCAGCAGGTCATAGTTCCATTCCCGATCAGGGCACATGCCCGGGTGCAGGCTTGATCCCCAGTAGGGGACATGCAGGATTCTCTCTCATCATTGATGTTTCTCTCTCTCCCTCTCCCTTCCTCTCTGAAATCAATAAAATATATTTTTAAAATATATACGTACATATTAATCATCTTACTATTAATCAAGTGCACACTGCCCCTTGTGGAGTTTGTACATACGTGGTCTCATTTAGTCCTTGCAGCAGTCCCACGAGTAGGAGTCACCGATCCTGTTCTGTATGTGAGGAAACTGGAGCTCAGAGAGCTGACCTTCCCCAAGGTTACACTCGTATCCACCCCCCAACCCAGGTCTGCCTGCTCCTCCCCGGGGCTCTTGTCCACCGCTCATCGCCTCCTACTACCGCAAATTAAGCCTAAGTAATATCTTGCTGCATGAGGATGTGTTTATATTTGCACAAAAATAGACGGCCAGCATTTTCATCACTCCTCCTACGGACCGAATATGTATGAAGACAGTGCCATAAGCCTCTGTATCAACACTAGACATCGACCTGGGTACAATCTACTCATTTTCTGATGATTGACAGGTTGTTAGCCATAATTTCCATTCAGCAACTATGTAGATTCTGTTTTTCTTTTCTTTTTTTGTTGTTAATCCTCACCTGAGGATATTTTTCCACTGATTTTTAGAGACAGTGGAGGGAAGGGGAAGTGACAGAGAAAGAAAAACATCGATGTGAGAGAGACACATCGATTGGCTGCCTCCCGCTTTCACCCCAACCGGGGCTGGGATGGACCCTGCAACCATGGTACATGCCCTTGACCGGAATTGAACCCAGGACCCTTCAGTGTATAGGCCAATGCTCTACCCACTGAGCCAAACCGGCTAGGCAGTGGTCGGCAAACTGCGGCTCGCAAGCCACATGAGGCTCTTTGGCCCCTTGAGTGTGGCCACGAAGTTTCAATCGCACTGTACGTGCGCACCCACACGTGGTATTTTGTGGCAGAGCCACACTCAAGGGGCTGCAGTTTGCCGACCACTGGGCAAGGGCAATATAAACTTTTAAATAGTTTAAATTCTTAATGTATCTTTCTAACATCCCTGGCCCTTTAAGTGTGTTTTGGTTTTTTATTTTTAAAGAAATAAAACTGTAAGACCAGAAAATAAAGACGTCTCCTTAGTACAGTTTCAGAAACCAGAGTTGCTGACTCAGCGCCGATGGTCCTTTTTAAGTTTTCCCCAGGGACTCTGGTGTTTTAAAGGCCCGATCGCCCACTGGAGACCGGAGTGTTTTCATCTGAAGCGCAGTTAGGGGCGATCGGGCGGGCAGGCGACAGTAAAGGCGAGCAGTTAGGGTCACCCCTGTGCCCTGCGAAGTCGCTGCTCCTGGTCCTGCTTCCCAGCCTGTGTCCCCCTCGGCCCTGCCCCTGCCCCTGCCCGGAGCAGCCTGTTCACACCGCGGCCCTGGGCGGGAGGGATGAGTCACTGAGCACAGTCCTCCACTTGCCCGCGGCCTGTCCCACACGGAAGAGGGACCGCAGGGTGCTCAGCGGGCTGGCCCTGCGGGGCATGGAAGCGCGGGCGTTCGCGTGAAAACGAAGGCTGGGAAGCAGGGAGCAGGCGCAGGGTGGTTTGTCAGCCGAGGCTGAAGAGAGGCAGAGGGAGAGCAGTGCTCCGGGAGGGGAGGGGGTGGCCATGGCCCGCTCAGGAGCGTGGGACACGGGCCGGTCCACTGCCTGGAAGCTGGCCCTTCATTCAACACCAGAACAGAAGCGGAGCCCCAGGTCTCAGAGCAGCAGCCGGCTGTTGCTTCTCCTCTCTTTTAATTAAAGAGGAAAGATTCCCCAAGAGGGAGGGCCGCTCCGGCACGGAGGCTCTTTTTATTGGGCTGGAGTTTCTGCTTTGACCGCAGCTTTGACCAGTTCCTGTCGAGCCTGGGGCTGCCGTCTGCAGTCTCCGTGCCACAAACGCACGCGAGTCATAGTCCAAGCAGCAGGCCTTCCGTTGCAGTTGCTCTTCATGGAGCAGAGGGTTCACTGGGCAGCTTGTCCTAGAAAAGATAACATGTGTCCTCCACCCCACACCCTTCCCAGAACCGAGTGTCCAACCAGGTGGCCGTGCGCCCACATCGTCCGAGTGTCTCTCTTCTCTCTTCTCTCTTCTGCTTGACTCCCCGATGGGCCACTTAACGATGTCAGATCCCGGCTGCTCTTTCCTGGTCTGCTTCTCCAGGAGCTTTTCCAGATTTCCTGTCAGAAGCTAGCCCTTTCTCCTGACCCGCAGGAAGTTCGGATACTAGCACGCGGGGACTCCTTTTCACTCGTGGCGAGGTGCGTCTGTCACTTTCGACTTCTCTCTGATGGTCACCCTGTGCCCAGCCCTTGCGATGTGTGTAGTCAGCCCAATGGCCGGTGTTGGTCTGTGGCCTTCACATGAGACAGACCGAGGAGATGGATGAAGGAGGAGATGGCTCATGGGGACTGACCCAAGTGGCACAATAGGGGGAAAGCCAGGATTTCGACTCTAGAAGTTATGAACGTGACTGCTGTGGGAAGATGTGAAGGCAAAACGATAACCAATGAGCACATGTGGAATCGGGAGTCCCAAGCCTCATGCTGAGCCCCGACAACAGAACCTGCCTGGTTCTGGGGCTGCCAGACCTGAGCTCTGCTCTTGTGTCAAGTGCAAGCCTTCAAGGAACCACCTTCCTTCCTCCCTCACTTACTTCCTTCCTTTCTTCCTTCCTCCCTCCCTCCCTTCCTTCCTCCCTTCCTCCCCTCCCTTCCTTCCTCTCTCTCTCTCTCTCTCCCACTCTTCTTTCTTTCTTTCTTTCTTTCTTTCTTTCTTTCTTTCTTTCTTTCTTTCTTTCTTTCTTTCTTCCTTATTTGTAGAGCAATTGTAGGTCCACACCAAAATTGGAGGGAAGGTACAGAGATTTCCCCACATGCCCCTTGCCCCAGCACATACGTGGCCTCCCCCAATGTCAACATTCCCCCACCTCCGCAGTACATTCGTTACAATCAACGAGCCTACACTGACACATTATCACCCAAAGTCCAGAGTTCACCTTAGGGTTCACTCACTGTTGGTGTACATTCTGTGGGTTTGGACAAATGTATAAAGGCATGATCCGACCATTACAGTATACATCATACAGAGTATTTACACTAAAAACCCTCTGTGCGCCATCTACTTATCCCTCCCTGCCCACTAATCCCTGGAAACCATTGATCTTTTTACTGTCTCCAGTAGGTTTGCCTTTTCCAGAATGTCAGATGGTTGGAATCGTAGGGTATGTAGCCTTTTCAGATTGTCTTCTTCTCTAGTCTATAATAATAAAAGCATAATATGCTAATTAGATCGGACAGCCGAACGACCTTCCGAACATCATTCCAGCCATCTATCTGGATGAAGCCACAGGGGCCGAGGCAGAGGCAGTAGGGGTGATCAGGCAGGCAGATGAGCAGCTAGGGTCATCAGGCAGGCAGGCAGAGTAGTTAGGGGTGATCAGGCAGGCAAGAAGGCCAGTGGTTAGGAGCCAGTGGTCCCGTATTGTGAGAGGGATCGGGCCTAAGCCGGCAGTCAGACATCCCCCGAGGGGTCTCGGATTGCGAGAGAGTGCAGGCCGGGCTGAGGGACCCCCCCCACACACACACACCCATGCATGAATTTCGTGAACCGGGCCTCTAGTAATATATATTTAAGACTCCTCCATGTCACTTTCTGGTTTGACAGTCTTGTTTTATGTAGCTAAAGAATTTGATGAAGCCGAAACCGGTTTGGCTCAGTGGATAGAGCGTCAGCCTGCGGACTGAGAGGTCCCAGGTTCGATTCCGGTCAAGGGCATGTACCTTGGTTGCGGGCACATCCCCAGTGGGAGGTGTGCAGGAGGCAGCTGATCGATGTTTCTAACTCTCTATCTCTCTCCCTCTCTGTAAAAAATTAATAAAATATATTTTAAAAAAAAGAATTTGATGAAAATGTACTGCTAACATGTGCAGAAATGCAATGTAGGGCCTATACCAGTGATGGCGAACCTTTTGAGCTCGGCGTGTCAGCATTTTGAAAAACCCTAACTTAACTCTGGTGCCGTGTCACATATAGAAATTTTTTGATATTTGCAACCATAGTAAAACAAAGACTTATATTTTTTATATTTATTTTATATATTTAAATGCCATTTAACAAAGAAAAATCAACCAAAAAAATGAGTTCGCGCGTCACCTCTGACACGTGTGTCATAGGTTCGCCATCACTGGCTTATTCCATAGTTCTCTATATTATTTTTTGCTAGCTTTCCTATATCCAAGCTCCATGCACGAAGCCAAGGTGGGTATTAAAATATGAACTGTTCTCACCCCCCATAGATAATGCTGACTATGTTCTCATCGTACTTCTAAGCAACCATTCGTGTTTCTGTACATGGAGTTTCAATCACTTCAGTTTGGGCCCCGAGGTTGAAAACAAAATCCTTTAAAATCAAGGCACTTTTTTTCCTAATGAAAACCACAGCTTGAGCAGCTGCTCGTATGATTGTCTCTGCTCTGTGGCTACACTGGTGTGTGGGAGTTTACTGTCGGGCTGTGGAAAAGGGAGCAAATAAGAAGCCAAGAATGGGGTCATGTTTCAATAGAGAAATAATGGTGGAATGTTCAGCCCTTGAGTGTTTTCCGCACCCTCCCCACACTTTGGACATGTAGCTTGGCTCTCTTTTTCCTCTCTAAATGCTTCCATAAGGCATGAAAGAGAAGCATACATCATCAGAACCACTGTATTGAAAACTCCTGGCCCCCAACTCTGAGCCTATACAGTGCGCCTTTATTTTTGCCTGGAGCTGTAAAATGACAACACAGCTATACGCTCTGTCTGTGTGGTGTAACATCCGCATTTTGTCCATCTGCCTTGGTGTGGTCTGCCTTGCCTTTGTCTGGGTTGAAATCGTGTTTCTCTGTGTATCATGCATTTTGTTTTGCTGATGTCAATTTCTAGGTCTCGTTTTCTTTTTTTAATGCCTTTTCCTACCTCCCTTTCTCCTCATGCTCTCTCCGCTGAGCTCCATTTTTCTAGTCCTTTCTTCCCTCTTCTCTTTTCATAAGATAGGGTTTTAAATTCTACAAATAAAAATTGAAGTCTTATTTTTGCTACTCTTAATTTTTGCCTGGGTAAGTAGATCATTTTATAGTTCCCAAAAAGGACGGTACCTCAAAAGGAATTGCTTTTTACTAATTAGGACCTTGATTTTTTTTTTTTTAAGGTAGGTTTTTTACCCGAACAGAAACAACTGCTTCATCCTGGCAACTAGTCACAAAGGCAGAGACTAAGAAGAAGACCTGGGCTCTGGTTCCACAGAATGGGGTGAATTCTCAGTGACACGTACCCCAAGTTACACTTAAATGTAGACGTGTTTTATCGTTGAATCAACTGCCAGGGTCATTCTGGGGATTAAATGAAACAACCCGAACAGCCCTTCAGCTGTCAGAGGAGAATTCATTGCTAAATGACCCTTCTTCCTACTAACTGTTGTATATTTTTTCAGGAACAGACAAGGCATAGCCAGCTCCTCCCCCTGTTGCCTTCCTCCTGAGGAGGGAGAGGTCAGCCCTGGGTGAAGCAGCGTAGTAAAGGTAGACCTGAGGTCAGCACACGGAAGTGTCCATCCGGGATTTGCGACTGCCCAGAGGCATCTTCCTGCATCTCTGCAGGCTTCGGTTCCTCATTGGTCCAATCTGTATAATCCCCGCCCACTCCACGGACTGTTGAGTGAGGTAGCGTGTGTGTGAAAGCAGGCTGCTGGAGAGATGATGTTTCCTGACATGGCTCTGGTCCAGAGGCTCTGACTCCTCTTCCTTTTCTCTTTTGTCTTTCCACATCTGATTGAGTCTCTTTGTTAAGAAGATGGTCTGCCTGGCCAGTGTGGCTCAGTGGTTGAGCATCAACCTATGAACCAGAAGGTCACAGTTTGATTCCCCATCAGGGCACATGCCCCAATTGTGGGCTCCATCCCCAGTAGGGGGCGTGCAGGAGGCAGATGATCAATGATTCTCTCTCATCATTGATGTTTCTCTCTCACTCCCTCTCCCTTCCTCTCTAAATTCAAAATATATATATATGTTTTGGTGTTTTTTTAAGAAGTTGGTCATTTGGTATGTGAGTCTCTAATTCTTTGTCAGTGCTGGCATTTAACATAATCTGGCTTTCAGAGTCAGGTAGGACCTACCGTCCTTTATGACCGGTTTTTAATTGAACGTAATTGGTAGGCCAGAAGTAAAGGGAACTCACTATACATCCAGGCAAACAGCCATCAACAGGGTAGGTCTTAAATGAGTGTACTCTTAATGTTCGTGCGAAAAGCTATAAACAGAAGCCTCCACGTAAGGTTCCAATTTAAGGGAGAATGAAGTGCTTCAAGAGCCCAGACTTCCCAGCTAAATTTTTTTTAACATTTCCTGACCAATAATCACCCACTCACATATAGTATCATCTAGATCAGTGAAGTTAGAAGCCCTTGGTCAAACGACAGCTATGTCTTCCTCTCTTAGAAATGTAGAGTGGTCCCTGGGTTAGATGAGATTTTTTTTTTATTTGAACCAACCATTAAAAGGTGGACATGTAGCCAAAACCGGTTTGGCTCAGTGGATAGAGCGTCGGCCTGCGGACTGAAGGGTCCCAGGTTCGATTCCGGTCAAGAGCATGTACCTGGGTTGCGGGCACATCCCCAGTGGGAGATGTGCAGGAGGCAGCTGATCGATGTTTCTCTCTCATCGATGTTTCTAACTCTCTATCTCTCCCTTCCTCTCTGTAAAAAATCAATAAAATATATTAAAAAAAAAAAAAGGTGGACATGTTTACATAAAAGCCAGGTTTCCTGCCTCTGGGAATAAGTAGGTATTAGGTCCCCATCTCCACCTTTGTTATCAATTTTACCAATTTATTCAACTTTTGTGGTCACATAAGTATTTGACTTTGAGATTCCAAAAATATATATATTTCTCCTGCTCTAAATAAATACTTGCTCCTCAAGGCAAGTATTTATTTAATTTCTAGTATGGTCTCAAGCTGTGTTGTCAGGGAAACAGCAGACATGATTTCTGCTGTCAAGGCACTTGTGGTCTAGCTAAGAAAACAATACAAAAACCAGTAAAATAAGTAGGGAATGATTAAACATTGACCCCTGGTAATGAATAGCAGTGAAGATCAGCATGGGGTGAGGTCAGGGAAACCTCCTGGATGGTATTGGACTTGAGCTGATGCTTAAATTCATTCCTTCATTCGGCCATCATTGATTTTCCTACTCTGCGTCTTGCACTGTTTAGTGTACAACGATAAATATGTGAACAAATAAGGACAGTAAAACATTATACATGCTTAGATAAAAATCTGTAGATAAATAATGATATCACAAAAGAATGCGGCCAATTATATACCTGAGATAGGAAATTCTTTTATAGAGTAGGTGATGAGTAAATTGATTTTGGATGAATAGATTGACCAAACCTAGGAATAGAGGAGAGGCATTCCAGAAAGTGAGTGCCATCTGAGACGACATAGTTCACCGTGGGTGGATCTGGATGAGTTTCAGCATCCCGGGAGAAAAGTCAGGGCCAGATCTTGGAGGGTCATGTATTCATGAAGAAGTTAAACTTTATAGGAGGTAGAGAGCCACCAGTGGCTTTTAATCAGAGGATGGAAGAGCACACATCCCTAACCCGTTCTTTCCTGCCTCCACCCTGCTGCACCCCAGAGGCTGACCCGTAGGGCTAACTTAGCGGACTCTCATGCCCTTTGATTCCAGTTGAGTTCAGCCAGTGGATAAGTAGTTCCAGCAGGAGATGGGCGGCAAGAGAGAGTGAGGCCAAGGGCTTTCTTCTCCAGGCTTCCTCCCCTGAAGAATCACCAGGGAACAGCTTCACCTCCCTTCAGAAGGTGACCTTATTGAAATACCTTACTCCTTCCAGTAACTAGTCCTTCCCCTGGTCCCTTCAGACCTTTGGTGGTGACAAAATCATCTCTGCACTGTCTTCATCTCTCTTGTGCTTCCCCTACAGCCCACCCATACCATTAGCAGCAGTCCTGTTGTACACAAATCCTCTGCAGATTATTCTCATTTAAAATATGACTTTATTTTGAATGTTCAGCCGTAGGGGAAGAGGATGGTTTCCGGGAATGGAAGTCAAGGGGCAAAGCAATCAACCAGGAAAACTGGCCACAGTGCGAGGTGATGCGGCTGGGAATCTGGAGTTGTGGAGACAGAAAGGAACTGACTGAGGCAGGACGGGGGGCAAAGTGGAACTGACACCAATGGGATGTGAGAGGTTAGGGAAAGGGAGGAGTCAGGGGTGACCACCCCGGTTTCTGACTTGGGTGGCTGCTTGGTTCAAGAAGTATAAAGAGCCCTGACCGGTTTGGCTCAGTGGATAGAGCGTGGGCCTGCGGACTGAAAGGTCCCAGGTTCGATTCCGGCCAAGGGCATGTATGTACCTTGGTTGGGGGCACATCCCCAGTGGGAGGTGTGCAGGAGGCAGCTGATCGATGTTCCTCTCTCATCAATGTTTCTAACTCTCTATCCCTCTCCCTTCCTCTCTGTGAAAAATCAATAAAATGTATTTTTAAAAATTTTTTAAAAAAGAAGTATAAAGAGAAGATTAGTTTGGCATGTGTCAATGTTGAGCTCTTCGTGGGAGAGCCGTTGGAGCACACAGAAGGTATTGGTTAGAGCGATGTGGAATTCAGGAGCGATCTGGCTGGCGGGAAGGCTGGTATATTGTCACCTTATAGGTCAGTGATGGCGAACCCATGACACGCGTGTCAGAGGTGACACGCGAACTCATTTTTTGGGTTGATTTTTCTTTGTTAAATGGCATTTAAATATATAAAATAAATATCAAAAATATAAGTCTCTGTTTTACTATGGTTGCAAATATCAAAAAATGTCTATATGTGACACGGCACCAGAGTTAAGTTAGGGTTTTTCAAAATGCTAACACGCCGAGCTCAAAAGGTTCACCATCACTGTTATAGGAGGTCCTTGAAGCCAAGTTGATAGAGGAGGTCCCCCAGGAGAACTGCGAACGTGGGAGAAGGAACAGAATAAGAGAGGACGGCAGTTGTGCACGGAAGTTAGACTGTCACTAAAAGGATCCATCGTTTTGCACAAACTGAGTAAAGAGCGTGAGCAGAGGCAAAGGGGAGAGAGCGGGTGCCGGCTGCGCACCGGTGGCGGGAAACGTCTGCAGAAGACGAGAGGAGCCACACGTGGATGCGTGGACAGCTACGGCAGACGCCCGGGCGTGGGTTGGGAATGGAGGAGCTTTTATACGTATTTGTCCGGCTAGTCTACCAGCGCGAATGGAACTCTTAGGTCCCCGAGTGCCATGAAGCCCACGCAGGTTGTGTTTCAGGACGAGTGAAGTTGTGATGAAGGCAGAGATGGACCTAAAATCCAAAGCGGTGATTCCATGATGCCGTGATGAGGATCGAAACCAGGACAGTCGCAGTGAGTGCTGAGGGCCACGAGGTTTCAAGGAAAGAACGGGCAAGACTTCGGGGGAAATGAGTCCAGGAGGAGAAAGGTGAAGATGGCCCCAGGATTCCCACCGTAACCTGTTAGCGACCGTGTTCACAGCTGCGACCTTTCTTAGGTTCCATTGCATTTACGATCATTGTGACTCCGAAATTTTCTGATCATTCTGAAGAAGCGGCTAACCAATTAGATGTGACGAAAAATTCCATTTTCCCAATTTCAAAAAATAAGGAAACCATGTGCATGGTGTGAAGTAGCTTGGCTGGTTAGAATATGTGTCCCAGAATGATTTAATTTCGAATCCAGTTTAGTCTGGTTAAGTTCAAAGATAGAATTTCAGAACTGAAATTCTGACACTTGTTCCATATAACCTCAGATGGAGAAATAAATAGAAATGCCACAGATGATTATTATGAAATTCATCATATTTTGGTTGATGATTTCTTTCTGTTCTTTGGCTTAAATTCTGATTCTCTGTGGTTATAGGCTTTGAGGCTCTGTGCTGAGTTTTGTTCTTTCTCTCTCTTTTCTCCCAATTCCACTTCCACTCGCCCTCCTCCCCACCAAATCATAATTTTAGGAACTGATGACAAGGGATGTAAGGAGTCAGATTTTAAAATGGGAAACACTGTGTTGTAATATTTCAAGTTTGTGTTTTTAATTTTTAAATGATGCTTGAGGTGAGTAGAAATTTCAAAAGTTGGTAATAAGAAAATGAACAGAAAATTCACAGAATATAAAATATAAATTGCTTCAGTTTTTAAAAATCAGATCTACCGTTTTGATAAGAATGCCATTAAAACCCCAATGAGATACCATTTTTCACCCAGCAGATTGGCAGTGACATTTTTTTTTTAAAGCGTTAGGAAAGGTATGAGGAAACACATTGGTAGTGGGAATATGAGTGGGCAGAGCGTCTAGAAAAATCAGTTTGGCAATAGCTGTGGCAAATAAAAAAGCACTTACCCTTTGGCCCAGCCATTCCACAGGGAGCCTCGCCCACCGATGTACTTGCACTGGGTACACAAACCCTTCGGTACCGCTCAGCATGTCGCTTCAGCATCACTGGCTGCCAAGGACTGGACCCGACCTGGATGCCCGTGCACAAAGCGCTGGTCACATTCGGTGTGGTGTTTGCACAGTGGGGAGTACGTGCAGCTCTTTAAAAACGAAGCAAATTTTTATGGAACGCTCAAGGAACTACGCAGAAGGCCACTGCTTGCTGTTAAAAGAGCGGCATTGTGTGTGCAGGTAGATAGTATCCAGGACCCTGTCTGCACGGAGGGAGCGGGGAGCAGGGGCTGCCGCTGAGATGTGAGGAGAGCTTGGGAGGAGACTGGAAGGAGACTTCCTTTCCACTCTGAACCCTCTGGGACCGGACATGTCTGGCAGTGGCACATCTCAAGTCCTCTTGAAATCTCTTCCCCTGACTCCAGAAAGGGCAGCCAAGTGGCTCCCCAGCACGGACGGGCCTTCATCCGTTGGTGGGGGAAGCGGGGTGTGCACAAGCCGTTCCAAAGGCTGTGGTTGGTCGGTGCCTTTACAATAACAAGATGCTTACCTCTTAGCTGGCAGTCTGATCCCGCGGACACTGCAGCCTGCGCGCACACAGAAAGGTAGACATACACAAGTACGTGTCAAGGTAAACCTTGAGGATGTGTGCAGGTTCCTGTTCGGGTTTGTTTGCTTTCTGAAAACTCTCAACGGCTTTGTGTTTCCCATGACTTTTGAGAATTGTTCATTTCTTCCCATTTGGAACTGGCCCCGTGGTCTTAAGGTTCCGTTCTTCGAACCAGGTTGCATCTCATTTACACAGTGGACCCGGAACCATCTCAGTTAATGGTGCTGTCCTGTCTCTGGGAGTCCAAAGAACAGAGAAGTGAGAAGAATTCACTGTTCACTGTTTGATAAGCACCTACTTTGTAGGCAGGCTGGGAGCATCCCACTAAATAACACAGACCTGGTCGTGGCGTTCCAGCCTCCCGACGTTCCTTCTTCGTCGCCGGGTTGGCCACGCTCCGCCTGCTGTGCTGTCCTGGTGCCGTTTCTAGTGCTGCTACTTCGTCTTGTTTCTTCATTCGTGCTGGTTCACGCGGCGTCTCCCCACTCCCGACAGGGAGGGACATGCCGGTGGAATAGTGGCGTCCACTTGAGTCGTGGGCCCACAGATGGATCCTACAGGCCTTGGCTCTCATTTGCTTTTTTTTTTTAAATATATTTTTTTATTGATTTCAGAGAGGAAGGGAGAAGGAGAGAGAGAGAGAAACATCAATGATGAGAGAGAATCATTGATCAGCTGCCTCCTGCACGCCCCCTACTGGGGATCGAGCCCACAACCCGGGCATGTGCCCTTGGCCGGAATCGAACCTGGGACCCTTCAGTCCACAGGCTGACGCTCTATCCGCTGAGCCAAGCCGGCTAGGGCAGCATTTGCTTTTTTTTATTTACACACAGGTGGACACTGTGCGGACGGGACGGGGAGCAGTACAACCGTGGCTGTAAGGGAAGGTGGGCCGCAGACTGCGCTCATCTCAGTGAGGATGGGAACCAGGGAAACACAAGTCACAGAGCCCATCTTCGCCACAGCCCGGAACTTATCTCCCACGAACCAGGGGCTGGAACCTCCCAGCCAGTGGCCTGAACTTGCCGGACCCGAACTTGACCTCCTCCGACTCTCCCTGTTCTTCCTCCGTGCCTTGGCGTCATTGCTCTTCTTCTGCATTAGCAAAACTAGTTTCCATGCCTCACTCCTGACAAGCGACCTTTTATTTCTAAGCAAAAAAGCGTGTGCTGCAGGGTAGCCCGCCAGCCTCGGACGGGAGCTGAGAACCGGATGCCCCAGCAGGACCGGGCCTTCGCTTCACGTCGAGTGCATCCACGTTGAGGGAAATCCCTGTGGTGATTCCGAGTGACGCACACACAGGGATGTTTTCTGGATGACGGTTATATCTTGTCCCCGGATGAATTCTGCAGTACAGTTTCGGAAACACAGCACGAAAGCAGTGCAGGAGGGTGCCGATCTTTGCTTTGTAAATACCACCTTGGCTGTATCTAAACTGGACTAGAGGGGCCTGTCGGTGGTGTTGCGTTCGCTCCTGGGGCCCGGGTCCTGCAGCTGGGACGGCTGTCCGTAGAGGCGTTTTCTGAAACCCTCAGCGCTGCTGAAAGACAAGGCCCTCCTCCCTCCATGCGCGGAGTGTGGCGGTGACAGCTCAGAACAGATGTCCCAACGGCCTCCAAGTGCTTTTCTTTGGTGGCTCAGCCTCTGCTGGTCATGAAATGGTCTGTTAAGAAATAAGTTCCCCCGCGTGGGGGGGGGCGGGAATGTGTTATGTCCATTGAGTTCGCATCCTGGCAGGGAGCTGGCTCTTAACGCCTGGATTGTCCCCAAGGTTGGATGGATGTTGTTGGGACGTCCAGGCCGCAGCAGCCACAGAAGAGAGGGTGACACGGTAGCTCAGCATCTCTCCCAGGGTGCCTCGCGTGGACTCACCGGAGAGTGGCGTGGCCTTTTATAGAAGAAGAGGGGCTCAGTGCAAGGTGCTAGGAAGGTGATCTTGTAAACTATGGGGAGAGAAGGTGGGTGTCCCTGTCTGCTGGAGGTTTGCATGGTTCTCCTTGTAAAACCCACTTTGCAGTTCACACTTGATGTCAGACTCCCACTGAAGGGGAAACTTCCATTCTCAGATAAACAGGGTCGGCTTAGTTTGTGGTCTCAGGGGCCTTACACGAGACCTCGGCATAACTGTTCAGGGGTGTTGGCGTGGAGGCCTGGTCATCTTCACTTCTGACGTCTGTCTGCTTGTCCCCACCGTCATCCATACTGTCCACTGCTTCCGAGGGACAGGTCAGCAAAGGGTGTGGCCCGAGGGCCAAACCCGACCCGCTGCCTGTTTCTGTAAATAAAGTTGGATCGGTGCGCAGCTGGTCCACCGTGTTTACACATCGTCGGCGGCAGCTTTCGAGAACTAAGCGAATTGAGTAGTTGTGACAGAGACTGTTTAGCCCACAAAACCTAAAATATTTACAGAATTAGTTTGCCAACCCTGCACGTTAGAAGTCACAGAGAGCCCAGCCCGTGTGGCTCGGTGGTTGAGCTTCGACCTGTGAACCAGGAGGTCACGGTTTGATTCCCGGTCGGGGCACATGCTCGAGTTACGTAGGGGGCATGCAAGAGGCAGCCGATCAAAGATTCTTTCTCATCACTGATGCTTCTCTCTCTCTTCTTCTCCCTTTCTCTCTGAAATCAATAAAAAATATTTTTTTAAAAAGAAGGAAGCCACTTGCTGCAAGTGCTCGTTCGTTAGAAGGAGGCGCACCCCCCTGCACCCCTCCAGCCTCTGTGCACAGGCTTCGTGCCCGCCCACAGCAGATCCCGGTTATAGCGGCTCGGGAGTCCCCCACCGCCTACGCGGAGTTGAAACCAGGGAAACCTGTGAGAGCTGAGGGTCCACAGGATAGGTCGGTGTTACTTGTGAATGTTTGGGACACGCATCTAAAAAATTAGCCCCCTAAGCCGCGCGGCCTTGGTTTTAGAATATGACGTGTCTGGGTTATCACCGCGAAATGACAACATGACTTCCTGTGACAAACAAAATGAGCCACACGGAGTAAGTTTTTACTCTGAGGTCAGATTGCAAGTGAGCATCCATTCAGTTTGATGTTGGTCCTCTGGTAATGAACTCTGAATATAAGCAAAGAAAAAAGTACACGTCTGTGCTCGTTTTCAAGCTGGTGTTTAAGAAAACCTGCCGTGGCCTTTTTTACTTTGTTTTTTTATGATAACGATCAGATGCCTTGGACAAGAAGAGTGGGTGGGAATAGGGAAAGGGGATGCCATCACCACGGGGACAGCGGTCCCCCGTAAACATCTCACCTCTCTTCTGTTTATCATGTATTTCAGGCCAATTCAAGCTGCTGGAACAGGACCGAGATATAAAGGAGCCAGTGCAATATTTCAACAGCGTGGAGGAGGTGGCCAAAGCGTTCCCTGAACGCGTGTACGTCATGGAGGAAATAACGTTCAACGTGAAGGTAGCTTTGGAAGAACCAAATATTTATCCTCACTAAATAGCCTGCAGGCCATCATGTGCCCATCTGGGCCTCACAGGGAAAGGTCCATCTTCTTGTGAGGTGGACCTTGTCCTAGGAGGTGTCAGGGGCCAAAACTGGTCTTTGAAGAATTGCTTTTGCTGTAGCTGACCGGATGCCCAGACGGGTAACGACGCTGCATTAGCCCTATCGTTTGCTAAACTGTTAAGGCAGCTCAGAGGTTGTCTTTTTCTCATTTGGACTTTATTCCCTGATGTGTAATCGTTGTTTGGCCAGATCTCCTATAAGGCTGATATTCCACTTGCAGGAGCTAGTAAAAGGCATAAGACCCAGCCGGCCAGGCTCAGTGGTTGAGCGTCGAGCTATGAACCAGCAGGTCACAGTTCGATTCCCAGTCAAGGCACAAGCCCAGGTTGTGGGCTCGATCCCCAGTGAGGGGTGTGCAGGAGGCAGCCGATCAATGATTCTCTCTCATCATTGATATGTTTCTCTGTCTCTCTTCCTCTCTGAAATCAATAGCAATATTCTTGTGAAAGAATCATACGAAGGATCTAATGCCGTTCACTTATTTAAAGAGAGAGACTTCAGAGCACAGTCTGGGATCGGCATATGTTCCTTCCATTTCTCAGAGACTGCCCGTATCAGGACACACGGGGAATTGATGTCTAGGGTGTTGCCAACGGGAATTGACTGGTCCTTGCTCATCAGAGAAAAGCTAAATGGTGTTTATGGCGCTGCGTTCCTTTTGCATGTGGAAAGGGACTAACCAGAGAAGCCATGGCTGCAACAAGGTGCAACCTTATTGCCTACAGGTCCTCTGCATTGTCCTCAGCCGCATGGCATTCACAGAGACACTAAGACATCTTAGAAAGTGTTCACACTGACAAGAGTTTCTGTTGAACCTCATTTCCGCGAGAAGTCCGACTGAGTCCCGTCCTCTGAACATGTCGAGATTTAGAGGGCAAGATGCGTTTTTCTTAGCAATTCACTCTCTGTGACAGACAGACTGCGTGCGTGGTAGCTTAGCCCAAGAATGCAACGGTGTCTTTGGGGGTGAATCACTCCACCCTCGCTTCTCAGGAAAGAGGGGCGTGCTCAAACCAGCCTCCTTCCTGGAGAAGTGGTTCTGTCCATTCATTGACTAAGCTAAGTCATTCTCTTCCAGCTCTAAAATACAGCTGCTGTAGTCTACTTTCTCTACTTTTACTATTAAAACTGGTGAGATTTTGCGTGGCCCGTTCAACTTGTATTCAAGACACTTGTGTTCATTTACATTGAAGATCTGTGAGAACACATTCATTTTTTATCTTACCCACAGTCGTTGGCCAGAAGTTAATCAAATCCTATCCCATGAGTGCCTTGATATGATTTAAATGTCCCCTTAAAACTTATATTTAGAATTACCTAAATGGGAAAGAAAATCATTTGGAAAGGAAAGCTAATAATTTTAAACCCTTTTCTGAAAATATTTCATGGATCAACACTAATAAAAGAGAAAAATGGTAATTGGCGTACGAGCTACCCTTTTCATTGGCTAATCAGGGCTATATGCAAATTAACTGACAACTAAGATTGGCAGTTAACTGCCAACAAGATGGCGGTTAATTTGCATATGTAGGCACAATGCAGGGAGGCGAAAGGGAAAGCAGGAAGAAGCCCCCTGCCACTGACAGTGATCGGAAACCCAGGGGGGAGCTAAGACCCCTGGGGCCGCCTTTGCCCTGCCCCCCAGCCATGATCGGAGAATCAGATGCCTTTTCCGCCCTGGCCAGTGATAGCAGTAAGTAGGGGTGGAGCCAGCGATGGGAGCTGGGCATGGTCGAAGCTGGCAGTCCCAGGAACTAGGGGCCCCTTGCCTGGGCCTAAAGTGAAGCCCACGATCGTGGGGCCGCTGCAGCTGCGGGTCCTCGCTGCCCGGGCCGGACGCCTAGGCCAGAGGCGTCAGGCCTGGGCAAGGGGCCGATCCTGCAATTGGAGGGTGATGGGGGTCAACGCCTGAGGGCTCCCAGTATGTGAGAGGGGGCAGGCTGGGCTGAGGGACACTACCCCACACACACACCCAGTGCACGAATTTCGTGCACCGGGCCCCTAGTTTTAAAATAAAAGATTTAGAATTAAAACATGAGCCTGGCCAGCGTGGCTCACTGGTTGAGCATCTACCTATGAACCAGGAGGTCACGGTTCGATTCCCCGTCAGGGCACATGTCCGGGTTGCGGGCTCCACCCCCAGTGTAGGGCGTGCAGGGAGGCAGCCGATCAATGATTCTCTCTCGTCATTGATGTTTCTATCCCTCTCTCCTTCTCCCTTCCTCTCTGAAATCAATAAAAATATTTTTTAAAAGAGTAAAATGATAAAATATTATCAGTGATCAGCAGGGTGGAAGTTTGCAGACATTGAGTGTTTATAATCATTGAATTTGAGGCCTTCCTTGTTGCCTCGTCCTACTCCTTTTGACACATATGAACAGTAGGAAACAGATGTTAGCTGGCTTCATTGATTCACAAGAAGCCACAGAGCTCCTCAGCAGCCGAGCCAGGTCTCCGAACTCCATCCAGCCCCCTTCCCGCTCCCTCCCATTCTCTCTGTGGGTTTGAGATCAGGCTGGCGATTGGGATCCGAACACCCGTTCACAGTGACACAAGAGCTTGCACACTTAGTTCGTTTTCCATCTAAATAAGTGTTTCCAATAATTGTTACCTAACCAGATCCTTTTGTTTTTGTATTTCTGATACACAGGATTTGGTGGCTTTTATGAATGTGATGCGTGCAGATTTGTACACCTTATTCCATACCAGAGTATCATACCAATATTTTAAAAATAAAATCCTACACGTTAACTTGATGTTTTGTCTCTATTGGCATCAGTGTAGTTTCTGATTAGGTTAACCTGTGTCAGGATGAACCCCTTCAAAAATACTGCTGTAAAGTATTAGCCCGGAATATTAACCCGTATTAACAGAGAAACAAGACTAGAGGTGGGTCTTTGCTTTGTTAAAGAGACACTGAGGGGGCGGACGTGCTTCGCTGAATACAGAAGCAAAAGTTCTGAAGTTGAATAGAATTCATGATGCTGAGTTTGGGGATTTTTTCCCCCCAAGGCTTTCGAGTTACTGGAAACCAGCCTCCTTTCCGCCCCCTGCCCCCGCCCCTCGACTTGCCCCGCGCCCCACCCCCCACCCCCCACCCCCACCCCGTCATGGACTTGAGGCAATCTGCGGGCCTTTTCACTTAACATATTAGTTCCCCTCCAGTGCTGAGAAGTTCCCCTTCGGCCAACTAGTTAGGCTGTCTCTTGTTTCCCTGCACGTAGCAGTTAACAAATTCAACATATGTCCTGGTACTTTCTTGACTCACTTCCACAGAGCAAACTGCAGGCGAGGCCTTGAGAATCCATTCCCGGGGAGGCCCGCGGCTGCTGGTGGTTCTGCTCTTGTCCTAATTGCTCGCCTCTCTGACCCTGTTTGTCTTCTCAAAGGCACACGCAGCTCACCGGCAGCCTTCTCTCCGGGCCACCGGCCGTTCCCCGGTCGCCCTGTGAAGTCACACGGGGCAATGGTGCTGAAACGTGGGTTGCTCTTCGGGGAGTTGTTTGTTTTGTTGTTTTGTTTTAAGAGTAGATCGTAACCATCATCCTAGTTTAAAATATGTCCCTAGGCGTTCGGAAAAGGACCCTCCTGGGGGTGGGAGATGATGATGAGGCCCGAGGGGTGGGGTCCCTGTGAGTGTGAACAGAACGGGGCTGGGTCGCCTTGGAGCCTGAGTCGCTCTGGACCGCCAGCTCGGGGGTGGCTGTGAATTTGAACAGAAAATCCCGTCCAAAATGACTGTCATTTCCATTCAGTTTCTTAAAATGTATTGCAGTTCTCTGCCATCTTCAAGAGAAGGATTTGAGCAACACGTAACCCTCACTCTCGCCTCCTGAGGCTTCTGCCTTTCTGTGGAGCGGCCCTCCCACCCAGGGGGTGGTCGGTGGCCTCCCTGAAGTGCTTTTTGTCTGTTGCCCTGTGTTTGTTGGGACACGTGCCTCAGCGTCTGTCTGTCTAGTTTTCATTTTCCCTTCCAGCCCCCTGCGGGCGGAAGCTGGTAGCCACGTGGGACAGAACTGTAATGAGAGGGGAGCAGCACGCCCAGTGAGGGGGGTCCTTCAAGGTTTCCTCCGAGCCCGGCAGCAGCCACTGCTCAGAGGCCTGTGAGCTCACCGCCCCCTCTCGGCTCTGCAGCCGGGCACCCCCGACCGCCGGCCCGGGAGGCGCTGGTTCTCAGAAACGCCGCACCTGGCGCGTTCGTGGCTGTGTGTGCGCACATCGTGGGTGGACGTGCACAAGCCTGATGGGTGGCCTGCTGCGCACCTGGGCTGCAGGCCTCGACAGCATGTTACTGTACAAGACAACACGAGGCTAAATCAAGCACAGAGAAGGGATGTAATCAAGAGAGGTGGTAGGCAACAATAAGAACTATCGTATAGTAAATATATATTTAAGTAAAAATCTCTAGTAGAGTAAAAGCCATCGGCATTTATTGTCATTATCGAGGATAATGGACTGTACCTAAGTGTACGTGCTATAATTTTATACGCCTGGCAGTGCGGGAGGTTTGTTACACCAGCCTCGCCAAAAACACCTGAGCGATAAGTTGCGCTAGGAAGTTACAACAGCGCTGAGGTCACTAGGCCAGTGGTAGGCAAACTGCAGCTCGCAAGCCACATGCGGCTCTTTGGCCCCTTCAGTGTGGCCCTTCCACAAAATACTGACTTCTGCGCATGGTCCGCGAAGTTTCAATCGCACTGTACGTGCGCGCCCGCACCTGGTATTTTGTGGAAGAGCCACACTGAAGGGGCCAAAGAACCGCATGTGGCTGGCGAGCCGCGATTTGCCAGCCACAGCACTAGGCAATAGGGATTTTTTAGCTCCATCATAATCTTGTGGGCCACTGTCATATATGCCATTCACCGTCATACATGCCATCCACTGTCATACATGCCACCCACCGTCATACATGTCATCCACCGTCATACATGTCACCCACCATCATGCATGCCATCCACCGCCATACATGCCACCCACCGTCATACATGCCATCCACCCTCATACATGCCACCCACCGTCATGCATGTCATCCACCCTCATACATGCCACCCACCGTCATACAAGCCACCCACCGTCATACATGCCACCCACCGTCATACATGCCATCCACCGTCATGCATGCCACCCACCGTCATGCATGCCACCCACTGTCATACATGCCACCCACCATCATACATGCCATCCACCATCATGCATGCCACCCACCGTCATGCATGCCACCCACCGTCATGCATGCCATCCACTGTTGCCTGACACTTCTTTATATGGTGCAGGGCTGTACTCACACAGAGATCAGAAATTACCATTTGCTCTGCAACCTGAATTTTGCTGTGCACGGATGAATTTTAAACATTAAAAGTGAATGAATCTAGAGGTAGCCCATTTTGACTTTGTAAGTTCCAACTTCCTTAGGATGAGCCAGATGTCATTTATTTTTAAGATTCGTTCCGGATGGTAAATTGGATACAAGTGTGAGGGTAATTATTTCAGGGTCTGAAGGCAGGCGGGTGCTTCTTGTGCCATCTGAGATGTGAGGCCTCTGGAAACCTCCCCACGGCACGTCCCCTGGTGCGCATCACAAATTAGGTCGTCGCCATGTACTTGCCATCCTTGCCCTCTTTCCTGTTGTTGTTTTTTTTAAAAAAAAAAAAAAAAGACACTCGAGGTTGTCATTTACTGACCTCTTTGTGCGCTTTCTCATTTTCTGCCATTTTCCCAAAGGAAAGAGTTATAACATTGGAGTTTGGGGAGCAATGTGCTAATATTAATTAAATATTCTCTATTTAATTTGTACATCAATCAGATCAATCCTGATTTTTTTTTTTTATCCAAGAGCTGAAATTTTAACCTCTGTGATATAGTTGATCTTTAGAACAACTATTTTTAGAGAAAAGATTGCCTATAGCCAGAACCATCAGGGGGAGAGAGAGAGAGAGAGAGAGAGAGAGAGAGAGAGAGAGAGAGAGAGAGAGAGAGAGAGAGAGAGAAAGGGAGAGAGAAAGTTTACATCAGTGTTTTACAATGTTGCTTGACTATGGGCTGTTACTTCTGAATGGTATTGTGAATAGTAAAACCCTGATCGTTTCCTGGATTAGACCTATTAGAGTTGTTTGGATAACACACTCCGAATTACTTCCTCTCAGGAAACATTGAAACTGGGACTGTTATCCAGGCACGCATACCAGAGCACTTAGACAGAACACATTGTTTCTCTGGCTATTAAAAGAGAAATAAAGAGGAAGGGAATTATGCAAATAAATCACATCTGTAGAAACCAGAGGAGACTATTTGGCGCAGCTGCCAAAGGAAGAACGTTTCCTCATGAGCTTCTTTATCTGTCACCGGCAGCGACCACAGGATCGGTGGGTCTGTGAGTCTCATCGTTTATGCAGAGCTAACTGCTCGCATCGACGATGACATCAGAGTGGGGAGCGTGGCACTACGGACTGCACTCACACATGCCACACATGTTTATGTACGGGGGCAGGAAAGCTTCCCCCAGAAGTACACACGTACGTGGAAGTGGTGACAAAACTGCTGAATTTGCCCAGGGAGTGGCATTTAGAAAAGATCGTTTTGATCCGTTTACTGTATGCACATACTGCCTGCTCTGTATCTCAGAAGCTGTGTAGACGTTCGCTTTCCGTCCATTTGGTATGTGCTACTCAGTGGTCCTATAATGGGTTCATTCTGGAAGGAGTGTGTTTGTAAAGGGAAATTAGGGAAATTATAGTATCAACTTAAAGAGCTAAATAACACGTCGTTATTTCTGCGTACTTGAGAAACGCTGTTGGTTCCTGTGAACTGGAACTAGTTTGGTGTTGGAGAGAGTGAACGTGTGTGTTTCTCAAATCTCATGAGAACCCTGCCTCTCAGCATGCCTGTCTCCGTCCTGATCCAAATGGACGAACTGCCAAGTTTTCTGTAGAAGTTCCATGAAAAGGAAGGGGAGCGGTGCAGCTGAGCATCTTGGAGACCAGCACATTCCCTTCCTTTGAGATGCCACAATAATGATGTTTCAGGCCCTATTCTGACAAGTTTTATTCTGGGGTAACACAGTCAATTAAAATGTTTGATTTTAATCTCGCAGGCTTCCCGGATTGCGAGAGGGCACAGGGCAGGCCGAGAGACCCACTGGTGCACAGTCTGGGGCCAGGGAAGAACACAGGAGGTTGGCCAGCCAGGGAGGGCTCGCAAGAGGGCTCTGGGGCATGTCCTGCCCGTCTCGCTCAGTCCCTGTCGGTTGGACCTCAGCAGCAAGCTAACCTACCTGTCAGAGCATCTGCCCCCTGGTGGTCAATGTACATCATAGCAACTGGTCAACCAGTTGACTGCCTGCCCCCTGGTGGTCAGTGCACATCATAGCGAGTGGTTGGACAGCCTTAGCATATCATTAGCATACTAGGGAAAGGAAGCTGGGCATTGCTATGCAATGACATTACCCGGCGCCCACAGCCACCGTTTCTAGGCTGGGCTGGGGGCCACATTTTGCACCATGGGGTCTTGGCGGCGTTGGCTGCGATTTGGTGGGCTGTGGCTCCGGGGTGGTGGCGGGGCCTGTGTCCCACTTGGGGGAAGCCGAGTGTTGCTTTGTGGGCGCCAGGTCCACGGTGCCATTTCTCTGTAAATGGCCAGTGCGTGTCATGGCAGCTCCTGTGTTGAGCGTGTTCCCCCTTATGGTCAGTGTGCATCATAGCTACCAGTCAGATGGATGTACACTTAGCCCTTTATATATATAGATTATGCTTTGATTGGTTGAATGGACAACTTAGCATATTAGGCTTTTATTATATAGGATATATATAAAAGCCTAAGCAACCAACCAGTCAACTGGTCGCTATGATGTGCACTGACCACCAGGGGGCAGACGCTCAACACAAGACCTGCCCCCTGGTGGTCAGTGCGCTCCCACAGCCAACCTCCTGCAGCCGGCCAACCTCCCATGGTCCTTCCTCCCCCACCCCCCCTCCCCGGCAGGCCGGCCCCTATCGGCCCCGATTGCCGGCCAGGCCGAGGGACCACACCCGTGCACGAATTCGTGCACCAGGCCTCTAGTTATTAATAAAAGTAATAATAATAGTCACTATTTATTAAGAGCATACATTGATTCAGCCTGCAGAGTAGATGATGATATTCCCTTTTTACAGATGAGACTGAGGTTCAAAAAAGTAAAACACTTCGTGTGAGGTCACCTCACCATAAAGGCAGGATTCAAACTCGTCTTGTACTTCAGTTAATACTACTGTACCGTTAATATATTGTTCCAATTAATTTCCAAAGGCCATAGTTCTTTCCATTTATCTATATCAGGGCCAGCAGACTTTTTCTGTAAGGAGATAAGAGTAACTATTTTAGAGTTTGTGGGCTATATAGTCATTGTTGCAGCGACTCAACACTGTCATAGAGTGAAAGCAGCTGTAGGCTCTACGTAAATGAGTGGGCATAGCTGAGTCCTAATAAAACTTTATTTACAAAGTTAGGTGATAAATGTAATGTAAGATTGGGACCCTGGACAGTAGTTTGTTGACCTCTGATCTATATCTTGTAAGTTTAATGAGATGCTAGCTGACAATAAAAGCCTTCAGGATAACCCAAAAGTTAGAATTAATAGCAAACAAATCTTTATAAGGATTCTTGGTGACCAAAGAATCCTTAAAATACAGTAACTGAAAAACCTTGAAGCTGCAGGTGCTGCAGGAAAAGAGCCAGCCTTCAAATGTGCCAAATACTGTCATTTATGAATTATTCATTAGCTTTAAAGTGACCTCACTTGTATTCTTCAGAACTGTCAAGACTGTAGCAAACAAGGACCAAATGCGATGTGGTATGCTGGTTTGATCCTAGAGCAGAAAAAAAGGACATGAAAGGAAAAAATTATTAGTGAAATCCAAGCAAAGCTTGTCGCGGAGTTAACAGTCTTGTGTCGATGTTAGTGTCTTAGTTTTGATAATGCACCAGGGTTATGTACGATGTGGGCAGGAGAACTATGCGAAGGGTATACAGGAACTCTCTTACTACCTTTACAACTTTCCTGCAAATCCACAATTATCTAAACTAATAAAAGGGTAATATACTAATTAGATTGGACATCTTCTGGACATTCATCCGGATGTCCTTCTGGAGAAAGCCACAGTGGTAGGGCCAAGGCAGAGATGGTTAGGGGCGGTCAGGCCAGCAGGGGAGAGCAGTTAGGAGTGACCAGGCCGGCAGAGGAGGGCAGTTAGGGGCGACCAGGCCGGCAGAGGAAGGCAGTTAGGGGCAACCAGACCAGCAGGCCAAGGTGGTTAAAGGTAATCAGGCAGGCAGGGGAGAAGTTAGGGGCATCAGGCTGGCAGGCAGAGGGGTAGGGGTGATCAGGTAGGCAGGCAGAGTGGTCAGGGGTGATCAGGCAGGCAGGCAGGTGAGTGGTTAGGAGCCAGTGGTCCTGGATTGTGAGAGGGATGTCCAACTGCTGGTTTAGACATCTGCTGGTTTAGTCGGACATCCCCCAGGGATCCCGGATTGGAGAGGGTGCAGGCCAGGCTGAGGGACGCCCCCTCTTCCCATACATGAATTTTGTGCACCGGGCCTCTAGTTTCAAATAAAAAGCTAACATACATTTATTTATTTATTTATTGACAATACCTAAACTTACTCCAGTGTAGAGAAGCCCAGGATCTATGTGAGGGCAAGGTGAATGCTGAGTCTGAAAGTAAGCCCAGTTAAGTTGAGACCTTAGTTTTAAAAATTATACTTAACTTTGAGTCCATTGACTCACCAAAAGTGGACTTTAAACCTTTGGAGCCTCAATTGCCATTGAAACGATATGGTGCTGCTATTCGTGCACTGATAATGCCTCCTGTAGAGAAATTAACTGCTCTATGAAGACAACAGAGCTGTTTTTATGGCACGAATGTGGACTGAGAGTCGGCTTGTTCCAAAGGTTAAGATTATGCAGAGATGAGCAAGAAGAGTGGAGCGGGTGAGAGATCATTTACAAAGAGTGTTACCACCCAGCTTCCTAAACACGGACTGATGGTACTGCTCAGTAAGCGATATGAACACGATCAGCCACTCTTCCCAGGTGCCTTTTTATTTACGTAAGAGAAGAAAGTCGATTTTAGGCTTCATGTAAGCCTGATACTAAAACCTTCTAAAGATAACATAATAGGATGATAGACTAATGTCACCTGCAAGAGACATAAATCACAGATCAAATATTACCAGAGAATTGTGCAATAGAGCTTTAACAGCATGATAATGTGGGGGTTATTTCAGGCATGTAGGGTTGTTTCAATATTTGGGAATCTGCTATTATAACAGTAGTGCATTAAAATTTTTAAAGTAAGCATATAGCCATCTTATTGAATACAGAAACAGCATTTGATTTTTTTTTTATTTTTATTTCTTTGGAGAAACTTAGAGAATTGAAAAGACACATTACTATGATTTTAAGAAACTCATCTCAGCCCTGGCCAGGAGGCTTAGTTAATTGGAGCATCATCCTGTACACCAAAAGGTTGAGGGTTCGATTCCCAGTCAAGGCACATACATGGGTTGTGAGCTCAATCCCCAGTAGGAGGCAGCCAATAGATGATGTTTCTTCCCTCTATCCCTGCCCCTTCCTCTCTCTCTAAAATCAATAAAAACATATTTTTTTAAAAGTTCATTGCAGTGCTAATTTTAATGCTAAACATTAGGAAAACTCATTAACAATAAGGAACTGGTCAAAGAAACTAATGCATACCATATATAATGGCCTATGTTACTTCAATATTATAATTGATGGTATATATGTATACATGGGAAGATGAATAAATTATAGTGAGAAACTCAGGAACAAAATTGTGCGCATGTGTATTTATATCTCTGAGGTAATTTGATACATTTCATTTTTTAATTTCTACTCATGTAAAATTGCTAACATAGATTATTTTTAGTGGTAAGACTGTATCAACTTTGTTCATTTTTATATTTCTTCCAATGAGCATCTGTCCCAATTCCAATTTTAGAAAATTTAGGAAAATTTTAATCGTTTTTAATAAAGGACTTTTTAAATTTACTCCACCCCTCTCATTGAAAAAAAAAATGAATTTTCTATAGTGGTTGTTTATGAAAGCAATTTTTATAACTGGAAAAAGATATCATAAAAATATTTTTTAAATATATTAATGTCCCAAAATAAGGATCCATCTGATAGGCTGCTACACAGGGAAAGCAGCTGGGAGGAGAGGGAGCAAACCATTCGCCATAGCTCCCCGTGACTTCGGCTCGTGGGTTCGTTTCCTTTTGTCTTATTCCTCTATATTTCCCACGTTCACTAGTGCACAGATTTCCTTTTTCTTCCGAACAAAGTGTACTTTTAAAAGCCTAAACTAACGTCATCTTGTGATCGTCAGCCACATAAATATTATTTTTTAAATAATAAATTTGGTGCTACCCAAAACCACTATTTTCCCTTTGTGCGCGCACGAAAGCGCCTGCGCCTGCGCGTCTCCGGAGGCAGGCTCTGCTGCCCGGGGTGCCGGGGCGACCGGAAGCTAACCTGCCGTGTGCTTGACCTTGCAGGTGGCCTCGGGGGAATGCAACGAGGACACGGAGGTGTACAACATCACCCTGTGCACCGGCGACGAGCTCACGCTCATGGGGCAGGCGGAGATCCTGTACGCGAAGACCTTCAAGGAGAGGTCGCGGCTCAACACCATCTTCAAGAAGATCGGGAAGCTCAACTCCATCGGCAAGCTGGGCAAGGGCAAGATGCCCTGCCTCATCTGCATGAACCACCGCACCAACGAGAGCCTCAGCCTGCCCTTCCAGTGCAAGGGCCGCTTCAGCACGCGCAGCCCCCTGGAGCTGCAGATGCAGGAGGGCGAGCACACCATCCGCCACATCGTGGAGAAGACGCGGCTGCCCGTGAACGTGACCGTGCCCAGCCCGCCGCCCC